>NW_026623067.1:30744503-31047533 GCF_023065955.2 Ursus arctos
AGGAGGCTGTTCTGGGACTCCAAGCCCTAGCTCTTAAGCAAGATATGCACCTCTTATGATCTCAGGACTCCAGGTGGAAGCCAGACCCTCCCAAGCTGATTTAGGAGTTTCAGTGCTGCCTGTGAGCTAAGAATTGGGAGGGGAACCCCAAGGCCCTTCCTTCCCCGGCCTCTTCCTCAGGGCAGCAGTACCCACGGCCACCTACTCTCAGGACCTCAGGCTCAAACACCCACTTCTAACCATGCCTGGGGACCCAGGGATCAAGAAGCTGTAATCCTGCCTTCCCGGTGGCTGCACAGTCAGGGATTCTAGGAGTCTGGAATTCAGGAAAAAGAAAACATGCCCCCAGAAAAAGCCACACCGTCAGCACGTCCCCCTCATTTCAGAGGCAAGAACTCTCAAGTAAGAGGTGAAAACAACCTTTTGCTCTCTGGGCCTGTCCTGTCTGCCTTCTGGTAATTATAAGGTTTTCTACAAGAACCAGATGCTGCCAGTGGGGGTGGGGTGTGGAGAGCAAGACTAGGGAGCGGAAGGTCATCCCGGCAGGCTTATTCTACCACAGTGCCGGCAGAACAACTAGTTCTGAGCTACAGCCCCAGGCTGGAAGACAGGGGGCTGGGAAAGGCAGCCATGGCTTCTGGAGGCAGTGAGCTCACTGGGCACAGCTCCAGCCTGGCTGAACTCACCAATCCCTCCCCAGAGGCCACCCTGCCCCCAGCCAAGCCCAGCCCAGTCTGGCCACATGGGCTGAACTGCCTCAGCCAGAGACAACCAGTCTGAGGTTAATCAGCACTCCCGACTCAGGGAGAAGAGGCCGGGAGTCCAGGAGGCTGAGCCCAGGGCTGGCTGGAGTCAGGAGGGCCCACCTCCATGCCTGCCCCACCACCTCCTGCTGAGAGGAAAATGTTAGAGCATAAAAAATACCAGCGCATTAAAAGACACCAAGCACACTTAAAGCTTTAAAAAAGTTCATACTCCGACCTGCAAATACCATTTCTAGGAATTTAAACTAAGAAAATAATCAGAGAGGGCGCCTGGGTGGCTCAGTCGGTTAAGCATCTGCCTTCCACTCAGGTCATGATCCCGGGGTCCTGGGATCCAGCTGGCTTCAGGCTCCCTGCTCAGCAGGAAGCCTGCTTCTCCCTCTCCCTCTGCCCCCAGCTCCCTGCCCCTGCCCCTGCTCCTGCACTAGCTCGCTCATTCTCTCTCTCTCTCTCAATAAAATCTTAAAAAAATAATTTTTTTAAAAGAATTTTAAGAAAAGAAAATAATCAGAGGTAGGCACAAAGATGTAATGCACGATTGCTGATAATTTGGAAACAATCCCACATCCACTAACTTGACCAGTTTTATACTACATCCGTTTGACTTATTTCTGTGTAGCCATTAAAATCATTTCACATAACATTTAATGGACATTTAAAGAAGCTGGAAAATACAGGAAATCACTGTATGCTTATGGTACAAATCTGCCTACAGATACGTTTTATTTCTAAAAGGTATGAATGGGAATGGATTTAGATGAGACCCATAATCCCCAGTACGCTGGCCCCATAACCCAGCCCACTTGACTCACTTTTTTTTTTTTTTTTTTTGACTCACTTTTTTTAATTCATTTGGTCCCTCAAAGCAAGTGAGTTTGCATTCCCTGGACTATATGAATGGGTCCATTTCTACTTTTAATGTAAATACAAGTGTAGGAAGACTGGAATTTTAATAGTGCTTATCACTAGACAACTGGGTTAAGAATTCCAATTTTCTTACATCATTTTGTTTTCTAACTTTTCTACAAAAACACAGTACTTTTATTTTATTTTTTTAAAGATTTTATTTATTTATTTGACAGAGAGATAGAGACAGCCAGCGAGAGAGGGAACACAAGCAGGGGGAGTGGGAGAGGAAGAAGCAGGCTCCCAGCGGAAGAGCCTGATGTGGGGCTCGATCCCAGGACTCTGCAATCACGCCCTGAGCTGAAGGCAGACACTTAACAACTGAGCCACCCAGGCGCCCCAAAAAACACAGTACTTTTTAAAAAAGGGAATAAAAACACTAGGAAAAGGCAAGAACTGATTACTACATATTAAAAGTAAGGACAGCCAACTGCTAGGTGCCCAGAGAGAAGGGAGATGGCTACAGGCCTGGCAGGGTGCATATCCACACACTGCACACGCCCACTAACAGCCACAGACCCAGGACAGGCTCAGAGGCACACTCCCCAGGCACAAGCACACGGACACACTGGCTCCCCAAGCACCTGCTCACCGTTCCTCACCTGCGGCCGAGTCCTGCAGGACAAGGTCCTCCAGCGCAGGCCAGTCTGTGTTCAGCCGCTTCACCAGTTTATAGGCATTCACGGGGTGGGCCAGGTAACCTTCAGGGTCAGCAGCTGACTTGCTGGTCAAGGCTTCCATTTTGTTGGCCCAGCTGTGGAAACAGAGGAAAAGGAAGACTTAACACACCCACTCACACAGGTCTTGACCTGTGGTAATTTCAGTGGTGAGATTCAGGACCCTTTTCTATCGAGAGGCAATATAAAATGAATACAGCAATTCCCCACTGACACTTGCAGTCCCTTAATCTAGAGAAGAGTGGGAGCCCCAATGTATGCAAAAAGGCTGTTAAGTAGAGAAAAGCAGGGAGGACTTAGCCCGTGTGCTGAGCCACTAGGAGGACTGGCATGAAGTAACCTCTAGGCCAGCTCCTCGCTGCTCTCTCAAGGGCTTCCTCTTATGGGCACCCTGGATGGGTTCTGGGGGGTGGGGGTGGGACCTTGGGACATCAGATACCTCTTAATCTTGGAGAGCTTGGCTTCCTCCACAAGGATGTACTCCTTCAAAGACTGCACCAGGTCCTTCTCTGCATAAATTAGGTCGGTCATGTGCCCTGCAGGGAAAGAGAAAAGGGCCAGAAAGAAATGGATGAGGGACATCCACCACCCTTCCTTGAGGCACAGAACACCAGTACAGAGGCAAGTCCTCGGGGCCACCCGCATGGCATGTCAACTCTCTTGGGATCATGGGGACTTGGGAGTTAAAGGGGGCCTAGGTACTCACATGGTCCTGGCCCCCAGCTCCAGTAAGACAGAGGTGGGGGCTCCAAGGGGAAGGTGAGATGAGAGCACTGGGAGTGCCTTAAGGAAGAAGCCCCAAATCTCATTCTCCTACTGGCACCCAGCTGGGTCATGGCATCAGGGAATGGACATCCTGCGGGCTTCTTTGCTCAGAACCACTCTCTGGCCCTGGACAAAGATGGTTAGAAAGGCCAGGGGGGACAGGAGCAGCCTGCGCTTCTCAGGGAGGAGATCCAGTTGAGAGACCTGGCTCCCAGCAAGGACATTCAGGTCATCAGGGCCTCAGAAGGGGAAATGGCAGCTCCGCAAGCCCCACTTTCCCCAGAACTGGTCAAAAACAGTGAGTGAGCCATCCCACCTTGAGTGAGAACAGGCTTCAGGTGGTGACATTCCCCGGCACTTGAGCCAAGGATTGCTCAGGGAGAAGACAGTCCTGTTGGCACATACCAATAGAAGTGAAGAATTCAGCCTGCACACAGCCCAGGACACCAAACCAGGCCACCAGCAATGTGGACACCCAGCGTTTCATGGTCACAGAGAACAGTGTCTGCAAGGCATTCAGTGACAGCCACTGGATCAACAGGTGAAAAAAGCAACTTAGGTGAAGAGATACATACACATGTGCATGCCAAAACCCCGACCAAGGACACAGAAACTAAGGATATTCTGCACCAGCAGTGGAAAGAGGCCAGGGTGTGCAACCAGTGATGTGTGCTCAATTCTGGCCCCTGCTCTGGGAGGCCATGTGCCCCTGGGAGAGCCCCTGCCCTCCAGATTCCCGGTAACTACTAGCAACATGGAAAGGCTGAGTGGTGCGGGAGACAGTCCCCTCTGCTTCTAACAGCCAGTCCAATATACGGGCCCAACCCTTCTCATTTCACAGACTGCTTATTTCATTTCTGTCTTTCTTTCCAACATGTGTGTCAGGACAGTGCCAGGTGCTGGGGACCCCCAGGTTACATGTAGCTTCTGCCTACGAGAACACTGAAAGTACAGGAGAAACAATGACATAAAGAGAACCTGACACAATAGGCCCCAGGGAACTCACCCCCAAAATGAGGTGTACAGCAGCTGGCTGGCCAGAAGGGGGATCAAACTGCCCCCGCCATCTGTACCTGGCCACAGCAAAGGCAGCATGGGGAGCAGGCACTTGGGGCAGGCACTGCTCTTCCTGTCTGCCACCTCACCAGACACCGTCCTCACTGGCAAGTCACCATTCGCAAATATTTGCTGAAGATCCACATAGGCTAGTCACTGAGTTAGGCACTTGGAATACAAAAATCAATCCGCCATTCAAGGCCAAAACCCTGGGATGTGCTGGACTGCTGACATGGATGCCAGACCAGCTTCTGGCTTCTCGTCAGCCTAGAAATAGCCAGCCTCAGCTGTGAAGGCAGCAGGCACAACCTGGGACAAGCCCCACTGGCAGTGGACCTAAGTACATAAGGGAAGCTTTGGACATGGTCTCCCAGCTCAGCCATGCAGCCCAGCACACACCTGAGCCCCAGCTCTACCAGTCCCTTCTCTTCCTGCTTGACGTCAGCCAAGTCCCAGTGGAAATATACTAAGAGCAAACAAGAAAAATGAAGAAAATACAAATGCTTCTCCCCAAAATGTAAGCCTTACCTGACAGAATTCCAAGTCTCAGGTAATGCCAGTCCAGCAGCGTTTTGCTTGCCCTGGTTGATCAGACACACAGTCATGGCTACCACTCCTCGCCTCAGAAGAAATTCCAACCCACTGTGGTGCCAGGTTAGGCTCAGAGAAGCCCAACCACAAGGCCCACCCCCAAACAGGTCCCTCTCTCAGAAAGAGGAGAGAATAAGCGAATGGCTGCATTCGTTAATGCCCCTGCCAGATGTCTGCAGAGCCATCAGCATGCCCATCAATGCCCTAAGTGTTGGAGGCCGAGATGCATAGAGCAAGATCTTTTGGGCCAGAACCTGCTGCAGGGCACGGAGTATCAGGCTAAGGGATGGATTATGCAGTTAGGGCAGCAGAGGAAAGCAAGTCACTGAGAGAAGGTGAGGAGGCCATCAGCCCCAAGGTGGAGTGCAGGTCCACCCTGTCCCAGCCACAGGTCTGCTCCCAGGCCTCACATCTTCTGCACCTCCAGCCCAGGATTCCTGAGGGCCTCTCTTCTTACTTACATAAGGCACCTCTACAGGGAGTAATGTCTGTTCCTTACACCTCAAGAGGCTTAACTAACTCAGGAAAGCACCTTCTACATGTGAAAAGGAAACTAAAATCCAGGGCCAAGAGGTTGTACCTGTGGACAGTGAGGGACCAGCCAACTGCCTGTCAGGCTGGGATGGTGGGAGAGCAGGGCCCTGGCAAGAGCTCAGACCAGGCACAGGTGGAAGTAGGGGAGCCCAGCGCTTCTCCCCTGCTGTGTCACTGGCTGCAGTGGCATACTTCTTCAGAGACGGGGTAACAAGTTCAATGGAGGGAGACATCTCTCTGCTCCTCTCAAATCCTCCTGGTGATACTGTCCAGGGCTCATGCCTTACAGCACTCAGGAAAAGCAGCCAGGTTCCTTCACTACATGAACACCAGCTGTCATTTCTCTGGAATGCACTATCTGGCTCAGACTAAGCCCATCCACGAATACCAGCCCTGAGGCAGAGCCCCAAAGAATCACAGATGGGGTTCTGGGAAATGGCTTGCCAAGAGCCTGCAAAGTCCTGCTCTGATGGGGGGAGGGGAAGATTACTCCACTGGTCAGAGAGCTAGGTACCCCCAAGCAACCCCTAGACTGCCGCCTCAGGCAGAGATGCCCTACGGTCCCAACATTTCCCTGGATCCTGACCCTGAACACTAAAGGCTTTGTATAAGAAGTTATCTAATGAGGGTCAGGTTGGGAAGAGGCAGCATCCAAGAGGGACTGTCCCACAGTGTCGGAAAGGCCGAGCCAAGCCCCCACTTGCCTTTCCCCCAATCTGATCTCATACCTATACCCAGAGCTTGCTTAGGACAGAGTAGGTGGGAATGTGTGTGCATGCCTGGTGCCCCCCCCCCCAGAGTGTCCAGTGCTGCCACAAGCCCTTCTAGGAAACCTCAGAAATCCATGCTGAATAGACCTGGAAATGGGCAACGTCAAATCTCCTTTTATGAAAAACGAAACACTGAGTGGCACCAAGCCTGAGGAGAAAACCAACACTGAGTTTTATCTGCGCTGCATCCCAAGTTTAGAACAATGTCTGACCCATACCAGGCATCCACCAAATAATGCTTCACCAAAGACTTGTTCAAGTTAGAAACAACAAAAGAAAATTTTACATTTTTCCACACAATCAATTGTTACGGATTGTTAAGAATGGACACTGTATGCATATTAAGTCCCAAGTTTGGACCCCTACAGGGAGGTTCTCCAAAGCCCACCAACACCCCAGTGACAATGATTCACTCACCAGGTGACCAGCACTGTTTCTAAGTACAGGCAAATTCCAAGACATACAATCAGAGGCCCCAACAAGCCTGCTCTTTGGAAAGGACATTTACAATCTGGCCAAACGGCCATGAAAAGAGGTTTCCAGCTGCAAACCAGCAGCGTCCTTAGCTTCTCCCCTTACCTCATCAGGCACGAACTTCTGCCAAGCTCCCAGCTGCAACCCAAATGCAACAGCTTGAAATTTAACAATGTATTTAACAGCCTAGAGACAGAACATGAGTTTGCTGAGTACAAGCAGGTCTTGCCTGGCACTAATAAAGAAGTTGCCTGCCTTCTGGGAAGGAACAAAAACCTGTCTGAAAAGGGCTCCCCCCAGTGGCCCTGCCTCCCAGCGGTGTGGCCAACTCTGGACCGCCAAAGCCACAAGGACTTGTGAGTTGTGGAGGCCCCGGAACTTAGGCACGTGGATGTCCATTCAGGCCCAGAAAGCTGACCCCCCAGGAGGATGGAAGGCACCCTACTCTCCTTACCTGATGTCAGGCCTCAGTCATCACCCTGGTCTGAGCCACCCCCAGTTCCCTCCTGCAGACATCCTGTCCCCTGCCTGCACGGGTCTCTCCTCTCATCTAGCATCCCCCCTACCTCTGCCCTACAAAGCAGCCAGCATGGCTTACTATGGCTCCTAGTTTGGTTTCTCTCTCCACTGCCCTCGGGATCAAGTCCAAACTCCTTAGCCCCAAGGGCCTTGGTGACTCTGCATGGCATGGCCCTATGGCCTCCTCCACCCCTATCTCGTGACTCTAGGTTTCCCAGCTTCAAATGCTACCTCACATGGAAAAATATTCTTCACTGAGGACTTTCTTCACTGAAACCTCGATGCTCACCTGTATCCATCCTTATACTTCTCTATCAGGTATAAGAACATGTTGATTTGTATTTCCCACTTGGGTACCATCAAAACCACAGCGTCTCCTGCTTCCGTAGCTAGGCAGTGAAGGAGCAGAGAAGGCTGTAAAAATCAACATGCAAAGTCCGAATTGGACTTTCAGTCAGAGTCTTGGCAGAGGCTTGGCAATCTAAGTGAGACTAACTCCTAAGAAGGGACTACACATGAGGACAAAGTCCACTAAGCAATCTACAGGATGCCTCCGATGTCCCACCTCACAGACTCTTGGCCTCACCAGTCTCCTGGGCCCTGGCTCTCTTGCCGGGCCTCAGATTCTGGGGGGGAGTGTGTGCAGGCCCCATATCTCTGGCTCCTCCCGCTACTTCCAAAGTCCACAGAAGTACCACACTGGCCTCCCCAGTGGCTGCTGGAGGACTCTGGTTGTGCAACCAAGGAGCAAGAGGGAGCTAACTCCCATGAGGCAACTCTGATCAATGAAGACAGAAGACAGGAGGTCGGCAGATAAATTCCCTCACCAGGCCTCCGCTGACAAGCTGTTCTGTGGCCTCGAGTTTCTGTAGAGCTCACCCAGTGATATCCTGCATGGCAGCTCCTGGCCAGCTTAGTAAAGCACCACCTTGTGCCTTCCATCCTTCTCTCCCTCAGGCTTCTTTTCCCTTACCCCTGCTGCCCTGCACCTTCCAATAAAGCATGAAGCACCACCTCGGGCTCTGCTTTTTTGGAAACTAGGCTAACCACTATTTGTATTTCCAAAAATCTTTCATTTCACCATCTAATCCTCACCAAAACCTTGTAAACTAGATAATCATCTCCACTTCAGATATAGCAGCTAGATAAGTGAGGCTGAGAGAGAGTTTCCTGCGTACCTGACATGCTACCACAAATCAGTGGCAGAGCTGAGACTCAAACCCAAAACACACTTTCCATTAGATACTGCAACCATTCCATCCCTCTCAGTAACACCTACTGTCTTACAGCACGAGGGTCTCCCACAAGGAGCCACTTTGACCTAGGAGAGCAGGCCTGCCCAGGTGAAGAGCTTTATCATGGTTCATAAATCAGCTGCATGACATACCCACCAAAATGTGGACAGCAACATGGGGCCTCGAGTTCAGGTGAGCAGTCACTCCTGCCTCAGACATCACAGCCCTCAGAAATGACCACACAGCCCCGCTCAGGGAAAGGCAGTACTGTCTAGTCAGGGGTCAGACAACCCCAACTTCATTCTCAGCTCCACCATCACTTCCTGGCTTCGTGACTTTACACAAGTTCTAAGTCTGTTTCCCGTCTATATCATGGTGATAACATGAGGACCTACATCTCACAGGGTTGTTGTGAGGACTGAATGAGATGGCAATTATCAGTGGGCAGCCCACCATCAAGCACAGCTTATACCAGACACCAGCACCGAGGGTACTGGAAGAACATCAGTAGACCTTAAGCGGCCAGCTGCCTGGCTAATCCCTGGCAAAGAAGACAGTCTAGTCTAGGGGATAGTGAAGATGAAAATGAGGCAGATATTGGGCAATCTCCACATTCCACGAGGGCCAAAAGAAATGCAGCATTACTTTAGGGAAGAGGAGAGTCAGACATAATGCAGCACACTGACCATCAGGGAATGACCCCGGAAGAGGTCAAACAGTGGCTCTAAAGCTCATCAAGGAAAGAAAGCTCCCCAGCAAAAGGCAGAGGACTGGACTAATACTCCAGTATCTCTTGTATTTCTATACCTCTGACCTACTGGTTCTGAGTTCCTACAAATACCAGGCCTCAGGATCTTGGCCACACCCTGGTCCTTGGGAGTGCCAGGTACAAAGCAGGCTATATACTCTAGCAAGCACTTCCTGAAAGGTCTAGAGCAGGTACTGGCCTGTGAACAGGCTCAGACAGACGATCCAATCTGAGCTGGAGAACTCACTCTCCAAATACTTAATCCTCTGCCCGGCAACGACAACACTTAAACAAAAACTCTTCTAGGGTTCCAAGAAGTCTAGTCCAGACTTTTCATTACCCTCCACCCCTTCTGAGAATAAAAACTATATCCTTCAGTCCACATCCCCAGCAACAACCCCAGAGACCACAGGAGCCACTATGCCCCACACTGTAAAACAGGCTGATGTCCCACTCTGGGGCACTTCAAAAGTCCAAACTGCTAGATTCAAGCAATCTCAGTTTAACTCTCGGTCTAGCATTCTGTCGAGGCTTGCACGTGCCTGCATCACAGCATTTCCTGCCAATGACCATCTGCATAAAATTAAACTCTTGACAGATCCCAAGAGCCAGGGACACACCCACCAGCCCAATATACACTATCAGCCAGCGTGGCCACAAATCGGCCAAGGTCTTGCATCCAGCCTCAGAACCTCCCATGGACGTGGGAGGGCAGAGTAAAAAGCGAGGCTCTGTCAGGAAATGAGTACACCCCAGATTCCCTCACCCTAGTCGTTCCTCAGGGCTGCACCCACACAGTCTCTCCTTCTGATGAGTATTCACACTCTGAGCTCCTCCTCTGCCACATGGCCAGCTGCCAGCCTGAAGCAGCAATCTTGGGGAGATTATGAGCTACCCACGGGCAAGGATAGTGTCACCACCACCTCCTTCTCCTCCTCCTCCTCTCCCTCCTAATTCCACCCCGAGGCACACTGCAAGCAGAAGCCAGGCACAGGGGAGGTACTCAGGGAATGAACAGAGACCAGCTGTGTACAGGCTAAAGCAG
Source organism: Ursus arctos (assembly GCF_023065955.2). NCBI lineage: Eukaryota > Metazoa > Chordata > Mammalia > Carnivora > Ursidae > Ursus > Ursus arctos. Next base: position 30,754,588 of record NW_026623067.1, read on the forward strand.
TGGCTAAGGAAGCACTCTCCCAGGCACCCCATTTCAGAGCCTCCTCCTGGGTAAAAGGGCCTATTGCAAGTCACAGGCAATGCCTAGTTGCCATCAGGTCTGCCTGCTGAGCTCTCAGTGAACGAGGGTGGCCCAACATGACAGCATCTCTGGGATAAGGCCCCCAGCCAACTCACTCCATCCTTGCTACGTGGCCTCCTTGGCTGGGCCACACAGTGGACATACTTGGCCATCTGAGAATAAAAAAGCCCTTGAAGAAGAGGATTCAAAGCACACTCCTGCGAGTGTGTTGAAGTGAATAGAAGAAGCTGGGCTCTGAGCCCCGGAACCACAGTGACAGACTGCACCCTAGACACTTCAGGGGCAGTGTAAGCACAGGCCAAAGGAAATCTCGGTTCATTTAACAGAGAACTAAATCACGGAACCTGTTGTTCCAGCTGTGATACAGGGTGAGAAGCAGCAGCGGCAGCTTACAAAAACATTCTACAAATTTTTAGGTGGAAAGCGGATCTTGGTAAAATCTGGGACATGTGAGAATGCCCTCATCTACAAAATGATGTCCCCCAACCCTTGCTCTCAGAACCAGGACTCCTGCAAGGGGGTGAGGCTGTCAAGCCTCAGCTCACATTAAGAAGCACAAGCCTTAGGTGTCCCTCCACAGCAGAAGACACCAGCCTCAGTCTTGGGAGGCACACGAATGTTCTACACCATCTTAAAGATATCACATTAGAATACAAGGCCAGGGGCCCAACTGTCCCGAAGTAGGAAGTGCCCTGATCCACGCTCACGCAGAGCAGCATCCACACGTGGGGCACAGTACCAGGCACTGTCCTCTCACTTGAAACTCTTGTGGGTTGGGTTCATGGGCAGCTATCCCCTTAAATGTCCCTTCTTCATCACCTTGCCTCTACTGGAGTGGGACTGCTCCCACTCACACGCACTGTTCCTCTGTCCAGGTTACTCTTTATTCAGCCTTCCTCTGACCATTCCAGTTCACAGATGACTTCCTCCAGGAAGCCCTCTGGCCTGAAGCATCCTGTCCTCTACCAAGGAGCCACAGCCGGGTACTCTCTCCCAGCACAGCACTCACCACACTGTTTTGGACCTGGACTTTGCCAGTCTTCAATCCGTCTGCCTCACTGGGCTAGCAACTCCTTGCAGTTTCTGACACACTGAAGGGTCCGTTTGTTGAATTAGTTAACTAGTTACCACAGGTCTGCGCAGCTGCTGAGGAAAAACAAGCACGGTGGAAAGTGATGTCTAGAGGGGGAAAAAACTTTCTCGACCAACAGCCCGTTTCACGAGCACCAAGCTGGACCCCGCCGCGCCAAGGCCAGAGACTCCCAGCCTTTTGGAGGGAGGAAGGCGGACCTCGCTAACATTAAGCGGCCCCCAGGGGCCCCGGGCGACGGCCCCGCCTCCGCCTCCAACCTCTGGCCGCCCTCGGGGCCGGGCCGCCCGTTCCCGTTCCCGGGGAGCCTGACGAGGCTGGGCGGCCAAGTTCCCCGCCCCGCCCGACCCGGAGCGACGCGGACGCCTAGGGACCGGCAGGAAGGGCGCCGCTGACCTCACCACCCTGAGCTCGGGGAGGGCACGCAGGCGGCGGGACAGGAACCCAGACGCGAGGAGAAGCGGGGCGGAGGGCTCGGGGCTGCGGCCCGGACTGCGCGACCCCCGGGCGCAGGCAGCACGCACGGCCCGCCGACCCCGGCCCGCTCACCAGCCCAGCGGCGGCCCCGGCGGCCGAGCGGGCGGGCCCCGCTCACCTGGACACGCGCCGCTCCCGGCGTTTCCAGAACCTCCCGCGGTGGCGCCCGGCCCGCTCGGTGCCTCCTCCCCGGGCGGCTCCGCCTCCCGCCGTGGCCGGGCCCCGCCCGCTTGAGCCGTCGCCACGTCCCCACCTCCCGCCCCCCCCCCCGGCCGGCCCCCGCCCTGGCTCCGCGCCCTGACAGCCTCGGCCGGGGGTCGCCCCCGCCAGCGACCCCAGGGGAGGTCCGGGCTGCCGTGCGCGCCGGGGTCGGGCGCCGGGAGCGGGCTGGGGGCCGGGCGGGAGCCGCTCTCCGCGCCCTTCATGCCGCCGGCTGCTCGCCGCACGTACGCCGCGCCCGCCTCCCCTCGCCCCGCTCCACCTGCGGGACTCGGCCCTCCCTCCTTCTCAGGCCCCGGGCTGCTGCCGAAGGGCCGGCCACCCGATTCCCGCGCGGGTGCGGCGGGGAGCGCCCTTGCCCGCGTGCTGACTCCCCCGGCCTCCGCTCCTGCCCATCTCTTCAGGGGTCCTGCTGGGCGCACGGGGTCTTGCTGCCTCTCTCCATCATCACCACCCCCGGGTTACAGGGAGAGCGGGGGCGGGGGGGGGGGCAACCCGGGCCGGGAACCAGGGTATCTGTGGAGTGGACAGACCAGTGGAGAAGACCTTGAAGAAGACGAGAGACCTGGGGTCCCCCCACAGGACCAGGCTCCCCGTAGGGATTCTGCCTGTCCCCAGCTCCTGTGTCAGGCACTCCTCCTGGTGACGTATGTGTGGGTGATGGGTTGATGAGGAGGGGACCAATCAAAGACTGAGGTGGGGGGTGGCATAATGGGGCCAACTCTTGGTTTGCCCAAGCCTTTTCATTCAACAGGGACCAAAAACAGTGGACACCTCATTTACCTAGGCCGGTGTGTGAGGGAATGAAGGCCGGGATGCTGCAAAATCCCAGCGTGAGTTGGAGGAGGCCCTGGCGGCCAAGCAGGTTCCCACGCCTGCTCTGTGAACCTTCCCGGTCATGAATGAGGGGAAACACGGTCTGAGAATCTCATCAGGGAGCTAGCCCAGAGTGGGAGGTGCCCGCCTCCGCCCAGGCTGTGTGGGGATATTCCCTATGGCACTCTGTCCAGGCTGGCGGCCCAGCCGTGGGGAAGGCACTAGCACACACATAGAACGACACACTGCCACATAAAATCAGGAACAAGCCACTGTTCCGGCCCGCGTCAGCCACCAGCTCAACTAAAACCAAACAGAAACCTTCCTGCATCGGCTACATCCTGTTATGCCACAGGAGCCTCCCTCTGTCTGCCCAGATTTCCCGACCTCTCCCCGTCTCGGGAGCTTGCCCTGTGGATCACCTCTTCTCTCTCCTGAAGATTCAACCTCCCCCTCTCAAGTGGATCCTTCCCTTGACCTATAAATACGTTTAAGCCTCTAGTGGAAACAAAAACCTCATTGGACTCCACCAACTACTGCAATGTCTTCCTCCTTTTTGACCCCAGCAAAATTCCCGGAAAGAATGGTTGTCAGTCCTTGTCCTCATTTCTCCTAGCCCTCAGGCTTCTACAGTGGACTTTCTGGTGTCCTCACAACACCAAACCAGGTCTGGAGCTTCCGTGTCTCAAAATCCAATAGCCTCTCTTCAGTTCTCCTCTGCCAAAGCCCCCAGCAGCATTTGACTCTCCAGCAGTGTTTGACCACTGCCTCCCTGGAACACTCATTTTCCTTGGTTTCCATCGCCCTCTCTTCCCACCACTTGCCCCAGCTTCTTCCCTCCCAGTACATCCTCCCCTCCCCCACTCCTCCTTAATCAGTAAAGTTTGAGGGCCCCTCAAAGCCCAGGCCTACACGCCCTACTCTCTGATTTCTTCCTTTACACAGATGGTTCATGTATTTCTCTACACTTGCCCTAACTCCCAAGCTCCAGATTCATATGACTACCTGCTGAGTCTACAACTCCAATTGAGTGTCCACAGCACTTCATCGACAACATGCCCACCACTGAATTCATGGTCTTTCCCCTTCTCCTCTCCTTCCAACCCCCTGCTTCAGTGAAGGAGCCACCCTCCATCAGGTACCTAACCAGAAGCCTGGGAATCACACCCAGCATCTCCCTCTGCCTTGCCCCCAGACCCTGTCTTTCCAGATGCCATGTCCATTCACTTTTACCACCTAAATCTCTCTCCAGTCCATGCACACTGTAGCTATGGTAGTCTCCCATATATCTGAACCCATCGCTCCCAGCTTAGTAAACCACATTATTCTTAGGAAAAATCCTAAAGGTGGTCTGTAAGGCCCCATATGATTTGGGCCCTGCTCACTTCCCTAGTCATGCTTGACCTTCTTCCCACCCCTCTGACCATTCTCCCTCCCCAGCACACTCTCAGGCCTTTGCACATGCTTTTATTTTTGTCTAGAAAATCTTCCCTCCTCCCCAATTAAATCCTTCACGTCCCCTTAGAGGGACTTTTTTCATGTCCCTGGCCAGATCAAAACCTCCTTTAACGGCCTCTCATGGCCTACGTGCTTTGTAACACTTGCCACAGTTGATATAGTTGAGTGATTGCTTGATTGGTGTCTGCCTCCTCCACCTGCCTGGACCCCCAGGAGTACATTAACTGTGTATTTTTGCCCATGATCATATCCCCGGCTCTAATCACAGAACTGGGCCCAATAGATACTTGCTGACTACATGAAGGGATGGGTGTCTCTTCAATGCTTGCTCCACTGCACACCAGTAGCCAAAGGCCTGGAGAAGTCCTTCACAGGCCCTCAGAGTCCTGCACCCCACTCATTCCTTAGTGCCTGCATCTTCTCTTCTGTCTCACAAGGATACTTGCCATTGAATTTAAGGCCACCTCGGTAATCAAGATGATCTCATCTTATGATCCGTCAGTTAATTACATCTGTAAAGTCTCTCTTTCCAAATAAGTTCACACACATTGGGGCCAGGTATTAGGACATGGTCATACCTTTATAGGGGCCACCATTTAACCCACTACCCCTGACATTCCGTCATGCCCTCCAGGGACTACCGGGCCTGGGTGAATCCATCACTCTCAGGTCTGAATCTCTAGCCCAGGCCCATGCCAGACCCACATAGCCTTTTATTTGCAGCCACTTGATAGGTGAATTAATTATCTCCCCACACCCTACCGACACCCCAGAGCTGTTTCTGCTTCAGCATTTTCTGTATCTCAGGAAATGAAATTAACATCTCCCCGTCATTTCTATTTTCCTCCCCACCACATTCCCCCATTATAGATATCACCAGGTGGACTAGACTTGTCTGCACACCACCTATCCCAAGGGAAGTACCTGGTGTCTCTTCCAGAAAGGATGGCAAAAATACTTGGATATCAGCTACTCAATGGATAGGTAACTAGATGAGGTGTGTGGGTGCAGTACTTCCCTCTAAACAGAGGCCTCCTCAGACTGCCCCCGATTTCCCCAGCTTACCTGTGATCTCTGGGGAAGGGGAGGGGGGTAGCCTGCACTGCTTGGCACTGAGGCCTCCCTGGCTGCTAATGACTCTTGCAGATCCTGGCAACCACACAGCAGCGGTGGTGGCCTGGCCAGGATTTATGAGCACCTGGTCCCACCATGCAATTCCCCAGAGCAGGGGCCCCGGGGCCAACCAATGCTGCACAGAAGGCCTTGTATATGTTGACACACATCTGTACCGTGCAGCACATTCAGCATACAGCTGTCCACTGGACTCTGGGACTGCCACCCTCCCCACTCCAGTTTCTTCACTTCAGGGATTGAGGAAAGACTGGGTGTCTCAACTAACTCCAGGCCAGCCGCAGAGGGTAGGAGGTGCAGTTTGAGTGGGGCCACCTAGTGGTGGCTCTACTGCTTCAGAAATAGGGCCTCTTAGGTACTCTCGTCCAGGACCAGGTTGGTGCATGACCCTGGAGAAGGGAAAGAATCTGGCGGAATCCCCAGGACTCTGTAGGGCAAGCCCTGGACAGAGCCAAGTAGGTCCCCAGAAAGTGCTCCCCAAATCTCTGAGCCCATTTGGTGCATACAAAAAATAAGGCAGGCCCCATGGAATGTCCCTTCCCAGCTGCCTCCCCCATGGATCTCCACAGCCCAAAACAGCAGAGCCACCACAAGCTGGGCTGTCATTACAGGGTGGAGAGAGGAGTTCCAGGGCCTTCGGAACTGTAATTACGCAGCAGGTCCAAGGCAAGCCCTTGTGATAAAGATAGCAGGCTTAGACTTTGGCTTCCCTCCTCACTGCACACGCCTCCCTTCCATCTTTGGCCAGAAGATTCAGCTGGTGCAAATGCCCAGAGGGCCAGGAGTTAGCTAGGTATGGTGCTTACAAATCCTGATATTTTGATATATACAGATAAATCACACTTTTAAAAGTCATTATTATTGTAACACAGAAGCCCCTTATTCCTCCTCCCCGAACCTTGAGCCCAAATTGAGACTGGGTAGAGATTACGGATGAATGAGGATGAGGTGAGGGTTGGGATAGCTATTGGACATCCAACTTAGCTACTTTCTAAAATGCTGAAAGTGCGGTGGTTTTACTATTTTTTTTAGGCCTTGTCAAAATGTCAGTGAGCCAGTAGAGAAGTTAGGGGAGAAATGACAGGGAAGGCTGCAGAGGTCCCAGGGGCAGATGACCTGGGAGGAGCATTTGGGGTTTAGGAAAAGCACGCTGCACCCTGAGGAGAGAGGAAGAGGAGGAGCAGAGCCTGGTGATAGGGAGGGAGCTGGTGGTGACCTGAACTGAGAAATGGCAATGCATACAGGGAGAAGAAGGTAGACTTGAGAATTATGAAGAGCTAAAATAGGCTGTGTTCATTCACTCATTTGTTTATTCAACAAACATTTAGGGGCGCCTGGGTGGCTCAGTCATTGGGTGTCTGACTCTTGATTTTGTGGGATTGAGCCCCATGTCAGGCTCCATGCTCAGTGCAGTCTACTTCCAATTCTCTCTCCCTCTCGTTCTCTCTCTCTCTTAAATAAGTGAATAAATAAAATCTTAAAAAAAGAACCCAAACATCTATTGAATGTTCTGTTCCCTATTCTGAGCTCCTTTTGGGCGATGAGGACTTACTTCTCATCCAGAATGAGGGTTTTTCACCCTTGGCTCCCTCTGCACTGCTCCCAGAGCAGGCCCTGCTGAAGGGAATCCCTGGCAGCCCCCAGACAGCCCAAGAATGGGGAGCGAGTTGGCTACCACAGAGAACACACCAGCCGCCTTCGAGGCTTCAGACTGACAAGGAATCTTAATCACAATGTCTGGTTTCCTAAATCACCAGACTCTTTCCACCAGAAGGTAACCACCCATTTAATGATGGTTTCAACACCAACTCACTAATGCTACCCTTCCTCTCCCTGTGCCTCATATCCCCTCCTATTTTTCAATGAATGCATTTCATCTTGCTCTAGTGATACATGTTTGTAAGGCATGTTATATTCTTTTTGGAGTGAGATGGGTGTCAGTCAGTCCATCTGGGAGTCTCCCTAGCCTGGTCTATTTGTGCAAATTCTGTACTGTGTAAGTGGGGGAGCTCCATTCTCATCACAGACATTACAGATTTACATATGCATTACAACAACTTTCCAGTAGATCAAAAATAAAGTGAGCTGAAAAGCGAGTATCCTTTGCTAATTTGTACAGAATCACCGTATCCTTTTGAAGATCTACCTCCACAGGAGCCTGAGTCACCCCTGTAACTGAGTTCTGCTCACACCTGCCTCAAAGAGTCCAACCTCTCCTGTGGGCTCTCTCCTGCCTGTATCAGGTCTCATTGTGGCTCTGACTCTCCCCCAGTCCCTTGAGTAGACACTATCACCCAAACTTGCTGGTGAGCCCTGTCCTTTGCCCCTGTGGGACACTGCCTGGGACTCCACCCTACCTACCACAGAAAGGCCAGCGCACTCATTCTTCTAGAGGACCTCACTACCTGACACCACATCAAACATATTCTAATGCACCCACATCCCATAGAAGTACATGTTATCCTTATCCAGCAAGAACATGGCTGAGCCACAATGGACTAGTTTCCGTGACATAATGCTACATTTGTTAGCATTTAGTATTTATACTTTCTTTTTGTAGTTTTCCATATTTTTTTTCCCTGTCCCCAGCATTTGTGTGAACCCATGAGAAGCCTGATGATCCCTGTGCCTCTGGTACCTGAAAGACACAACAACTTGGCCACAGCTTTTGGCGGAAGAGTCCTTAACCACTAGACACACAGGCACACTCACACACATACACACAGGAATGTGCATGCGTGCACACACTTGTGGAACTTGGCCTCTCACACAAGGAGGAAGAGATCTTCTGCTCTATACTCTGGCTCTACCCTTAACCTTGACTCTGACTCAGAACCTGGTGTTGACTTTGAACCAGAATCTGACCTTATCCCTGATCCTGAGCCAGCTGGATAAGGCTTGGAACCAGGAAGATGTCCACCTCCATCATCTGCAGGAATCGGAGCCCAAAGGGGAGCAGGAATGCCTAGGACAAGGAGTCTCCCTGACTGAAGAGTAAGTAATCCAGGTGGTGAAGGTGGAGAGATGGCTTTCCCACAATGGCTGGGCCATTAGACACTCTTGGGTTTCAGCAGTCTTAGAGGCAAGCTGTGCTCTCCCACCCCAGCAGCTCCAGGCCAGGCTGGTCCCCTACCCTCAACGAGACCTGGGATTTTCTCTTGCTCCATTCTGGGACACCAGCAGTTATCTGTGTCCGCAGGCAAAGACACATGGGGCCTCAGAACCCTTTGGGGGCATTCTGGTACTGCCCAGAGAACTGCATCTGCAAAAATGAGGACGGCCACCAGAGGGTGCCTGGAGCCCACCGTGGGACACCCAGTTAAAGGAGCAGTCCCTGTCTCCTTGGAAAAGCCCCTCAGGGCCTGACCCAGTGCAATGTCTCACCCACCTGACAAGGTTTAGCCAGAACCCTTGCTTAGAGCTATCTAAGCATGAGCAACTGGGGCAGATAGAGATGTTTCATAGACAATGACCAATGCTGCGACCTCTAGTGGTGGGGAAGGCAGGGAGGATGTGGGGAGGGTCCCAAAGCCCTTTCTCAGCCACTGTGGACCAGCGCCTTGCAGAGCCAATTAAGCTAACTTACAGCTTTACAGGAGGCTCAGGCCATAGGAGCCAGTAGGCCTAAAGAAAAAACAAAGGCTAGTAGCGCAGTGAAGTTAGGGAAGGAGATAGGGGAAGCAACTGACAGGATTCTGGACATATCTAGAATATTCTGGCTCCTGTTGAAATGAGCCCCTGGAGCAGAGGGGCCAGAGGAGCCGAAACAGGCTGTCCTTATGTGGGTTCTCCTAATGCTCTAAGCTGCTTCTGCGATTGGGAGTTAACATATGGAGCACTTCCCCTGTACCAAATGTAACTAGCACTTGACGCACGTGGGCAACTTCCGCTAGTCTCTTCAGATCTGTCCTCCTCACCCACCTTTGCCCCTGCTCTATGCCCCTGGCTGCTGACCTGGATGACATAAACAGGTTCTCCTGCTCTGGGACTTCTAATTGGGTCCAACCAATGGGGACTACCAAGGAAATACCAGTCAGAGGGAGGAAATGGATTTGGGGGGAGTTGCCTGCGGCCTACACTTGTGGGTCTGGCTCAGTGACCTGTGTAGCCTCAGGATTATCTTTGAGCTGCCCTGGCCATGCTAAGGAACAACCAGGCCCATCTGTTCTAGAAGAGCTTCCACACTAGATCACTCAGCCCGAGGCCTCAGGAGCCCACGAGACCCTCACTCACCCATAAATTCAGAGAAATTTGTTCACTGGGCTCCTTCTCTGATATTTCCTCCTTTCCACAATCTTCTGACCCTAAGTTCTAGCCTCTTTGGCATTCTTGAACTCCAAACCCACCCTCCACCCCATCCTCTGTCTGGTAAGACTGATGCTTTCTGCTTAGTCTCCCTGCACCTCCTGCCCATGCAACAATGTAGGAAATGCCCCCAGGGAAAAAGCCAGGGTGAATGTGGAACTCACCACACATTATTCCCTTTTCTCAAGGACCGTAATCCTTCAACTCTTACCTGTATTGGTTGTTCTCCAATGCCTTCAAATGGTTGTTTTATATATTTTGTTCAACTTTTATAGCTGTTTTTGGCAGGAGGATTAGTCTGATACAACTTACTGTTATGGCCAGAAATGGAAGTTTTATTCAGCACAATTCTGATGCCAGATTAGAAAGCACTGGAGATGGGTAGCCCCTACTGGCCCACCTGCTTTCAGCTAAATTAGATTCCTAGACATGTGTGGCATCAGACCCGCATCCTGAACTAGGGCTCCCTATTTTCCTTTCCCTTCTTCTTTTAAACTTTTATTGGATTCCAAACATGACTGAGTAATTGGTAATAAACTTACCTCCCTACTGTAAACAACTATAAAACTGGATAAAACATTTATAGCAACTGATTATAGGCATTGGACATCAAATAACTTTCATCCTTGAGAAGGGAAACAAAAGGCAAATTCCACATTCACTGAAGTTTTTGCCTGGGGCACTTTCCAAACCAGGGCAAAGGAAAGTGGAACCCAAACAGTGCAATGGTCTCACCGGGTGAAGAAAACAGATATCAGAGATGAAAAATGAAGAGTTGGCTGAATTTGAAAGGCAGGGCGTCAAAGAGGAGGGAACCACGTAGAGAAGGAACTCTAAACATATACGTAGAGGTTGTCTCGAGATTTCGTCTAAGTTGCATGTGTGCAGGGAAATGATCTACAAGGACTGGTGGATTAAACACTCTGGGTCTGTGGGGTGCCTGGCTGTCAGTGGAGCATGCCACTCTTGATCTCGGGGTCATGAGTTCAGCCCAATGTTGGGTGTGGAGCCTACTTAAAACAAAACAAAAACCCACAACCTCAGGGTCTGTGAACTAAATGGGGATTCCAGAGGTCACATAGAGCTGAGACCTGTTCTGGCCAGCCAGAGTGGAAGACACGGCTGAACACACTGAACACTTTATTAAAATCATAGAAAGTCTGTGCTTTCGGAATAGGAGCTACTCTAGCCATTTTGTATGCACTACCTTACACTCACCCTAACAAAGCCCAAAATCAAGCCTCAACAGGATCCCATCAAGCCTCGGGTAAATTTACTGCCTACCATAATGAACTCAGCACTCTGTAAGGGAGACAGCATAATCCAGACTCTCAACGGTGTACCATCTACAATTCCCAGCATATGATCATGTACTACCAGGCACATGAAGAGGCAGGAAAGTATAATCCATAACCAGGAAAAAAAAAAAGGAATAGACATAGATGCAGAGATGATAGAGATACTGGAATTAGCAGATAAAGGCTTTAAAACAGCTACTGTAACATATCCAAGAATTTTAAATGGTTAATTGATATAATAAATAAACAGATGAGTCTTGTCAGCAGGAAAAAAAAAAGGAACTAAAAAGGAACTAAATGGAAATTCTAGAATTGAAAAATATAATATCCAAAATCAAAATTTTACTAGGTAGGCTTAAAAGGAGAGGGAACACTTAAGAAAACAACTTCGGTGAACTTGACATCAAGTCAATAGAAACAATCTAAATGGAAACATAGAAACGTATACAGTAGGAAGAAAAAGAACTGAAACAAAACCAAAAAAGAACAGAAACTCAATGAAATGATTTTGAAACAATATCAAGCCATCTAATGTACATAAAATTGGAGTCCCAGAAAAAGAGAGGAGAAAGAGATTGAAGCAAAAAAAAAAAAGTGTCTAAATTCTACATTTGGTTGTAAAAATTATGAACTCACCACCACTAGAAGTTTAAGATAAAGTGGGATAAATGCAAAGGAAACCACACCTAGGTGCATCATAGTCAAATATCTTAAAACCAGAAATAACACCTTAAAAACAACCAAAACACACGAACATATGACATTAAGGGGAACAATGATAAGATTACTATTTACCTCTCGTCAGATGTTAAGCAAACCAAAAAACATGGAAGCATAGAATGATATATTAAATATTAAGTATGCTATGAAGAAAAGAGAACAACCTAGAATTCTATATCCAGAGAAATTATCTTTAAAAGTGGCATGAGAAATAAAGGTATTTTGGGATTAACTAAAATAAAAAATAAAAGCTCAGAGAATTCATCACCACTGGACCTGCAGTACCAGAAATGTGAAAAGAAATTTTTAAGGCTGAAAAGAAGTGATACCTGACAGAAATTCAGCTCTAAAAAAAAGAACAAAGACTATCAGTAAATACAATAAGTAAATATAAAATGTTTTCTTGTTTCTTAAATTACTTAAGACTACTGACTGTTTAAAGCAAAAACAGTAAGTATGTACGACGGAGTTGATGACATTTGTACAAGTAAATGTACGAGGACACTAACATAGAGGGGTAAAGGCCAGTGTGTTATGGCAAGATTCTTATATTATATAAGAAGCAGTATTTATCTTTTATTCCTTGCCTTTATTTTCCGTTTTATTATCACTTTTCTAGTTACAAATATAATACACATTTATTTATATAAAATTAAAACGAGACTAATACGTAGCCTGGAAAATGTAAATGTCCCAAAGTGCTATTGTCAGCAAAAACAGCTATCAATAGTTTACACTGTATTTCTGATACGTTTTATCTCTATGTAATAGAATAACATATTTAAAATGTTTACCTTGGGGCGCCTGGGTGGCTCAGTCTGTTAAGTGTCTGCTTTCGGCTCAGGTCATGATCCCAGGTCATGGGATTGGCTCCCTGCTCAGTGGGGAGTCTGTTTCTCCCTCTCCCCATCCCCCCCCACTTGTTCTCTCGTTCTCTTTCTCTCTATCAAATGAATAAATAAAATCTTTTTAAAAAACATAAAAAGTAAAATGTTTACTTTGATGAAAAAGAAGTTCATTATAAAAATATTTATATTTCCTACCAGCCCTTGTCTTGAAGTATATAAATAGTTTATGAAAATATCCATGTTGAAAAGATGGTGAATCAATTTTTTTAAAGCTTTTATTTATTTATTTGAGGCGAGGGGAGAGCGCCAGCCAGGGGAGGGGCAGAGAAGCTGACTCCCTGCTGAGCAGGGAGCCCAATTTGGAACTCCATCCCAGGACCCTGGGATCATGACCTGAGCGGAAGGCAGACGCTTAAGTGACTGAGCCACCCAGGCGCGCCACTGTGAATCAATTTGTAATTCATTTTATAGTGTGGAGAAGTACATATTATGTAGGATTATAACCATTTTGTGTGCGTGTGGATAATAAATAGCCTCAACCTGATTTATTGAGTAAACTACTCTTTATCCTCTGAATTAAAATGCTTCCTTTATCACTTGCTGTGAACGCTCTTTTTTTCCACTGATGTATTTTTTCCCCCTGTGGATCTACCGCATTCTTAATTACTTTACTTTATCACACACTGGCTGCCTGTAAGGGCAAATCTTATTAGTCTTTTAACCCAATTTCTGGTTTTTCATCTTCTGTTTGTGTTGCCAACCGCAAATCTAATGTGGAGGGATCCCCCACCAACACAATACGAAGTGATTCTCAGACACCAGCCAGGGTGTCCAAGAATTTAACTCAATTCTGACATTAACTACGCAGAGATTGCGTGAGATTCCTGAGGTTAAGGGCTCAGTCCCGCGAGACTGCGCTTCACTCCCTACTTCACATACCAAGTCGTAAGCCCCAGACTGTCACCTGTGTTTCTGACCAACTGGCTATAGACTGTGGAGGTCCTATCGAGCTCCTCCTTCAGTACTTTTAATTTGCTAGAATAGTTCACAGAACTCAAGGAAACACTTACTTAACATTCACCAGCTCATTAAAGGATATGATAAATGGTATGAATCGGCAACCAGTTGAAGAGATACGTAGGGCGAGGTATGGGAAAAGGGCTCAGAGCTTCCGGGCCCTCTGCACGCACTCCCCTCTCCCCTACCCCCAAGAGTTCACCAACCCAGAAGCTCTCAGAACCTTGTCCTTTGGGCTTTTTATGGAAGCCTCATTGCATAGTCATGATTAAATAAGTCATTGAACACTGGCTACTTCAACCTGCCCCTCTCCCCTCTCAGTTCCCCAGAGGTGGAAGAGAAGGGGTAGGCATAAAGTCTCCAATCTTCTAATCACCTGGTTGGCCGCCCTGGCAACCAGTGGCCTTCCTGCACCCCCACCCTTGGGTGAAGACCAAAAGTCACCTTCATTAACATAACAAAAGACACACTTAATTGCTTTTATCACAGGAAATTCCAAGGGTTTTAAGACGTGAGCCAGGAACACTGGATGAAAACCAAATACGTATAAGAAATAGATTGCAGTCATCTGAATGACCGAATATACAATCTTTATAAATCAAAGTACTCACATCCATATTAACTCTTTCAGTTGATCCTTAGGGTCATCTTGCCAATTGCATTTATCAATTAATAAATTTAAAATATTGAGTTTTCCAGGTACGTGACATATGCATCTATTTGTCTTCTTTTATATCTATCGTAGATCAAACTCTGTATGTCTTCTGTGTGCCCTAAGTGAATTTCCACATATTTCTCATGAGTCACTGTTACTGTGAAGCATAAATTATTTTCATCGTATTTTCTAATTAGTTGTGACTTAGCACTTTTAAAGACTATTAAAATCTGCATACATATACGAATTTATCTTATCTTGCTCCACCTGTCTCAATCCGTCTACTAGTCATGATAGTTTTTCAATCGATTCTCTTGGATTTGATGGAGGCACGGTTATAGTATTATCTTCCAGTAATGATCATTTTGACCCTTTCTATTACTTATTACTTATTTCTTATACTTGACCATTATTTCTTTTTCTCACCTTTTTGTCCTAGTTAAGACATCCAGACCAATACTGTGCAAGAGCAGTGAAAGGATCATTGTTTGGATCTTGACAACAATGGGAATTTTAGAGTGTTAAATCCAGTATTGGCTTTTGCTTTCCAATATATGTTCTTTAAAATGCCAAGAGGCACCTGGGTGGCTCAGTTGGTTAAGTGTCTGCCTTGGCTCAGGTCATGATCTGGGGCTCCTGGGACGGAGCCATGCGTTAGGCTCCTTGCTCAGCAGGGAGTCTGCTTCTCCCTTCAGTCCTCCCCCTACCCTCCTCATGTGTGCTCGCACTCTCTCTCTCTCTCTCAAATAAATAGATGAAAAAAAAATCTTCAAAAAAAAATGCCAAGAACATTTCTTTCTCTTCATGGTTTTCCAACTTTTTACTGTGAATAACTGGTAAATTCTATCAAATGCCTTTCGAGATGATCACAGGTTTCTTTTTTTTCCTTTTAATCTATTAGTTAATGGATTTTCTAATATTAAATTAACCTTATAACCCAAGAAAATCTCCACATTGGTAACTATTTTAACATACTATGGAAGCCAATTTGTTATATTCACAAATTTGACCAATCTGTCATTTTCTTGAAGGGGCTATCTTGGTGTTAGGGTAATAAATAGATCTTCACAAGGATTATGGAAGCTCTTTACCTCTCCCTGGCTCTAGAACATCATGGTTCTCTGAGGGAAAATGTTTGTGCTCCTCGTCTGGGCCAACAATGTTTCATGCTTGAATGCCCAATGTCACAGCTCTTTGTGGTCAGCTTGTCTTAATCCTGGACACAGCTACTTCTCATGGACTGCTGGTCCCAGGGTTCTGCGCAGCATCCATTCGAACATTCAGTGCATCCCTAGTGCAGACCTGCCATTTTCTCTTTCTCTTTCCTGAGATGAGACAGTTCTTGTTTAATTCTCAGCCCATAGAAGTTGTCATTATACATTCTTTTGAAGCCATTCTGGCTTCTCATGTGGGAGAGGCATGTCCCCTCCCTGTTGCTTAGGCAAGACTGCCTTCC
This sequence comes from Ursus arctos, assembly GCF_023065955.2. Taxonomy (NCBI): domain Eukaryota; kingdom Metazoa; phylum Chordata; class Mammalia; order Carnivora; family Ursidae; genus Ursus; species Ursus arctos. The sequence goes on from NW_026623067.1 coordinate 30,770,159, forward strand.
CACAAATTCGCTGATCTCACAGGCAGCAAACAATGTGTTCAAGAGTCCTCTCAGTGGGGGCTCAAGTCAGATGTGTGCTTCTGCCATTTTGGGTTGGTTTGAGAGATGTGGGGTGTGAGTGCAGCCCCCAGCTCTGGGGGCTCTGACGCCCACTCCCCAATGCTGAGCCTGACTCTGCATAGCTATCGACCTAGCCTTGAAAGGGAAAATAAGTGGAAAAGGATTTTGAAGATTCTTGGGAGCCAAGAAAACAGCCACCCAGGACATGAGACGGCCTCATGGGTCCTGCTGCAGGCCATTCTCACCAGGGGCCTAAAGCAGCCTCAGCCCAGCTTCACCCTTGCTGGCCTGATCTGGCTCTTCCTGCCCTAATCCCCGTGGCCCCCTGCACCTGGATTCCCAGAGTCCAGGGCCAGCTGGCAACTGCTGCACACTGGTGGCACAGCTCTGCCCACTCCCCCAGCAACACAGGCGGCCAGGCTCACACCAGGTGGCCACAGCTGGGGTGTCCCCAGGCCAGGCCCGGAGGTGAGGTCAGTCTGAACATTCCTGCCAGCCTGTGACTCAGCCACAAGAGCAACCACAGGCACCACTGGGCAGTGCTGTGCACCACGAGGCAGGACACTTCATCAAGACCAATCAGTGACTAAAGGAGCTGGTGCTGTGTAGGAGAAGGCGACCATAAGGTGTAGAAAGGACAGGGCTGGGAGGACGGGCTAGAGACAGGTCTAGGCTGGCTGGACTCCCAGTGAAGCCTCTGATGCCTCCACTAATCTCATTGTGGGCCACACGACCTCTTGGAGCAGGGGACAGAGGCTAAGCCATACCAATGAGAAAATCATGAGGACGCCTGGCTGCCTCAGTTGGTAGAGCCTGCAACTCTTGATCTTGGGGCCATGAGTTCGAGCCCCATGTTGGGTGTAGAGATTACTTAAATGAAGAAAGAAAAAAGAAAATCATGGGGAATGGGGACAGTGGAGGTCCAGCTTGAAGAAAAGAACCAGGAACCCTAGAATTTAAATCTTTGAAGTTACCTCCAAATGATGCTGTATGTTTTGTATGTGGGTTACAGACATTTAACTGTTCAGTTCTCAGGCCTAAAACAGTGCCTGACACATAAAAGCCTCTCAAAGCTATTTGAATATTTTATTGAATAAAACTGAAAAAAATATTTTGTGGAATAAATGAGCAAAGCCTAAACAACATAGGCCGTAATTCTTAAAACACTATTTTTATATTACTTCCATTGTTATTATTCTGGGAGCCTAGAAATATGGACATGGCCTGGAGCTCTCTAGCTCTCTGAGGGGCCCTGGATCTCAGCTCCGGTGGTCAGGAAGGGGAGGAGGCTCCTCAGCCAAGAGACCAGAGTGTCCTGGCCAGGGCACTTCTGAATGTGTCTGCGGATGTGTGGGCTGGGGCGGGGCTGCAGTCCAGGCCCAGGCAGTGAGTCCCAAGCTGACCGATGAGTGGTGGTGTGTAGTATGAGGAGCCCCAGTAACTGGATTCGATGCATCCCATGCTCTCTGTCGTCCCTTTGCTTTTGGTGGAATCTTACGTACTCCCGAGAGCCATGTCTCCCCCCGGGGCCGAGAAGGAGGAGGGACCTGCAGCCCGGCTTGTGCCAGAGCATGGCGATGACCAGGCCAAGGCTGAGAGTGTCCAAGGCAGAGAACGAGCACAGAGTCCCGTTGCTCTCCAGTTCTTCTGCTGCTCCACCCAGAGGAGCTGATTTAGACAAGGACGTACCTTCTCTGCACAGGGCTCAGCATGGCTGGCTGAGAGCAGCCCTCACCTGTCAGGGGAAGCTGGAAACCTGAGAACCCCTGGGTTGGGCTTCTATTTGGAGGATACAGGTAGAGTTGAGACATCTGGTGCCGGGAGAGGCTGGGTAATCTGGGGCAGGCTGCCTGCACCCTCTGGCCTGAATGAGAAGTAGGATGGAAGGTAAGGACGGGGGTTTCCTTGTGGCCGAGCAAGACCACGGTGCCTTTAGAAGCTGTCTTCTTGAGGCCTCCGCGGCACAACACTCAATCCCACTCAATCTCACCACCACTGCGGCCAGCCTGTTCTGTCGCTTCCCTGCCTGAGCTGGCCGAGCTGCCTCTGGCTCTCCCATTGTCTGCTGCCTCCCCCTCTGTGTGAGATGGCACTCCTCCCAACATCCTCCACTCCCAGGCCTCAGGGCTGGGGCCTCCCTGGGCCCAGCTGGGTAAACCGGCCCCCGCCCTGCTACCTGGCAGCCCCTTTGTTGGGACCCAGAGTAGACAGGCTTTCTCTGTGAAAGTAGACACAGAGCAGGTCTGACAGGGGTGCTGTTGGGGGTTGCAGGTCTGACTGAGACACGTCTAGTCCCTGCTGCAAGGGGCATGGCCTAAAGCCACCAGGGTAGGGTCTAAGCCCCAGATCAACTGCTTAGAAACTTAGATGAGCTTGGGGTGGTCGCTCACCCTCCCAGGGCTCAGTTTCCTGACAGGAATTGGTTCTGCTTTTCTGCCTGTCCTGGAACCTGGCTCTGAGCCAGGAACTAGGCTTCAGTTGTCAAAATCAGCTTTGTCTCCATGCGGGCCTTCACAGACCGGCCCCCCTGGAGCCCCTAGCCTCTCAGCCCCCAGAGGAGATACGGCAGGGTGGGGAGTCCCCACCACACCTCCAAGTCCTGTTAATCAGGTGTAGGCTACACGCACAGCAGGTACTCCGCGTTTGCTGAGGGATCGAATGGCACAAAACTAGAGCTGGGAAACTCCCTTGGTCACAGGCACGCCCTCCTCCTTGTGTTCTGTGGCACCAAACTCAGCTCAAAGGCCAGCTTTGTTACCTCCTTGACTGAGTCCTGTCCACCCAGGATGTGTGGTGCATCAGCCCTCCATGCACCTCACAGGCTACACGATCCCAGATTTCCTTCTAGATGTGGCCTGGTGCCCATGCTCCTGGATGCCTCTGTTCCTTTCAGAGCCCCTCAAACCCTGCCTAGGACCCACCTTGGCTCCCTACGACTGTAGGGCCAAGTCCCGCACCGCTCCTCCTCATCCAGCCTTGCCACAGATTACTGTTCTTTCCATGCTTCAGACTCAGAGACTCCTAACCTGGACCAGCAAGCCTCATGGAGAGCAGAGCCCTGGATGACCAGAAGCTATGGGACCGGGAGCTAGGCCAAACAGGTCACCCTAAATTGCGGGTTTCTCAGGTTCTTCTCTGGCTGTCCTCTGGGGCCCTGCAGTAGTCAGTACTATGGACTGGGTATCTCATGAAGAGGGAATGCCCCCATCAAGGATTTAAATCCCCTTGGAAACCAGGCTACTGACTGGGGGAGGAAGCTGGGCCTACAGAAAGGGAGGTATTGGCCCGAGGAGCTGAGCCTGAATGGGGCAGACTTCACCCAGGAACCTGTGGCCACTGGGCCAGGATGGGGCAGGTCAGGGTCTGAGCTCTCTGACCAACCTCTAGCACCTCACAGGAAGGTATCCTCATGGGCAGCTCCATTAGCTTCACTCCAACCACCCCCCCCCCCCACCCAGATCTGCTTCCTATGCTGGGCAGTCTCCTAGGCTGCTCTCACCCTCAGGTTGGCCCGAGGTTGTTCCTTGTCCTAGTGCTTCCCTCCCCTTCACTGTAGCCTCAGCCCCAAGGGCAGCTTCCAAACACTTCTGCTCCTGCTGGACCTTGCCAGCCCATTGAGGAAAAAGCGCTGTGGTTTCTCCTGACCTTGGCTGCTCACAGACAGCCTGGGCATAGTGCCCTGAGCCACTTGGGGTCCTTGAGTGTGACCTCCAAGGCAGCAGGAGCAGAAGTCTTCCCCCTTCCTGGCCCCTCATTCCCTCTCTGCTTCTCTCTGGGTGGTGGCCAAGGGGTGAGCCGAGATGATCTTTCCTATAACAATGATAATGCTATTCAACAGGCAATGTTTTTGAACACCCTCTGTGTGCCAGGCTCTCTGCCGGGTGCTGGGAAAACTTAAATAAATGAGATAGACACAGTCCCTGCCCCCCATGGACACTTTGACCCCAGCCCTGGGCAGGCACAGGCCATGGCATAGGAAAAGCACTCCGTACATCTTTTTTGAATGGATAGAGAATGCATGAAATGCACTGGTTATACAGCAGCGCAGATGCCTGGTGGGGTGCAGTGAACAAGTGAAGTCCACTAGGGCAGAGGTTAGGCATGACCCAGCTGCCACCCATCCCCACCTTGGAGAGGACTCCCAGACCCTGTAATTGCCCTGTGATGTGGTGCCCTGGCATGATAGGGATTTGACAACACAGCAACCCCAAGAAATAAGGCCATTAAGAGTGAAAGGAAATTCTGAAGGCTTCCTGGAGGAAGTATCAGGAATGGGTTTAGAAGCAGCTTGTCTGGCCTGCTGTTCAGGACATAATCTACCTCAGCAGTGAGCCCACAGTGTGGTTCTTAAGGTCTGTCCTCAGTCTCCAGCAGCACAGCCTGCCCAGCCGGTGTCCTGTGGGAGGGCATTGTCAGAAATGGGCCTCTGATGCCCTCTCAAGTCAGGGATGTCATCAAGGACCCACTGGGCAGGATAACTGGGATAGGCCCTGGAACGGACCCAGAAATTGCACATTGAAATGGGTAAGTTTATACACAGATTCTAGAAGAGCCCCCCCCCCATTTCTCCCATCTTCAACCCTGTGATAGAAGCCCTCACAGATGGATTACACTGACCAGATGATAAAGGGCTAGGAAAGTCATATTCAGGAGGACTACTTCTGGAAGGGAGTGATATGCTTCCCCCCAAAAGGAAGGAAACAGGAAGGCAATGAAGTAGTTTCAGAATAGAGGTGGGGGGTTGACAGTCTCCGGGGGTGTGTAAGTTGGGTGATGGAAGCAGTGCCAAGGAGGAGTTTTAAGAATCCACTATGAAGTGTCTCAGGTAGAAACTTCCACAGACCCTTAAGGATCCCTTTCCCCCAGCATGACTCTGTGCCACTTACATTCACTACAGTTCTTGGAATCCAGATAAGGGGTCTCTGACTACCCAGCCTTTCTGTGCATCTAACCCTTGGACAGTCTTTGATAGGTAATGGTTGTCCCCACTCTCCTTGCCCCTCAGTGGGAGCCAAGGGCTGCGGCTCTGAGGGACCATCTGAGAGACCTCTGAGAGACCAACCAGAGACCAGCTTTCCTGCTGGCCCTTCCACTCTATCCAGTTCCACTCCTCTCCAGGTCTGTAGGGGACTGAGCAGAAACCTCCACCTCACAGGACTGAGAGCCCAATACCGTGGCTGGCACTCCATGGATATGAACACTGCCCCCCATACATACCACTGCCAGATACCACTCACCTTTCTCTGCCAGCCTCTCCCACCCCCTGGAGAGGAATCCACGTTCCACTGTGAAGGCACCCCTCATTCCTTGGAATATCCTAAGTTTCTGTCTCTCTCTCTCTCTTTTTAAGATTTTATTTATTTGACAGAGAGAGAGCACAAGCAGGGGAGCTGCAGGCAGAGGGAGAGGGAGAAAGAGGCTCCTTGCTGAGCAAGCAACCAGATGCGGGGCTCAATGCCAGGACCCTGGGACCGTGACCTAAGCCAAAGGCAGACACTTAACCAACTGAGCCACCCAGGCACCCGAGTTTGTGCCTCTTTTTTTTTTTTATTTTTTTTATTTTTTTTAATGATTTTTTATTATATTATGTTAGTCACCATACAGTACATCCCCGGTTTCCGATGTAAGGCTCAATGATTCATTAGTTGTGTATAACACCCAGTGCACCATGCAATACGTGCCCTCCTTACTACCCATCACCGGTCTATCCCATTCCCCCACCCCCCTCCCCTCTGAAGTCTTCAGTTTGTTTCTCATAGTCCATAGTCTCTCATGTTTCATTCCCCCTTCTGATTAACCCCCCCTTTCTTTATCCCTTTCTTCCCCTACTGATCATCCTAGTTCTTATGTTCCATAGATGAGAGAAATCATATGATAGTTGTCTTTCTCTGCTTGACTTATTTCACTTAGCATTATCTCCTCCAGTGCTGTCCATGTTGTAGCAAATGTTGAGAACTCGTTCTTTCTGATAGCTGAGTAATATTCCATTGTATATATGGACCACCACTTCTTAATCCAGTCATCTGTTGAAGGGCATCTCGGCTCCTTCCACGATTTAGCTATTGTGGACATTGCTGCTATGAACATTGGGGTGCATATGGCCCTTCTCTTCACTACGTCTGTATCTTTGGGGTAAATACCCAGTAGTGCAATGGCTGGATCATAGGGTAGCTCAATTTTTAACTTTTTAAGGGACCTCCCGAGTTTGTGCCTCTTAAGTGGCCTTGCTTCTCGAGGCTGCTAGTGGACATGTCTCACCCTGTTAGCCTCCCAAGGGCAGAGCCCTTACCAAAAGTTGGCCAAGAGGACACGCAGTGTTGTCAAGAATGGCTAAATTAGGGGCCTCCTCAGAACCTGGAAAATAAAACAGTGCTGCCCTGACACAGCCAGACACAAAGTATCCGGGGGAGCCAAGCCATTGCACCTGCAAGAGCCATTCAAGGACGTCGTCCCTGGAGGACAACGGCTGGGAGTGAAGACAGCACCAGGAACCGCCTCAAGTGAAGGCCGCCCACAATTGCATGCCCCTCAAATACATCATTCCCCTCCAGTGGTGCAGCTACTACCGCAACCACCTTAGCTGCTCCTTCTCTAGGAGGCCTAGGGAAACAAAAATCCTTGCAAAGGCAGGTGAGAAGAGGCTGTGCAGCCAGGAAGCTGGCCTGAGAGAGGAGGGAAGCTGGGGAAGGAGTGACACCGGGAAGGACAAGACTCAAGTTAGAGGCCACTTCTTCCAGACAGACCTCCTGCCCTCCCAGAGCGAGGCTGGGGACCTTTCTGTATTCAGCCCATACTTGGCTGCCTGCTGTCATCCTGGGGCTGTGTCCCTGGCGCAGGTCACCTCAGGCTGGAGGCCGCTGGTCAGTGCTTGCGGTTCAAAGGACTCCGCGCACCCCACCGAGGAGGAGGGAGGCAGGTTTGACTGCCAAGACCTTGAGGAGTTTTCGGAGCAAGGCGCGGCCCCATCCCCCATCTGCCCCCCCCCCCCCCCCCCCGCATCCCTCCTCAGGCTAGGGCGCCGCCCGGTAGATGGGACTTGGAAGGGCCTGTGCCCGAGCTTCCGCAGCCGCGCTCGGGTCCGCGGCCCTCAGAGCGAGGCCAGGGCAGGATCCCGGACGTCGAGGCTGTCGTGGCCCCGGGGTCTCCGCGACCGCGGCGGGGGGCGCCGGGCTCTAGGCGCCCGGGCTGAGGGGCGGGTCCTCAGAGCCCCCCGAAGTGGGCGGCGCGGGCCCGCCGCGGGGCCAATCCGGACTCGAGGGGAACGAGGGCGGGGGCCGGGTGGAGGGGGGTACGGGGCGGGCGGGCCGGGGGCGGGGCGCGGCGTCCAGGCGGCGGCGGCGGCGGCTGTGGCGGCGGCGGCGGCTCCTCAGTGTCCGGCTCCGGCTCCGGCTGCGGCTCCGGCCCGCGATGCCCCACTCCGTGACCCTGCGCGGCCCTTCGCCCTGGGGCTTCCGCCTAGTAGGCGGCCGGGACTTCAGCGCACCCCTTACCATCTCGCGGGTGAGTCCGGCGGCCACGGGGCGGTGGGGAGGTCTTCGATCTGAGACCCTGTGCTCGCGGTCCACCGAGACCCGGATCCCCGACGTCCCGGAGGTTCGAAAGCCAAGGATTGGCCAGGGCGACACACGGGCTCTGGAGGCTCCCAGGCAGGGGAGTGCGGCCCCAACTCACCTCCCTCCCTGCGCTGGGCCTGCCTTCCCTATCCCTTGAAGGATCCCACCACCACCACCCCAGTTCACACACCAGCCTCCCTGCTGGTCTCATTTTGGGGGAGTTGCTGCAGGCCGGGGAAGGACCTCACTGGGCCAGGGATCTGGACAGAGCTCCAGAGGCCCAGAAACGCTGCTTGAACTGGACCCAGCCTGAGCGTTTGGGGCAAGATGCCTGAAAGCCCCTTCTCCTATCAAAGGTCCCTGTCATTAGAGCTGGGTGACCCCGGGGAGGTCTGGGGTCCTCTCTGAATATGAAAAGAAGACGATCCATCCACTTCCTCACTCTGGTTTTGGTCAGACTCTCATCTATGATCTCAGGCGTCCTAAGGGGAAGTGACCAAGAGGAATTTGGGGCTTCCAGGGGAAGGGAGACTTGACTGTGAGGTTGTGAGACCACCTCCCCCAAGGCCACACAAGGCCAGGGACCAGAATAGCCCCAGCCCAGTTCCTCTGGTTTCCAGGGCCATGCACTGCCCTATAGTAAGGACAGAGGAGAAAGAGGAGTGGGCACAGCTCTGGGTGGCGGCTAATGTGAGGACAGAGGAGCTGAGGAAGGGATTTGGGCCCTGTCAGAAGGGGTGCCCAGTCTCAGGGGGACAGGATCCTGGCCCACCCTTGGGGTCCCTTAGTTTGAAGGGTAAAAAAAAAAGGGAGTCAGGCTCTGCCTTTGGGGGCTCCAGACTAGGGGACAAAAGAGGGCAAAACCCAGGTCCTGCCCTTAAAGGATCTCACTCTGGAGGAAGGCGCAGAGGGGACCTGGGGCTATTTGAGGGCCATCCTTTAGCCCCACACAGGCTGCTCTGATCTTTGTGGGCCTGAGTCAGGAGAACTAGAACCACCTTTCCCCACTGTACTGCCACCTTTTTTCGTGGAGGCTGGACCAAGCTGGCTGGGCTTTCAGAGACTTCTTTCCACTACTTGGGAGGGGATGGGCACCCGGTGGAGTGGAGAATCATGGAATCCCTTTTCTGGGGGCCAGGGTGACAGGCAGGCCCAGCTGTCCTGGGAGGCTTCCCACATTGGCCCTTACCCCACGGCCGCCAGGTTCCTGGGGCTGAGAGAGGTGGGCCTTTAACACATCCGGGAGCCTTTCATCTCCCACTTCCCTGGGGGAGACTGCTGTGTGTGTGTGTGTGTGTGTGTGTGTGCACACGCCTCTGTGTCTGTCTGCATGTATGCTTTGCTGTGTGTCTGCCAAGGGGGGCTGGTGGGGGTGCTAGGCCAGACAGCAGTCCAGGCACCCTGGGCGTGAGGCCGCTGACAGGCTCCGTGGCGGCGGCTGACGGCCACAGGCGGCAGGGAGCAGAGACATCTGTTGCCCATGCGGCTGCCTGCCCGTGGAGGAAAGGCCTCCCCACACGTCACAGTGGCAGCAGCAGCGGCGGCCTTGTTTGGAGCTGACCGGGATGCAGGCTCCTGGCAGGGAGGCAGGCAGGCTGGGAGAGGGTTCGCCAGGAAGAACCCCCGCCTTGTCCCCCAAAGTCATGCAGCAGCAGCTCAGGCCCAAGGAACCAGGATGCCTGAGCCTAGATTTCGGTGGTATCTGGGAAGATCTGTGCAGCTGGGGAGACACAGGCCACAGCTTGCCCAGCAGGTACCGCAAGGGCACATCTACAGACACTGAGGATATGTGGGAGTGTCTTTACCAAGGGGGCTCAAGACCCAACCTCTTCCATGCTTCCAGGGCCACTCAGACAGGGAAGAGGCTGGCTGTCTAGAGGAGCTGGGGCCTTACAACCTCAGCCCATGAAGCCTCAGGGAGCCCCCAAGAACATTGCCCCAGGCTTCTTCCCCTAGGAACAGCAGTGATTGCTGGCCCTGGCTGAGCATCCGCAGCATTCCAGGCCCCACCCTAATGGGTGTTGGTACCAGCTCCCCAGCACCCAGCGGCTGGAGTGAGAACCACCATGTGCTAAACCCATTGTGGGGACTTTTTGTCCTGATTGTCTCAGGTAGTCCTCACAAGAGTTCTTACCAGTAAGGACTCCCTCTGGCCTCACATTATAGATGGGGACACTAAGTCTCAGAGAGCCTAAGGTGGTGTATCTGGAGAAGCAGAGCACGGACAGGAACGCAGGCCTGTCTGGAACTTGCTGCGACTGTATGGGACAATTCGGCACCAGACTCTGTGACTTCCAGTCCACCACCATGTCTAGGCTGGGCAGAGTGCAGCAGGGGCCAGGAAAGTAGCTGCTGCAGGTGAGGGGGCCGGTTCATGCCACAGCCTCCCAGCTGCCCTCGCTGTACCCCTCTCTCTTCCTTCTGTCTATTTATCCTGCACTCAGCAGCCGGACAGATAGGCCTGAGTTAAACTGTGTCCTTTGACTTCCCTGCTTAGAACCCTCCATATTTCCCAACCACCCAGGCGAAAGGCCAGCTTTTCACCTGGGCCTACAATGCCTGCAGGCCCGGTCCCTGCTTCTTCTCTGACTTTTCTTCCACTCTCTTCTCACTAATGATGCTTCAACCCCAGGAGACTGCTTTTATTTTCTCTCCCAGATGAGCCATTATACATGCTGATCTTTTTACCTGCAACACTCTCTCTCCCCTGGGACCCTCTCTCCCCTCACTCCCTTGCTGCAAAAAAATCACACAGTGATTAGTGGATAAGACTTGGAACTGGTTGGCTTGGAATGAAATCCTAACTCGGCCGTTTATCAATTGAGCATCCTTCTGCACTTCTCTGGACCTCAGTTTCCTCAACTAAGAAATGGGCTTTCCTGGAGGATTAATGAGACAATGCATATAAAGGCAGTTGGGAGAGTCACGGTTTCCTGGCCTCATGCCCTCTCTGACCAGAACTCCCCGGGCTAGTGGAGTTGGCAGAGTCCCAGCCACCCCTGCTTTCAAGAACTTCCTCCACCCACAGGGGCCTGAATGCACCCCTTGTACTGGCTGAGTCATCCTGCAGCTAGCTGCCCCCCTGAAGAAGACTTCTCTCCAGCGTGGGGACTGGGGCAAGTTGCCCCTTCCCCCAAGCCTCCCTTACTTCATCTCTAGGAATGAGAACAGCCTCTGTCTCATCAGGTGGTTGAAAGGTTGCCATGAACTAGTTGTGGGTAAAGCACTGAGCCCAGGCCATGTCACAGAGCATATGTCCATGCCAGAGAGGGGCCTGGAGCAGGGCCTTGAGTGGAGGGTGGGATAACACCAGGTGGGTCCTTGCCCCAGGATGACAGGCTTGTGTGGGTGCCCAGGCCCTGTGGATGAGCATCCAGGCTGGGCTGTTGGTTGGGGGGGTCATGCTCCAGAAAAACATTCCTTGGGGCAGCCTATTTCAGGGTGGGTCAGCTTAGGCACTGCCCACACCAGGACTCCAGCCAGGGAGCTGCCAGCACCTCTGCTTTGTCCACTCACTACTGAAAACTGGATAAGCGGAGCTGGGCTTCCAGGAGCTCCCAACCCCAGCAACAGGAACAGGGTCACTGGAAGCTCTTGAAGGCACCACTGAAGAGGCTGGGTAGGAATGAGGGTGCCTCCGGGGCCCTGCCTTGCTCAGTTGGTGGAACATGTGACTCTTAATCTCGGGGTTATGTGTTTGAGCCCCACATCAGGCATAGAAATTACTTCAAAAAAAAATCTTTTTTAATGAGGGTGCTTAAAGTCTTTTTCCAAAGGCAGTGTTGGGACCAGGGATAGGGCGAAGAGTGCCCTATTGCCTGAATTCCCCTGGCTTCTTACTCAGGCCTCCCTGTTAGCCAATCCTCAACCTCGTGCGGCCCTCATCAGGGGACCAGCATTGTAAGAGGCTCCGGGTACGGACACCGTTTGCCTGGAGTCAGTAGAAGCACTGGGGTGGCCTGAGACAGTGCCTGTCCTGCAGAGGAAGTGGAGGTAAAGTGGTGACTCCGCAGTGCAGGTGGGCAGCTGGAAGTAGGTGGCCCTGGACTTGCCTGGGGAGGGGATGACACAGACCCAGGAGGCACTAACAGTATTAGGGGAGCAAAGTCGTAAAGGGGGTGTACAGAGTACTGTGAGAGCCCAGAGAAGAGGTTCCTCGGGGGAATGGCCTCTCCACTAAGACGTGACGGTGAGGAGAGTCAGGTCAAAGCAAAGAGCGTTCCAGATAGAAGAGCATCTGCAGAAGCAGAAGGTGAGCATATCCAGCACTGTCGGCAGCCGCTGGATAGTCGATCGGTCTGGATAGAGTGTGAGGCGGTGGAGGTGAATGTGGGGGGTTGGAATGAAAGGAAACAATGAGGGAGACAAGGTCACTAGGAAATGTCGGGTCAAGGGGCTGCTGTGCAGTGTGTCTGGGTAGCGCCCTGTCTGTGTAGGGTATTTGTGACAGGCCCATGCTTTGTATGTATCTGGGAGCACATATGTCCCCGTATGTCCCTTGCATGTCCTTGGGCACATATGCAGGCTACAAGAGTGACATCCCACTTGTCCCAGTCCCAAGAAAGCCCCTCTTTTATGCCCTCACACCCCAGCAGTCCTTCGGGCTCTGGAATTGATGGTGTTCAGAGCAGAGGCTGTGGCAAGACCATATGGGAACTCAACCGGTCTCTGGGCTTGCCCACCCACAGGTCGCGCGGGTAGCAGGGCCGCACAGCCCAGGTTCTGGGGTCGGAGGGGTCCAGGGCTGAGACTGCAACAAGGCCACAAAATGACCGATGCCTAGCCCTCTGGCTTGTCTCTCTACAGGTCCATGCTGGCAGCAAGGCCGCACTGGCTGCCTTGTGCCCTGGAGACCTGATCCAGGCCATCAATGGGGAAAGCACAGAGCTCATGACACACCTGGAGGCTCAGAACCGCATCAAGGGCTGCCATGACCATCTCACACTCTCTGTGAGCAGGTACGCACGGGCTAGGCTGGGCCAGGGTGATGGGGGGCAGGGGAAGAATGAAGGGGAGGATAAGTGAGGAACGGCCAGCATCCTGGGAGAGCCGGGCTGCACACAGCCTCTCTGCCTCAGCTCCGTGGCACCCCGGTCCTCGGAACTAGCGCTTTCCCAGGGCCTCACAGACACTGTTTGGAGATGGGGGTGATGTAAGAAGGAAAGAAGCCCCCTGTTGCTCAGGGCTGGAAGCGTATTGAGGGACTTATGGGAGGGGATAGGCAGCCCAAATCAAGGATGAAATAAGACTGTGGGTAGCCTCTGGGGTGGCGGGTGATTTCAGCCTTCTTCCCACCCCTGAGTGATCAGCTCGATGACCGTTTCAAAGTCATTTCTTGTCCAACACCTCATTTAACCTTCAAACCTGCTTGCTAAGGTGGAACCTGGTATAGTCCCCACATTACAGATGAGAAAGCTGAGGCTCAGAAAGGTTAGCGGGGGCCTAAAGTCACACAGCAAGGGAGTGGGGAAGCAAAACTTGTCCTCAGGTTTCTCCCACTCCCAGGAGTGGCTGCCGACCACTCCTGCCACCCCACAGCTGCCCTGCCTCGGCTGGCCCCGCTATGGCCCATGCCTCTGCCCTGGTTAAATCTGGATGTTGTGGACTGGATCATGCCATACAGCCAACATGAAGGGGAGGATTGGGGATCAATCACCAAGCCCCATCTGTGCCTTATAAATGGTCTAGGATGGGAGGTCCCCCTGAGGTATCTGCAGCCCTAGTCAGGCCCTAGGTCTTTGTTCAGTTCTAAAGGCAGTAGGCCAGGTCCTGGCTGAGTGGGATCTCCCTTCCCCCTGTCTTGCTTGGATCCAGAGAAGTCAGACATAACTGCTCAGCTCTGCCACGTTCACTGCTAACAGGGACTTTCCATGACCCCCCCGTGGACGTGTGTCGGCAGAGCCTCCTCAAACCACAACACGGCTAACTATGCGTTAGAGCTGGCAGGGCTGGGAGCCATTTAACATGTTAGGAAGGCTTCTGAGATAGCCTCCATGTGTGTCTGGCCCGGGTCTGGGTTAAGGTTGGGGTCAGGACCCCTGACTGTGCTCTTGCACAGTTGCTGAGTGCAACTCCAAGGGGAGTGGGCCCTGACCTGGGAGTTCAGCAGAGCTGGTTCTAATCCAGACTCTGTGGGATCTTAGGTACACCAGATGACCTCTGTGAGCCTGGGTTTCCTTCTCCACCAAACAGGATCACATTCATCGCCCTCTCCCAGACTGAGGTACAGTCTGGCTGAGGGAAACATCAGCACTGCTCTGCCCACGAGTGGCCTCTGCGGCCGCCCCACTTGGCTGGTTTCCTGGGCCCTGACTCACCTCCGGCCTTGATTTTGCATGGCTAAAGAAGGGAAGCCCTGGTAGTAGTGGGGTGGGGGAGGCAACGGGGGCTTGTGGGGGGCCTGAGTCAGGAGGTTCCCAGAGGGAATGATGTCAGGGGAGGGTAGCAGGATGGGGGCAGGGTGGAGGTCCTCCTTCCTTCCTTCCTTCCTGCTTTCCTTCCCTGATCATTTGTTCCAAGCCAAGCATGGATGGAGCCAGGGATCCCCTGACCTGTTCTACTCTGCCCCCAAATGCTGCCTGGCCATGGAGCAGGTGAAAGCACATTCTCTACTATCACACATCTGGGTTCAAGTCCCAGCTCTGCCCTTGAGAACTACGTCGTCCTCCAGCAAGTGATTTAATCTCAAAGCTCTGTTTCCTTAACTCCAAAAATGGGACCATCTTATGATTGGGAGATTGAATGCTTATGATGTACCGGGTCTGCTCAGGGTGAAATTCTGGGGTCCTGTCCTCCATCCCCGATCCCCAGTTCTCATACATGCAGATTCTGGGAGATCAAGATGTGAAGGCCACCTTGACCCTCTGGGCCAGCATTTCTTCTCCTGGGCACCATCTGACCTGCAAGGCCTCTGACCCTCCTCTCTGTCCTGCCTGCTATGCCAGGACCTGTGCTCCAAAGACGCCCTCTATATGGTTTCTGTGGAAGATCAGCCTGGCGAGCTGACTGGAGAGAGCTATTCTGTGCCCCCACCTCCAGAGCTCTAGCCAGACTAGTTCCCTACCTGCCCTCTTGTGTACAGAGAGCTCTAATCCTCCACAGACGTCTCCACAGGATGAAAAGTGAAGGGAGGGCCCAGCTTCCCTGCTGTGCTTATTTTGTCTAGAACTCAGAGCCAGTTGTCCAACAATCCAAGCTAACCCATACTTTCTGGACATGTTCTGTAGGCCCAGAAGCTTCCTGGCATCAGCCTTTAACCCTGGGCTTCTGGTGGGGTCTGTGTTGCCTATTGCGAATGTTATAAGATACAGTTACCTGGCCTACCCTTGGGCTGTCATTTTGCTTTAAGATGCTGCCACCTGTCCAGCCTGAAGTGAAGGCCTAAGGATGGAGCTTGAATAAGCCCTTTATACTGACCTGCTGCCTTGGGCCACACTCTTTGCTCTGAGTACTTTGTGCACTCTGACCTCCAGACCTCAGGCTTGTACTTCTCTTCTGGGCAGAACTTCAGAGAAGTGTAAGGCCATCTTAACCACAGGAGATGTCCTAGACTGATGCCAGCAGAGTTCCGAGCAGGTGGAGGCCACAGGCGGAGCTGTGAGTTAGGGCAGTCACTGGGAGCCTGGCTGAGACGGCTGGGCCCAGGTGCCAGTGGGGATGGTATTGCCCTCACGTAGCAGAGCCTTGGTCGCACAAGCCTGTGGAAGGCTCTGGGGGAGAGAGGCTAGTCTGTACCGGGTTAAGGAATGGGCCACGGTGAGGAAGTGTAGAGTGAGTGTGGTCTACAGGAGTAGACAGTTCAAAATCTTTCAGTGAGTTGGGGGGAGAGAGGCCATGTTGAGCTGCTAGCCCAGTGGTGAGTTCTTGGAAAGCCCCAGGAGGCCTTTTGAGGTGAATAGGGACATTATTCCCCTTCAGTCTAACCGACCTCTCTTCACAGCCATGAGTCCAGGGTCCATGCACCCTCCTGGCTTGCCTCCTCCCAGGGCTACTGAATGGCAGGACTCAGCCCCAGGCCCTTAGCCTCTCAGCCCCGCCTGCCCCGCCTGCCCTGCCTGCCCTGCCTGCCCCGCCTGCCCCGCTTATGGCAGGTTTACGATGTTTTTCTCCCTCCTGAGTGGTGTTTGGCTTTTGGTTTCTATGGTGAAGCAGGAATTTCCTAATGGCCTGTTTCCCATCTGGGCTGGGCAGACATTGGTGATGACTCTGCCGGCAGCGAGAGGGGAGGCGCACCCCTCAAAGCCTTTATGTCACCTCCCCCAGAGCCCATGGATGCCTGACCTCCAGGCCAGGCCAGAAGCTGCGGACGGAAGAGGATAAGCAGATGGGCTCCTAGCTGATCAATGTGTGAGGCCTGGCGTGCCCTGCTATGAGCTCGCCTTCTTTTTGCTGAGGCCACGAAGAAGGTGAAAAAGTGGGGAAGCTGAAGGGCTTCTGTTGCATCCTGTCTGGGAATGAGACCAGAGAGGCATGGAGCAGCTGGTGGCGATGGAACACACAGTCCCACCCTAGGCAGGTGGCAGATCTGGAGTTATGTCTTCTTGCCACAATGGCCACCATTCTGGTGCAGGGGCAAGTGCTGTGGTGGAGTCCTCTGCCGTGCAGGGTGCCAGGCTGGGTCCTGGGTGGCTCTGGGCCCAGAGCCCAGCCCTTCCTGGTCCTGGTCCCAGTCATGGTAGGCACAGTAAGCAGACCTGTCTGACCATCCCAATTCCTGTCACAGACCTGAAGGCAAGAGCTGGCCCGGTGCCCCAGAGGACAGCAAGGCGCAGGCACAGAGGATCCACATTGACCCTGAGGCCCAGGTATGTATGGACACCAGGTGGCCTGGCCTGGTTCAGAGCAAGCCCAGGGCAGACAGGCCAGGCCTGGTCCATGGGTTTAATTGCACGAGATATCTTGCTGTCTGGCTTTCAGATGCCCAGGCCAGAGACTGAAGCAGCAGTCCATGCCCCATCCTGTGCTCCCCAGGTGATGAGCACCTGCTAGGGGCTCTGTCTGTACTCTAAGCAGTCCTAGATTCTGAGACAAAGGTTCTTATAGTGGGCAGGATTGGGCTAGGCCCCCCCACTGGGTTTCACTCTGGTGCCTAGTAATGCCAGACCAAGAGGAAGTCACGTGGCTTGGGGGCTGGGTGGCGGGAAACTGTAGGCTGTGGCATGACCTTGGCTGTTTGGGTACTCTTCTGTCTCATCTTAGCCTTGGACGCTCCCCTGGCTAAAACCAAACTCAGGCCTCAAGACTGACCTTAGAATATAAGGCACTTCCTTGCCCTGTCTTAGGCTGAAATGTTCTCCTGGCTGTCCTGTGATTGCACCCCGCAGACCTCAGGCCACAGGCACCTTTCCATGTATGACAGGAGTCACAACTATGATACTGTCCTCAAATGTGGGAGGCGGGGCAGGAAGAAGCTGCTCTAGGGCCTCATTGTGCCATGGACTTGAGAGGTGGCCAAGAGGGCAGGGCTGAGGTCTCCAGAGCCAGCTCAACATCTCTGGGATAAGGTGGAGATTGGACTGGTCTGTGATGGGGCCAGAGCTGTGGGACTCAGCATGTGGGGCCATGGCCTACTAGGTCTGCTGTGTCTGCTTTCTCGCCATAGAGCCTTCACTGTATAGAAGGCCATCTCCCTCACCATTTATCCCAACCCTCTTGTTCTGATATTTGTTCCCTACCTTGCTTTTGCTGGAATCTTGGAGGCCAGATGCTTACTACAAGCCAGGGAGTGCCGTTATGAAAAGGAAGACGCACTTAGCAATTCTGGAATGGCAGAAGCCAGGAGCCAAAGGAGTCCAGAGTAGGTACATGATTCATCTAAGGGTTCGGAGAGGGCTTCCTGGAGGAGGAAGTATCCAAGCCAAGACCTGCAGGGCTGGAAAGAATAAGGCCAGCAAAGAGGCGTGGAGAAAGGAAGCGTGCAAGGAAGCTCCTACAAAGGCGCAGAAGTGAGACTGTGCATCACAGGTTCAGAAAAAAGAAACTCCTATGGGTGGGAGGGCAGAGGCAAGGGATGAAGTGATGGGGCAGAACCACAAACAGTCTCTTGGTTTCCTCTGTCCAGGACCTCAGCTGTTCTTGCAGAGATTCATGGCCACACTTGTGTCTCCAAAGCTTGCCCTGGTCCAAGGGGCCAGGGGTGAGCAGGGATTGACAAATTGGCCAGGCCTGACGCGGGTCAGGCAGAAGGCAGCAGTGTTGTGCAGGCCCCCCGCACATATGTGAGGCCAGCTGTCACGTGTGAGTGCAGGATGGATAGGTCAAGAGCGCCTGAGTTTTGGAATTTGAATCTCAGCTCTATTCCATCCTTCAGGAGAGGCTCAGGGCCAGGGCGCCTGGGGGCGGGGGGCTGGAAAGCAGCTGCCCCTGCCCCCACACTTTCCCTTACTGACCTCCTCAAGGGCCAGGCTGCCAGTGGCTCAGGGTGGAGTCAGAGGGATTTTCTCTAAGCAATCGGGCTGCCCCTCAGCTGCCATCCCCCTCTTGTACTTAAAAGTCATGAGCTCCATGGGTGGCGGCAAAAACACCCCCACCCAGCCCATGCAGGGCTGTGTCCTCAGGAACGCAGACACAGGGCCCATTGTCCCCACACTGCTCCCACCCTCTGCCGGCAGCGGGGAGTGTGTGGGCCCAGCTAGAGACATCAGAGGAGGAGAAAACCACAGTTGGCCCTAAGACCAGCGCAAGGTACCCTGGTATGCACCCCCATGCAAATAGGTTCTGCAGGTCATGTAGGGTCATAGGAGACCCTTCTCCCCTCATGCCTTACTTATGTGGGAACACAAGAGGCATTTGGTCCATCCCAGGGCGGAGGAAGGATGATGATAAAGGAAGGTTTCCCGGAGAGGATAGCATTTAAGCTGAGAACCAGGTGATGGGTTAAGCAAGCCAGGTAGAGCAGGCAGCCCTCACACATGCAGCCTGTCCTCTCCAGACCAGCAGAGGGCTGGGGTTTGGCCTCCTGGAGGTGCCACTTGCTCCTCTGGACTCAGTGCCCACCTTCATCCAAGTTGAGTGTCCCAGATTTTTTTTTTTTAAAGATTTTATTTATTTGAGAGAGAGTAAGAGAGAGAGCATGAGCAGGGAAAGGGAGAGGGAGAAGCAGACTCCCGGCTGAGCAGGGAGCCCGATGCAGGACTCAATCCCAGGACCCTGCGAATACGACCCGAGCTGAAGGCAGACACTTAACCGACTGAGCCACCCAGGTGCCCTGAGTGTCCCAGATTCTGACCACAGTCACATGGGACCTGATGAACAAGCAGCCAGTTACCCCCATTCTGCTGATTATCCCACTGAGACTTCAACAACCAAATCAACAGCTGGCAGACACTCAGAAAGGGGGAGCACATGGTACCAAGTGCACTACTGCACAGAGCGGGGGACATCCAGGAATAGGAATAGGAACACAGGAATGCCCATTTATCCAACAAGCATCTGCTGTGTGCCAGGCACTATGCTGAGTGCTCTGCATGCAACTGGCTCATTTTATCCCCACAAGGAACTTAGGATGTAGAGACCATTACATTCCCCACTTCACGGATGAAGAAACAGGTTCAGAGAGGTGATAGAGGTGGGACTCACACTGAGACTGAGGTCACCATGTGTGTCCTAACCACCGAGTTCAGACCAAGAGAGGCAGCTGCATGGGTGGCCGTGGGAGGGGCAGTGGCTCTGATGACCCCCTCAGTGGACTCCCACACCCTGCTGGGTGAGTGAGGGCCTCCTTCCTCCAGGACCTTCTGACTCCCCTTCCTGTTGAAGCCTCCTCCGTACCAGGCCCAGCCCTGCCCCCACAGCCCATGGCCCATCTGGTCCCCATTATAGGCCAGGCCAGCCTTGCCTGCCTGTCTGCCCTGCAGACACATGTGCAAAAGTGCTCGGGTTTCTCAAGGGCTTTTGTTGGGCCCAGTGGGGAAGAGGGTTTTCCTATTGCTATTGCCTCATTGATAGGGGCCCACCTGGGCAGCCAGAGACCCTCCCCTTTGTCTGTTGAGGTGGGGGAAATGGGGGCACCACCCCCACTCAGTGGCTGGTTCGCCCAGTCCCTGAGCTCCCACCCAGCTCAGAGGCTGCAGAAAAAGCCGGGGAAGTTGAGACAAAGTTTTGCGGGCTCGGCTGTGCCCCAGTGCTGGAGGGCACCGGAGTCCCACACAGGCTCTTTCCCTCCAGAGTAGGCATCTTGTCCCCACCCCCTAGTCCCCTCATCCCCAGTGTAGAGTAGAGGAGAGATTTACATGTCACCTCCCAGGCTGAGGCTGAGACCCACCTCCATGGCCTGGACTCCTGTACCTTATCCTCAAGTCAGGCTGCTCTACGAGTACGGTTGTCCCCAGGGTGACCAGCACTGGCTCTGAGTATATGAGACTGTGTATGTGTGATTCGGTGTATGTCAGTGGACTGACTAGACCTCGGGTGTTGTCTTCATGCGCGTGTTTGTCTGTGAAAGTCCTTGTGAGAGTGTGCATGCCTCTATGTGCCTGCAAGCTAGGGGCCCCATAGCCCTGGACTCTGCAGACACAAAGATACCCAGTCCCTATTCAGATCCACACCATGGAGATACGGCCCTTTTCTCCTGAGTTGAGGAGACATGGTCAAAGCATTTCCCCAGATGTTTCAGCCAAGGGCACCAGGCTGGCCATGGAATAGTAGGGTGGGGATCCTTCAGCCCTGGCCCAGCCGCTGCCTTCATCTGCTCTGCCTGTAGAAGGCCATGCATATTGCCCTGCGGAGCATGAAATGGAGGCAAAGGTACAGGCCTGAAGGGGGCTGACCTCACAATGATGCCTTTGAACCTCGGTCTGCCCCCCACCCCCATTGTGTGCCTTGGGCACACAGTGATTGATTACTCTTCCTGGCTGTAGGACAGGGCTTTCTTTTTCATGTTCCCAGCTACGGGCCCATACAATACCCAGCATAGTTCTGGCAGGTGAGAAGGCCTGGCACCAGGACCATCTCTGCAAGGAAACCACAAACTCTGCTCCAGTCACGCTGGCCTTAAAAGGCTACTTGGAATGGTTGTGCCCCAACACCATCCGTCACGGGCACTGGTGGTCAGAATCACCACATGGCTCATGTGCCAAGGTTGAGTCTCTGGCACTTAGGTTTTTGTGTCTGACTTTCCACGGGCATTTCTCATTTCTTCTGGGGTTGAACCAGGCCCAAGTTTCAGCCCTTCCCTGGCTGGGCACCACAGCCCAGAGATGCCAGAGCAGGGCTAACCAGCCGACATCCGAGAAGGCCTGGCATAACGGGGTAAGGATGGAATGTATAAGGAATGCCAGGAGCCCTACCCCAGATGGTTTCTCAGTGCCTCAGGCCCCTCTCTCTCGTAGGATGGCAGTCCAGCGACCAGCAGGAGGCCCTCAGCCACCGGGATTGGGCTAGAAGATGGCAGGCCAGGCCTGGGACCTCCTTATGGGCAGCCATCTCACCTCCCATTCCATCACAATGGCAGCAGCAGTGAGGCTACCTTACTGACCCAAATGAGCACCCTGCATGTGTCTCCACTTCACAGGTAGTACAGAGAAGTGGCCTTTGAAGCCACACCCAGATCCCATCTTGATCCCACATCTCTCAGATCTCACCGGGTCACATCTTGACCCCTGACACTTGATCTTTGGGTCTCAGCTGGTTTCATTCAGCAAACCTCACCAGACCCGTGAGCTGGCAGAGGGAAGGCTGGTACCACAACCGTGTCCCTGGGTGCATCTCTTTTGCCCAGCACGGACACAGCCAGAGGCCTTCCGCGGAGCCGTGACTACGGAGTGGACCTGGGCTCAGAGGTGTACAGGATGCTGCGGGAGCCGGCGGAGCCCTCGGCTTCGGAGCCCAAGCAGTCAGGCTCCTTCCGCTACTTGCAGGGCATGCTAGAGGCCGGAGAGGGCGGTAAGACTCCCGCCAACTTGCCCCACCTGCCACACACTCCCTCAGGTGCCCTGAAGAGCCCAGCCCCGCCCCCGCTCCTTTGCGACCCCCCCCCCGCCCCCGCCCCGTGCCGCCTCCCAGCCATCTGCCCCTGCCGCGTCTTCTCCGAGCGTTCCCACACCCTTCGCTGCCGATTCCCACTCCACCCCTTGTCGTGGCCCCTCCCCCTCCAAACCTCGTCCCCAGTCGCAGTGCTGGTGGTCCCGGAAGCTGGGTCCAACCCACACCGCGCAGAAGTGAAGTTCTCTTTTCTGACCTCTGCACCGGGCTCATGCCGCTTGCGCTTCGGCTTTCAGGAGAGCGGCCTGGGTCCAGCGGCCCCCGCAACCTCAAGCCCACCTCCAGCAAGCTGGGCGCTCCGCTGAGTGGCCTGCAAGGACTGCCCGAATGCACGCGCTGCGGCCACGGCATAGTGTGAGTACCCTCCCCTGCTTCCCCCACCCCGACCCCGACACTCCCCCGGCCCCGCGTGAGGCGCTGGATGGGAGCGTTCTCGCGAATCCGTCAGTCGCCGGAAGCAGTCCTCTCCCTGTCTCCCCATCAGGGGCACCATCGTCAAGGCGCGGGATAAGCTCTACCACCCTGAGTGCTTCATGTGCAGCGACTGCGGCCTGAACCTTAAGCAGCGCGGTTACTTCTTTCTGGACGAGCGGCTCTACTGCGAGAACCACGCCAAGGCGCGTGTCAAGCCACCCGAGGGCTACGACGTGGTGGCGGTGTACCCCAATGCCAAGGTGGAACTCGTCTGAGCTGCTCCCGGAACCTCCCGTGCCCGCTTCTGCTTTTAATGGCCCCGCTCGGCCCATGTAAATATGTGTTTGCCCCCTGCCTCTAATAAATTCCCTCTGCTCAGCCTTGAACCTGTCAGTACCTCTGTTCAGGTGCCAGGCATGTCCTAGGCACTGGGGACATGGGTGAGCAACACAGGTGCTGCGCTGTCTTCAAGGAGGCCACAGCCTAGATGGATGGCAGACATAAATCAGTTATATTAATAGGGAGGTGAGGTCTGGGGTGCTAGAAGTGATGTGACGCCAAGGGGTCTGATCTCGTTGGAGTCAGGGACGGTGTCAGCCGAGAACTAAGGGATGAGGAGAGACCTGTTCTTCAGGATGAGGAACCGTGTGTACAAAGGTATGACAAAGGTGAGCACAGATAGGAGAGGTCCCGTCTGGCCACCAGCAGAACGAGGGCAGCCCCTAGCAGCTGCAGGAAGGATTGCGCAGCGTGGGAAGATCACCGGGACTGCCGTGGGCGGTCATCTGCCTCCTGGTCTTCTCGGCGGCATTGTCACGGGTTTCTCCCTCTCTCCTCTTCCGCCCCCTGCCCCCTGCCCCCTGCCCACTTTATTCTTGCCCAACCCCTTTTTCTTTCCCCTTCTCCTCTTCTCCCCAGCAGGGGGCGCGCTTGGAGAGTGCCGGGGAGGGGCAGTGAGAGACAAGAGAAGGCGGGGAGGGGGTGGGGGTGGAGGGAGAAAGGAAGATGGCCTAGGGCCCTCTTCTCCGAGGCCTGGCGGTTACAGAGTGGTGGGGTGACCTGGAGCCTTTCACGGCTCTATTGCAGAAGCCGGCACAGACTCGCACTTTTTGAAAATATAAATGGTATCAGAGTTGGTGAATTACGGCTGTTCACACGCAACAAACTGTCCCCGACACCAGGTCACATGGATTTGCGTTCTCCACAGCATGCTCCTGGCCAGAAGCAGCCTCATTTACTTAGTCCCAGTTTATTTAGGGAGCCCCGACTAATGAACGTTTGTGCTATTTTCAGTTTTTTACTATTGCAAACCACAAAAGACTTATCAGTTCACACTCTTACCCTCAGCACATGACAGTACCTTTTTCCTTCATGCTCTTGCCAACACAGGATATTATCTTTTTTTTTTCATTTTTGGCAATCTGATAAGTAAAATAAGATACGTACTTGCTTTAATTTGCACCCCTCTGATTACCGGTGATGTGCATTCATTTGACAAATATTTCTTCTGTTTGCTGCTGGGCCCTGACTGAACAGTGGGGAACAGGATGGTCTTCTCCCTCCAAGAGTTCTTGCGTGAATTGCCCTAAACTCTTCACTGATTTTTCCATAGGACCTTTTCATATTTTTCTAAGAGTCTCTGTTGCTGGCCTCGATTCCACTGACACCATCACCTTGATTTAATTACTACTGTTTTAGAGTTTAATATGCCAATCTCTCCTTGTTCTTCATTTGCAAACTTGTCAAGGCTGTTCTTGTACATTTCCAATTCTCAAGATTTAGACTCAGTATGTCAAGCTCTGGAAAAACCAACGTTTCTGAACTGTGACCCTGTCTCTATACACTCACTTGGTAAGAACTGCCCTGTCCTCCTGAAGAATAATGTGATCGGTGCTTACTCTGCATTTTTTCAGGGGTTGTGTACATAATCTCGTAAATTTTTATTTCTGCTTTCTTCTCGTAGACACTGTGTTCCTGCTTTAAGTCGTTCTGAGAGGCGCCGTCCAAAGGCTCCTCCCGCCGACTCCTCCCCTCCCTGAGGGCGCCCAGGCCAGGGCAGCGGGCAGGTGCGCCCTGAGAAGTGAGGCGAGGAGAGGGCTGCAGTCCTGGGCCCCGGTCCTGCGGACGACCTCGGGCCCCGCCCCGCCCGTGTCCCCTTCTGCTCGGCGAGGGGTCAGTCGGTGAGCAGGAGGGCAGAGTCTGGAGCGGACCGAGCGTCCTGGCCGCGCGCGCGCACACACACACGCACGCACGCACGCACCCGCTCACTCTCGCCACCTCCGGCCGCACGGGAGTCGGGGCGGGGGGCGGTGGAGGCCTCTGCCCTTTCCTCCACACCCGCCTCGCCCGCTGACAAAGTCCGGGCCCCACCCCGTGCTAGGCGGGAGCAGAAGGATGACGGGCAGCCAGGAAAGCCATTAGACGCAGGGGCAGGCGGAAAAATAAATACCGGAGCCACAGGGACCGGCCCCCACCGCTCGGCCAGGCTCACACTCGCAGAGGCTAGGTTCCCCGTTCCCACCCGCCGCTGTAGAGCCACCAGCCGCCTGTACTAGCCTTAATCCCGGGATGTGCAGAGAGTGACTGTGGCACAAGGTGTCTGTGATCCAGGGTGCCAGTTCTGAGACAAGCAGCAGACTCTCGGGAGGAGACACAGGTCCAGGATCCCCAATTCAGAGTACCCCAGCCCACCTGGCTCAGACCCAGTGCTCATTACTGATCCCAAAACTGCCCCTCTCTCAGGTCGTTACCTCAGAGGCCTTCAAACCAGAGATTTGGATATCATCTGCACCCTCACCCCGCCCTCACATCCTACCCATCACTGTATCTGGGGATCTGCCTCCTAACCATTTCTGGGGCCTATTTCAGGGCATTCTCCTACTCCCTTGTTTCATGAACCCCTTCATGGCCCCCAGAGCCCTCAGGATAGAGTCCCAGATCTATCAATTGTAGGCCTAGCATTTCAGGCCTTTTGGGCTGATGTTGCTGACTGCTTGGTCTCATTTCCTCTGCTACACCATACCACCCTGTCTTTTCATACCTCTCAGATCTTCTCTGAAACTCAAAATGACTTTATTTCTTCTCCATCCAGCAAATCCCTACTCACTCTTCAAGGCCCAACTCCACTGCCCCTATGGTCCCCTCCCTTAGAACAAAGCCTTGGCCCACACATCCCCAGGCAGAGTAAGTAATTCCCATCCACATGACTTCTACCCCACCGCTTCCATTCCCACCCCATGCTTCTGGGCACAACCTATTATTTCCTTTGTCAGAGCCTGGTCCAGACCTACGTCTGTCCTACCCAGACCCCAGGCTGCTAGGGGCAGCACCCTGCACCCCCTCCCCTACACACGCGTGCACACACACACACACACACACACACACACTCTCTAGGCCTCCATGCCTCCCACCATCTAATTCCTCACCTTGCTGTACTGGTTTCTGCTGGCATACTTCCTAAACCCTCTAGGGAGATAAGACCCAGAGCGCAACTATATCCCTCCAATATCCTCAGCCTCCCTCTGGCATCTTCAGCCTCAACTCAGTCATTCAACTAATTATTTGCCAAGAATCTACTATGTTCCAGGCGTTGTGCTTCATATGTGGAAAACATTTTGAACAAATACAAAGTAAGTACAGATTATAAGCACTTCCATAAAAGAAGTAAATCAGGTATTACAGTAGAGAATTAGTGATCCCTTTGTGTAGGGAACTGAGAAAGATCTCACAGATAAGGTGACATTTAAGCAAAGACCTGAAGTGATATGGGAGCATCTGTGTGGGTATCTGGGGGAAATTGCAGGCAGAGGGAGGAGGAAATACAAAGGTGCTGTGTGGGGCTGGGGAGGAGGCGTGTGCTTGCCGTGTTCTAAGAACAGTGAAGAAATGGCTAGAGTAGTGTAAGTGATATGCCCAGGAGCAGTAGATGAGGCCCGAGAGATGTGGGGGAAGTAAAGCTGACTCTGTGGACCCTGCAAGCCATGGGAAGGACTTTGGCTCTGAGATGAGAAGCCAGAGGAGTGGCATGACCTGGACTTTTATGTTTTAACCAGGATCACTCTGACTGCTCTATGAAGAATAGACTATAAGGGGCAAAGGTGGAAGCAGGGAGACCAGTTGGTAGGCATGACTGCATTCATCCCTAACTAATCGCTAACTAGCCCATTTCCCTCTGCCTCCATAGCTCCAGCCCTGGTCCAGGCTCCCACATTCTCTTGCCTGGGTGCTGTAATAGCCTCCTGCTTGACCTTTCTATCTTCTGTCTGGCCCCTCAATCCTTTCTCCACATAGCAGCAAAGGGAGCTTTTTAAAATGTGATTTTGATTATGTCACTCCTGTCTAGTAAGGCATCCATAGCTCCCCATTGGTCTCAGGACAAATTCTAAACTCCCAATCCCAGCCCCCAAGGCCACACGAGGTTGCAGCCCCTGCTGATCCCTGCTGGCAGCCCTGCCTCATGCCATGACTGCAGTCGTGCTGACCTATAGGTTTAATTCACCAAGCTCTCCTCCAGATTCCTGCAGCCTTCCTGGACCTTCCAAGGAGCTTGAAATGAAAATGGGGTCCTTCTTTTTAGTTCTCTGTGTGACAAGCTTTGTTTGCCCCACCTTTGTTCTTGAGATCCAAAGAAAGGGCTGAGGGCAGGAGAAATGTCAGTTCATGCCAGCCCTTCCTTCCAGGCCAAGGACTGAGCCACTCACTCCAGGGGGCACAATGGTCTGGCACTGAGCTCACAGCCAATGAATAACTGAGTTGGGGGATATTGTGACCTACCTTGTGATGCCCAGATGACTAGGCTGTGGGCCCAGAGTCCCTCTGCCCACCTGGGGAGCGCTCTGCCCCCTCCTTGGCCTCTGGGTCTCCCTGCCTGGCTTACCTGCACTCCAGCTCCATCTTCAACTGCTCACTCTTACCCAGGGTAACAACAGCTTCTTGCCATTGGAGCCCAGCCAGCCCCTGACCTGTCTTCACAACTCCATATAATTTCCTGATTTATCATTTTCCCTCATAATATTCAGTATTTTCCATACAATATTCCTCAGCACCTCTGACTGGAGGTGGAAGTCTAAAAAGGATTGAGGATAATAAAGGGGACTCTCTAACAAGCAAGGACTGGCCTCCCATGCCCCCTCTACCACAAGTGGGAAACTCTATTTGATTCCCCACAGAAATCCAATTTCTTCTTTGCTCCTATCTAACAAATGATTTGCAACCACTTGTGGTTGAAGGCAGAGGCCAGAAATCCCAGGAGAGGCTGCCAGAAGCCTCACCTGTTCCTGCAGTGTCTGGGGTCAGCCTTAGCCATGCAACTCAGAAACCTGACTGACCAGCCCTGTGAGGGGGTCTGTCTCCCCAGTCGGACCTGGTTGGCCAAGCTCAGAGGCTGAAGCACTGCTCCCACACACATCTTCACCAAGAAAGGCAGCAGTAGAACAACATTCAGCCGCTGTCCAGGGCACTCTTGGTGTAAGCGCACGTTTTCATGGGCACCTAGAGCACAGCCACAGACTTAGAGGAAGAAATGCGTGCTGGATAATAACTCTTACAAGAGCTGATGTGTCCCAGGCCTTCATTCCCAAGTCCTTGGTGAACTGATATTACTCTTCTTTAATCCTCATTCACATCAACCAGAAAGGGAGTTCTTATCCACATTTTATGGCTGAGCTCAGGAATGTTGAGACACTTGCCAGTGTCACATACTGGCTAGCTAATCTTGATGACAAGGGCACCTAGTGCAAGTACTCATTTTCCCTGGAGAACATTGCCTGCCCTACTAAGGATCTGGTGACTCTGACTGGTGACTGGTCACTTCTGAAGGGTGCTAATCTGTCTCTGCTTGGCAAGGTCTCTAGAAGAGGCCAGAGTGCAGGCTTCAGACTCATCCTCTCCTCACACAGGGCTGAGATTCCAACCCTCCATGGGGTATGGGATGGTGGAAGCTGGGCTGAACCAAGGTGACCCCTGAAGCTTTAGGTCTGAGTGTAGATGAGGCTGGTGTCCAAACATCTCGTCATAAATTGTGCCATGCGTGAACCTACCCCCAGGCCTCTTTCTGGAGTCAGGTCACGACTCCTGCTGAACAGCTGTTGGCTGCTCACCAACTCCTCAGTGATTCTTGGCACTACTGAGAGAGCTGGGAATGGCCCCCTCCAGCTCCCAGAGCTCTTGCTCTGACCACTGGAGCCACCCTCGTCACCCACAGAGAGATTCCTGGGTGGGAACGGCCTCTTGCCCCTCAGCCCCTCAGGCTGTGCTTTCTCATCCCATGTTCCTGCCCCTCTCCTGCCAGTCGCTGAGGCAGGCGCTGCCTCATGGCTCTGGCCCAACTCCTCCCGGCCTCTCCAGAAGCTCATTCTCTAGAATGGCTTGGGTTGTTTGGGATGTGTAATAGCTAGACCCCTTCCAAACTGCCCCTGCCATCCTTTTGTAGTCCTACCTCATCCACTGCATTTGGTTTGGGGGGACAGAGAACAAAGGACACCCTAGCCCAGGCAAGGGGGAGTTCTTTCTCTAAGCTCAATCTAAAAGCAAATGTCCTACTTGGACTCCACTTCGGTTTGTTTACTTCCCAGCACCCAGAGCTGCATCCATGGCGGGTTTCTGCTTATACCTGCCAGATGTCCAGCTTTCCCATCAATTCTCTGAGTCTGCTTGCAGCCAGGCACCCTGACTGGCTCCACTCCTGGGTGACCAGAACTCTGCCATCATGAGCACTCCCAGATAGGTACCTCCAGCCCCGACCTCTGACTGACTGCGCACGTCTACCTGGATGTCCCAAGGACACCTCACACTCAAAACATCCCAAGCCCATCTCCCCATCTTCTCTCAAATCTGCTTTTACTCTTCTGCTTCCATCTTAGACAAAAACAACACCCCAAATGAGGCATCTTCCCTGCCTCTTCTCCCTCCCTAATGCCCACATCCCTCGAGTCATCAAAATCTGTCCCACCACCTCCGTAACAGTTGCAGAGTCCATCTCTTGCTTGGCCACCACCGTCACCCTCTCCAACACCTACCACGGTCTCCCTGGCGTCCCTGCCTCCACCCAAGCTTCCTTCCCTGCATTCTCAGTTTGGCCACCAGAGGGAACTTTTTTTTTTTAATGTTTTTTATTATATTATGTTAGTCACCATACAGTACATCCCTGGTTTCTGATGTAAAGTTCGATGATTCATTAGTTGCGTATAGCACCAAGTGCACCATGCAATACGTGCCCTCCTTACTACCCATCACCAGCCTATCCCATTCCCCCATCCCCCCATCCCCCTCCCCTCTGAAGCCCTCAGTTAGTTTCTCATAGTCCATAGTCTCTCATGCTTCATTCCCCCTTCTGTTTACCCCCCCTTTCTTTATCCCTTTCTTTCCCTACCGATCTTCCTAGTTCTTATGTTCCATAGATGAGAGAAACCATATGATAATTGTCTTTCTCTGCTTGACTTATTTCACTTAGCATTATCTCCTCCAGTGCCGTCCATGTTGGAGCAAATGTTGAGAACTCGTTCTTTCTGATAGCTGAGTAATATTCCATTGTATATATGGACCACCACTTCTTAATCCAGTCATCTGTTGAAGGGCATCTCGGTTCCTTCCACTATTTGGCTATTGTGGACAATGCTGCTAGGAACACTGGGGTGCATATGGCCCTTCTTTTCACTACGTCTGTATCTTTGGGGTAAATACCCAGTAGTGCAATGGCTGGGTCATAGGGTAGCTCAATTTTTAACTTTTTAAGGGACCTCCACACTGTTTTCCAGAGTGGCTGTACCAACTTGCATTCCCACCAACAATGTAGGAGGGATCCTCTTACTCCACATCCTCTCCAGCAATTGTTGTTTCTTGCCTTGTCTATTTTTACCATTCTAACTGGCGTAAGGTGGTATCTTCGTGTGGTTTTGATTTGAATTTCCCTGATGGCTAATGATTTTGAACATTTTTTCATGTGTCTGTTAGCCATTTGTATGTCATCATTGGAAAAGTGTCTGTTCATATCTTCTGCCCATTTTATGATTTGTTTATTTGTTTCTCACGTATTGAGTTTGAGAGAGGGAACTTTCTAAAACGCAAATCTCATCAGGCTTTGCTCCCAGTCTCCTTGGCCTCAGAATTAAACCTAACACCAAGTAACAGTTAAGAATGTTTAAGGTCAAGCATGGTGTAGCCTCTGCCAACCTTTCCAACTTCATCCCTCTGCCTTCCTCCACTCCTGGTTTAGTGCTCACATGAGCAAGTGTCTGAGCTGGATCAGACTGTTCCTGTGCCTGGAGGTGGCCCACGGAACCAAATTTATTGACTGTAGACCGTCCTGGCCGGAATGAGCAGAAGCAGTTCACCTTATTAGCGAGGCCGCCCCGGGGCCTGCCTCCCTCCTGCTCCCGAGCAGTACCCAGTGAGGGGCAGCACAGGCCGCATCCTCCCCAGGCGTATAGGGCTCAGATGACCGAATAGGGCACCTCCCCGTCGCTGCTTCTGACCCCGCGGGCCTCCTGCTCACTGCAGCCACTGGTGTCGAGCGGGCCCAATCTCAGTGCGCCGCTCACTTCCCACTCGCTGCTCCTGGCCAGCTCTGACACTGAGGCATGGAACACATACAGAAACCTGCTCAATATTCACACATGAGCAATCTGAAAGTGTGGGGGAGTTAACCCCCAAAGCGGCACCCCTGAGCCAATGAGGGATAGAAACCTATGAATGAATGTTGCCTACTGGGGAACCTGAGACAGGCATTTCTGAGACACCGTCCTCCAGTCTCCCACAACTGTGAACAACCCTATGCTGTACCCTCCGAGTAGCTTTTCTTCTCTATTTCACTCTCTGAGTCCCTTACTCCTGTTCCCTTCAGTCCATTCCCAGATGGAAGGCACACTTGGAAGGGAGAGATTCCATAGTTAGAACACTCTCCTTTCAAACGGGTTAAGGAGCCCATTACCGTTATAAGTAGGCTGGTAATGATGCCCCGCACGGAGTGGCAACCTCCCAGCCAGGGAAGAGGAGAAAGAGAGACAAGTGGAAAGGGAAACATTGGTTTGTGTCAGTGTTTTTTAACTAGGGGTGATATAACCCCCCCCCCCCGCCAGTGGACATTTACCAATGCCCAGAGATTTTTTTTTTCAGATTTTATTTACTTATTTATTTATTTATTTGAGAGAGAGAGAGAGAGGGAGAGAGCACAAGCAGAGAGGGGGGCAGAGGGAGAAGGAGAAGCGGACTCCCTCTGAGCAGGGAGCCCAATGAAGGGTTCCATCCAAGAAGATCATGAACTGAGCCAAAGGCAGACACTTAACCAACTGAACCACCCAGGTGCCCCCAAATAGCTGTTTTTCAAAAGACAAATAACTCTCTGCTACAGAAGACATGACCTTGCTCTGGAACTCTGGAGGTCTGTACTGAAATTCTTTTATTACAGCTTATCAGAGACTACCCAGCGTTCTTATCACCACGAACACTTCTAGCACCATTGATTTTGCTGGGTCATATGGACCAAATGGCAGGGAACCTTGTACTATAGTTGGACACACTGCTCTCTCTTGCTCTGGGCTTCATTCACAGCTGGGAGCCTTCCAAGGCACCCAATAAATGGGTCAGACTAGTATCCTCACCAAGCACTATGTCTTTATTACTGGTAGAGGGTACAGGGTGCAACAACTTGACTTTACCTTGCAGGGGATCACCTGGCATACTCCATACGTCTGGTTCTCTAATAACTTTACCAACCTGCTTCAAAATAATATGGGATGGATGAAGCAAATGAGGACATAGATGAAATAAGATTGGCCATGATGGTGGGTCTAAGGGTTCATTTTCTACTTTGTCTATTTTTATATACATTTAAGTCATTCCAGAACAAAAAGGTAAAGGGTAATGTCACAAGTGTGGAAGGCCCTGAATCTTCATACTTTTTATTCCTCCTATTCTGGCATGTGTGTGTGTTACTAGGACATCTAGGGTCCTTGTTTATTCTTGCTCATTAAGTCGTATTAGCATTATGTCATCAATACAGTGGCTATCGTGATATTTTAGGGAATATCAAGGTAGCCAAAAATCACTAAGTACTATATTGCGACAGAGAATAGGAGAATTGACACAACCCAGGGGCAAGAAAGTGAATATGGGGGTGCCTGCGTGGCTCAGTAGGTGAAGTGTCTGCCTTCGGCTCAGGTCATGATCTCAGGGTCCTGGGATGGAGTCCCACATCCGGCTCCCTGCTCAGCAGGGCATCTGCTTCTCCCTCGGCCTCTGCTGCTCGCCCAGCTTGTGCTCTCTTCCTCTTGTTTCCTCTCAAATAAATAAATAAAATCTTTAAAAAAAAAAAAAAAAGAAAGTGAATATGTACTGCTATTCATCCCACAGAAAAGTGAATAACTTTTGATTCTCCTTACTGAAGGATTTTGAAGAGAAAATCCATGATGTTGGTGCTAATCTCTCAGTTCCTCCCAGGATGTGGTATTACTT
Source organism: Ursus arctos (assembly GCF_023065955.2). Classification (NCBI taxonomy): domain Eukaryota; kingdom Metazoa; phylum Chordata; class Mammalia; order Carnivora; family Ursidae; genus Ursus; species Ursus arctos. The sequence continues at coordinate 30,802,615 of NW_026623067.1, forward strand.
CTGATTTAATAAATTGGTAAAAAAAAATGTGGGCATGTTAGAAGCTTCTGTTTGTCCCTACTTACCATAATAGTTCTTATTTAATAGGGCAGAGAGTAAATATTAGGTTCTTGCCAGCTGTAAGCCTAGCTATCCCAGCTATGTACTTAGGGACCAGGTATACACTTAGGGACCACAACAGTATGGATCTTTACATCCATTAGCCCTGTTTGAATGAGAACTCCATTTACCACCTGGCTTTCATGAGCCTCCAGTCTAACTGGGGGATCACGATGGTGTTTCCCAACCCCTGGGAGCAAGGCTAGCTCATACTCTGAATCCAACAGCCCTTGAAAGGTCTAGGACTTTCCCTTTCTCCAGGCCAGAGTTGTTCTGGTAAAAGATCACCACTATGGACTGAACTGTGTCTCCCCCAAATTCATATGTGGAAGCCCTAACCCTCAATCGTATTTGGAGATGGGGCCTTTGAGGACTAATTATGTTTAGATGAGATCATGAGAGGGGGGCCCTTATGATGGGATTAGTGCCTTTAGAAGAAGACACACCAGGGAGCTCATAAGAAGGTGGCTCCGTCCATTATGCATCTGCCTTCAGCTCAGGTCATGATCCCAGGGTCCTGGGATCGAGTCCTATATCGGGCTCCCTGCTCAGCAGAGAGCCTGCTTCTCCCTCTGTCTGCTGCTCCCCCTGCTTGTGCTCTCTCTCTCTCTCTCTCTGACAAATATATGAATAAAAATAAAGAAAAAAGAAAAAGAAGGAGGTGGCCGTCTACAAGCCAGGAAGAAGAGTCTCATGAGGAACTGAATCTGCCAGCACCTTGATCTTGGACTTTCCAGCCTCCGGAACCATGAGAAATAAATTTCTGTTGTGGAAGCCTACCAGTCTGTGGCACTTTGTTATGGCAGCTTGAGCAGACTAAGATAGCCACATATCCCTTGTGGGAAGAGATTAGAGAAACAATTATCATACATACTTTTGGCAGTATAGGTGGTTTTTTCCTTAAAGTGACTTGGCCTCCTTTTCAGTCAATAGGCTCTGAGACTGTGAACTGGCCTAATCTGGGAAATTAATGAGAAAATACTATTTCCCATTGTGGCAGCATCCATCAGCCTTCTGCTTACTAGCTCTTGCATTTGGAGGACAGTTTGTTATACAAGTCAAGTAACACCTGGTCATTTGTCCATTTACTTAACTCCTGGGAACACCATTGTCAACTCGCCATCACCACATGGCTATAAGACTAAGCATGCTGGTTGCTACTTCTGTCTTGTAATGACCTCCACCCCTCCTCTGTTGATTGTGTCACCATCCTGCCTTTGCTATTCTAGAATCTCACCTTCACTGGCACTAGGAATCCTCACCTGTGCATTTTGTATTGCCTTACAGAAGGGAGTGTCCTCAGGACTTGCCTTGGGAATGCAATCTGGTGATCGGTTCTCTGGTCTTGCATGATAGATACAATCTGACACTCTCACTCCCCTGAGCCTTCTGACTCCTTCCGTCTTCTTTCAAGAAAGTTCTGGCATCTCCAGCTTATCTGAGGAAGGCCATAACTGTGTCCAAAGAGCCATCTCAGAAGCAAATGGATATGTTTTTCGGTATCTTTGGTTCGAGGTTAAACCCAGCATAATGACAGAGTGCTCCTAGGTTAATAAAGTCCCACGTGTTACCCCTGTTCCCCTCCAAACATAGGGCCTGGTATTTTTCCAACAAGTACGCCATGTCCTTGGGGATCAGGATCTGTATTGCCCCACCCAGGCTGTGCTGAGACTTCAGCCTTTTTGTTGGTCTGCAGGCAGTGGTGCGGGTGGGAAGGGGAGGATCTTGAGGAAGATAAGCATCATCTTTGGAGCCCCTTGCCTCCAGAAAGACTTCGCAGTGATTCCCATCAAGGAGAGGTTGCTCTCATATAGGAAGGAGAAGAGAGCTGCTGCTGCTGAACTTCAAGGTTTAAGGGAATCCAGGAATTCAAAATTCTCACATTAATCTACCCAACGTTTCTGTTCCACATTTCAGGGTTCTATGCATTTCCTATCAGAGCCATGACTTTGTCATAGAACGCCTATCAGAGCTGTGCATGCAGGGGTGTCTGGGTGACTCAGTTGGTTAAGCAACCGCTGATTTCTGCTCAGGCCATGATCTCAGAATCATGGGATCCAGCAAGCCCCACGTTGGGCTCCTTACTGGGTGTGGAGCCTGCTTAAGATTCTCCCTCTCCCTTTCCCACTGCCCGCCCACCCACCCCGGCTCGGGAGCAGGGCATGCTGTCAAGCTCTCAAGCTCCCACTCTTAAAAAAAAAAAAAAAAAAAAAGATGTGCATACAGCCTTTTTATGTAGCTGTCCCACTCTTAGAACTAAATCAGTTAAATCCTGGGGTTTATTTCCAAGCACAATCTTTCCTGTGGCTGCAGGAAATGAGGGTCTCTTTAAGAGCTGCCATGGGGGTTTCCTGGCTTACACAGTGTGCCTTGAGTTTATAGATGGCTGACCCAGGCCTGTCATTTTCTTCATTTGTTCCCCCCCCCCAGCTTTTATTTATTTATTTATTTATTTATTTATTTATTTATTTATTTATTTTAGAGATAGTGCATGTATGTGAGACACAGAGAGAGAGAAGACAGAGAGGTAGAGAGAAAGGGAGAGAGAGAATCCTGAGCAGACTCTGTGCTGAATGCACAGCCCACATCGGGCTTGATCCCATGACCCTGAGATTATGGCCTGAGCTGAAGCCAAGAGTGGGTCACTTAACCAATTGAGCCACCCACGCACCCCTGGGCCTATCATTTTCTTTTTTCAAGACTTCTAAAGCACTTAGCAAAAGCCATTCAACTCCATGATCCTTATAATCACCATACATTCTATGTGCCATAATTGGCGTTTCTCGACTTTGGCAGTATTGAAGTTTTGGGCCAGATAACTCTTGTCGTGGGGGGCTGTCCTATGCATTTTAGGATGTTTTGCAGCATCTCTAGCCTCTCCCTACTAGATTCCAGTAACACTTCCCCTTAGTTGTGATTTTAAAAAAGTAAGTATCTCTAGGGGCACCGGGGTGGCTCAGTCAAACCTCAGCCTTCGGCTCAGGTCATGATTTCAGGGTCTGGAATTCCATGGGTCCACATGAAAATCCATGATCAACAATATCAAAATTTTACGTAAAGATAGGATCGATATGATTAACTTTTTCCTTTGGCTTCAGGATCCAATATATTTCAGCATAGAATAATCACTGACCCGGGTGCCAATAACCTGCTCAGTTACACAGTCTTTGCTGGCCTTACCTTCTCCCCTGTTCATTCTTCCTAGCCCCTTACTCCTTTTCCTGGGATCACTACTCAGAATTAGCTATCTCCACATAAATTCTTACCTCAGGCTTTCCTTTTCAACTGGGGGAAATGGGAAGGATGAAATTCAAGCTCAGTAAGACAATGACCACATAAAATACTGCTTAAAGGATACTTTTTAAAAAGATTTATTTGTTTGTTTGTTTGTTTGTTTGTTTGTTTGTGGGGGACAGAGGGAGAGAGAATCCCAAAGCAAACTTCCCACTGAATGTGAAGCCCACAAGTGGGGGGGGGTGTCCTAGTGGGATCCCACTACCCTGAGATCATGACCTCAGCTGAAATCAAGAGTTGTCTCCCCAACCAACCGCAGCACCCAGGCACCCCAAGGATACTTTTGAAAGTAAAGGGATGTGCTATTAATAATTTCACAAGACTAACAGGCATAAATCAGACCTGTCCTGGCACATAAGGACATATGGTCTTACCACAGAAAAGGAAACAGGTTCCCAGGGAGTGAGAAGTCATCTTATGAGGAGGGGTCAGACTGTAAGCTACGAAAACCGAAAACCGAGGCAGAAATGTCCCTCAGCTTCTTAACGGGGGCTGGAGAAGCAGACACACTTGTACACAATCTCCACAACCTGGGGCCTTCAGCTTGTCAATCTCATCTGATCGCCTCATGAACTCCAGGGCTCAGACCGCAGTCTCCGGCTGGCTCAGCCAACAGCAGAGGGCCCTACACCTGGGCACCGAGCAGTCCGTGGCCCCTGCTCTGGTGTCCCTGCCGGATCTGGCCAAACTGGACCTTCTCCTCCTCCTTCCCTCTGTTCCCAGAGTGGGGGTGGTGTCTTTTGCAACCCAGAGGCCTTCCAGTCCAAGAAGGCCCTGGCAGTCAGCCCCAGTAAAGAACCCTGGGGCATGAGGAGAATGAAGGGTTCCAAATCAGAACCCAGAAGGGACAGGAGCGCCTCCAGGACTGTGCTCTCAGCAAGGGCCAGGCTCCGTGTGGAAGTCTGCAGAGGCCCCAGCGGGACCGTGGGAGGATCCGGTAGCCCCTGCCGCCTCCCTCCCTTCGCCAGAGCCTGTCACTGACGCAGCGTGACCCGCTCTGCCCTTCCGGGCTCTGGGCCTGTTTCCCCCTTTTCTAAAGGCGAGGCTCCAGGGGGCCCGAAGACGCGGGTTGGTGACTGATTCCAGCCCTCCTCGGACGGGTGGGTAGAGAGCGCCCTGGCGCCTGGTGCCAGCCACTTGCGCCGCGTGCGTGCCAGAGCAGAGGTCGCACTCCTGTCACCCCTGCGCCCGCAGAGGCTTTCCGGAGCACGGACTCCACGGACTCGCCCGCCCGCGCTCGGCCCGAGGCCACTGAACTCAGACTCCGGATTGGAAGGGCCAGGGAGAGACCCCTGTAGTGGGCGAGGCCGGTGGCGACGCTCTCCCCTGTGGGACCCAACACCGGGGCTTGGGTCAGCCTTTGGGGCCGCGCGGGCCACGCGGGGTGCGCGGGAGCGGAGGTTCTCTTCCGCCTGCAGGCTTCATCCGGGGCCGGGTCAGGCTCCTCCGCGGGGTCGGGTCAGGCTCCTCCGCGGGGTCGGCTCAGGTTCCTCCGCCGGGTCGGCTCAGGCTCCTCCGCGGGGTCGCGGGGACAGTGGGGCGGAGCACTAGGCGGAGCCGGCCGGCAGCCCCACCCTGGCCGCGCAGCCGCCCTCCCCTCCCCGCCCCAGCCGGGATGGGGGTGTGGTCCCGAGGGACTACGGTGGCTTCCAGCTTTGCTACCCGCTCCTGGAGCGTTCCAACGCCCGTAGCCCGTTTCCCGGGAACGCTTACCCGGCCGTGCGCCCCTATTTCCCTCAGCCTGCCTGGCCGCCGAGAACGTTCTGACACCCTCGGGGAACGCCCTCGGCCGCGCAACTCTGCCAGCCGACAGCTCTCCGCACCCCTTGTTGCAGCCGCGGAGCAGCGGTGGGTAGCATGAGGGACTACGAGGAGGCGACCACCTTCCTGGGCGAGTGGGGGCCCTTCCAGCGCCTCATCTTCTTCCTGCTCAGCGCCAGCATCATCCCCAACGGCTTCAATGGAATGTCAGTCGTGTTCCTGGCCGCAGTCCCGGAACACCGCTGCCGGGTGCCGGACACCGCGAACCTGAGCCGTGCGTGGCGCAACCACAGTATCCCGCTGCGGCTGCAGGACGGCCGCGAGGTGCCTCACAGCTGCCGGCGCTACCGGCTCGCGGCTATCGCCAACTTCTCGGCGCTCGGGCTGGAGCCGGGGCGCGACGTGAACCTGGAGAAGCTGGAGCAGGAGAGCTGCGTGGATGGCTGGGAGTTCAGCCAGGACATCTACCTGTCTACCATCGTGACCGAGGTGGGTGTGTGAACGACCCTCCATCTGCTTCAGGCCCCTTGAGACTCCCTGGCAGTCCCTGGGTGAGCGTTCCCCGCTCCCCGTCAAACCTGAGTGGCGAGCAACTTTGGTTATGCTTCTAACACGTGTGGGCCACCCAAGAGAGCAGCACTTCTGTGAGGCTTATTCGTGATCGGTTCTGTCTCGGATGGAGGGCGTGGAGCAGGGACTGTTGCCACCAACTGCCTTTTCCTTTACGAGTTTCACAACGGATGAGATTGTTTCCCAAGAGGCCGGTGGCAAGCTGCTCAGACATACAGTCTGAGTCAAGTTCCTGCTCCCAGCATGAGGAGGGGGGAGTGGGGATCCCGGCTGAGCCCAAGTGCAGACAGAAGAGCCTAGCTGCTAGGTGGGCCATGGGCAGGTCTGACCTGTTCCCTGGCCGCAGACTTTTGGAAGCAGCAGGGGTCTACTGCTCTGCTGTACCCCTTTTGGTGAGTCTTGAGGTCCTGTCTTGAGGCTCCAATTTCTCTGAAAAGGAGCAGAGGGCCCTTTGATGCTGACTGGGTGCAGGGGACCATAGGAACCATAACCCTGGCCCCAATGTACCAATGAAGAGACCAACTCACACAGATCCCTTTGAGCATAGGATCCAGTGGAGGACAGGGGTTCCAGCTTATGCCATTAGTCCCCTAGGATCCCAAGTGGTTCGGTGGCAAGTATTTCATCCCCTATACTTCTTGCTTTGCGTCTGGTAAGGGCCATGAGATGCTGGGTCCCTCTAGGTATACCTAGACTAGTTTTTTGCTGTTGATCAGGCAGGTAGGATTTCCCAGCTTCTGGCCCTTCTCCCACTCTATGTTCCTCCCCAAGAACAACCTGAGTGCGTGGCCCATGTTAGTCCTTAATTCTCTTCCCTCAGCACAATGTGGCAATCATCAGACACCACGACTGGCCTTGTGCTGGGCACTAGGCTATAGACATCTGGGGTTTGGGGTCTGCTCTCAAAGCTCCGATGCCCATGGGGCACACTAGCCATGTTATATATAGGGCTAACATCAACCCTTGTTAGTAATAGAGTTCTGGAGCCTGAATTCAAATTCTGGCTGGCTTGCTGTGTGACCTGGGACAATATATTACCCTTTCTGTAGGGATAACAGAGTGAGGAAATACTCCAAGAAAAAGTGATAGAATTTGACCTGAGTCTGGAAATACGATCCAGGTAACTGGTGTTCAGGGAATGACAGGTGTGGCTAGAAATGCCTACAGAGATCATTTCACAGTGTGCATTGTAGGAATGTTGAGGAATTGACTTTATTCTGAGGACAGTGAGGAAATAATAAGGGTTCTAAGCAAGGGGTCACATGACCATATTTGGCAGCTGCTTACTCCAGCTGCTATGAAAAGCCAGAAGACCAGCGAGGCATCTGCAGGAGTTTCCTTGACAAGAGCCTGGTGGCCAGCTAGGAGTGGTGGCTACGGAGTCTATAGGACCTGTGAAAAGTGGGCTCAGCCTATGGACCACCTCTGGATCCCCCCAGCATGGGCACCACACCTACCTTGGGCCCTGAGTTGACCGTGATTCTCTGGTGTTGATCCCCTAGCAGGGCTCCTAGTGTGTGCCCATCCCTTGCCCACAGGCTGTTCCTGGGGCATCTTAGACTGGGGGTCAGCTCCCTCCAACTCAATTCCTGGAAGAATCATCAGAGCTCGAACTGGAGCTGGCCCTGGTAGCCACAGCGCCCCACGACAACTGGTTTGACCTGTCTCTTTTCCCTTCCTCGCCGGTGTCATTCACCTCAGGGTGAAGATTGGGTAGCTGTTGGCCTCCAAAGTCATAGCTCCCCTTGTTGTGCCCTGCTCATAGGGTCCTATGGCCACCTCTGGGGACTCACATCATCACACGCTCACACTCATGCAAAAGGCTTTACTTTTTTCAGCAGCCTTTCCCTTCCCTGCTTCTTTTTTGGGTTGTGGGGTAAAATAAGAGACAAATGGGTGCTGGTGTTGGGAGGAGGGAGGGGAGAAGCACCAGGGGGAGTGGGGGGAGGTGGCTCCCCCCAGAGAGATGGTGGCTCAAGGAGAAGTTCTGGAGTCAGACTGGAGGCTGGTTCTGACCCCACCCCTAGCCACTTGGCTCACTTCAGAGGTTACATCACTGCTCAAAGCCTCAGTTTCCTTAGCTGTAAGAGGGGATACAAGCATATGGAAATAGGCTTAGCATTACTAATCACTAAGGAAATGTAGATCAAAACCCCAATGAGATATCATCTCACATCCATTAGGATGGCTGCTGTCAAAACATACAGAAAAAACAAGTGTTGGCAAGGATGTGGAGAAAAGGGAATCCCCGTGCACTGCTGGTAGGAGTGTAAAAAGGTGTAGCCACTATGAGAAACAGCATGGCGATACCTCAAAAAATTAAAAGTAGAATTGCCATTGAATCCAGCAATATCACTTCTGGGCGTATATACGCAAGAATTGAAAGCAGGGTCCCAAAGAAATATTTGTATGCTTATGTTCATAGCAACATTATACACAACAGCCAAAAGGTAAAAACATCCCAAATGCCCGTGAATGGATAAAGAGATAAAGAAAATGTGGCATATGATTACAACGGAACATCATTCAGCCTTAAAAAGGAAGGAAATTCTGTCACATGCTACGGTACAGATGAACATGGAGGATGTTATGCTAAGTGAAATAAGCCCGTCACAACAAGACAAAATCTGTGTGATTTCACTCACACGAGATATGAAGAGTAGGCAAACTCATAGAAACAGAAAGAAGTTACTAGGGGCTGGGGCGGCGGGGGTGGGGGGGCGGAATGGGAGTTATTGGTCAATGGGTACAGAGTTTAGTTTTGCAAGATGAAAAGAGTTCTGGAGATTGCATAACAATATGAATATATGTAACTCTACTGAACTGTATACTTAAAAACCATTAAGATGGTAAATATTATGTTGTTTTTTTCACGATTTTTAAAAATGAGGATCATAGGCGTGCATAGCTTCTCTGAGCTGTTGGGAGGACTCGGTGAGGCCATGCTACATGCCCCAGCACCAGCAAATGGGCATCATCGGCCAGTGGGTGAGGAGAGGTAAGGGCAGGACCTCATCACCTCTGGCTGTACACCATGGGCATCATGGGAGCTGTGCTATTATGGGTGATCAGACTTTCTGGAAACTGAGTCCCTTTCCCCATGGGGGGTCCAGGACCCACAGAATAGGACTTAGTTCCAAGCCCACACTGACTTGGCCAATGCCTGTGGGAGAAGTGGCCCCAGTTCAACCATAAGGTCAAGCCCAGGGGCCCTGAACGGGTTCTCTGAGTCCCAGCTGGCACGATACAGGCAGAGGGACTGTTATCAAATTGTTTCTGCCTTACACCTCTGTGCAGGATCTCCCAGTGGGCGTACTCTCTGGGACAGCTGAACCAACACCTGACCCCCACAGGGACGGCAAGGTCAGCCAGGAACCCAAGGATGGCATGTTCTGCTACGGAAATTCCTTTCATAGAATGCCAGGAGGCAGGAGTCTGGTGTTTGAGCTGAGACTTGCTTGAGTGCATCTATCTGTCTGTGTATATGTAAGGTAGTTTTCTTTCTCAGGGGTTGTTTGTGAAGTCCGATTTACTATTCTTGTGTAGTCATTAAGAATTACATTTTTAAAAACTTCATTTTGAATTAATTTTTGACTTAGAAAAAAGTTGTGAATATAGTACAGGGAATTCACATCTACCTTTCAACCAGCTGCCCTTAGTGTTAACAATTTACATAACCATAATTCACGTATAAAAACCAGTAAATTAATGTTGGTTGCACTATGATTAACTAGACCATAGACAGTATTTGAATTTCACTGGTTTTTCTAGTCACATTCTTGTTCTGTGTTTGGATCCAAACCAAAAGCCCATGTTGTATTTGTTGTTATGTCTCCTTAGTCTCCTCCACTCTGTGACGGTGCCCCGTCTTTCATGACCTTGACACTTCTTATGAGTCTGTTAGTTATTTGGACGAATGTCCCTTGGTTTGGATCTGCGTGATTTCTCTCATGATAAGACTGAGCTTGTGCACTTTTTGGTCAGAATATCATAGGAGCAATATGTCCTCAGCCATCATACTAGTAGGTATATGATGTCAATTCAGCTTGGGTTTTTTATTTTATTTTATTTTATATTATTTTATTTTATTTTATTTATTTGTCAGAGAGAGAGAACACAAGCAGGGGGAGCAGCAGGCAGAGGGAGAGGCAGACTCCCCGCTGAGCAGAGAGCCCGATGTGGGACTCGATCCCAGGACCCTGAGATCATGACCTGAGCCGAAGGCAGACGCTTCACCAACTGAGCCACCCAGGCATTCCTCGATATAGCTTGTTAACGGCAATGTCAACCTTGATCAGTTGGTTAAGTTGGTGTCTGCTGGATTTCTCCACCCTACAGTCACTATTTTCCCCCTTCATAATGATAAATATCTTGGGGGAGAGACTTTGAGACTCTACAAATATCCTGTTTATCCTCAAACATTTACCCACTGGTTTTAGCATCCATCTGAGGACGTTCACAGAAGCGAGTATTTCTGTGGTGTTTGCCTCATGGTGATCCACATTCCTTCTACATTCCTCCCAATTTATTAATTGGAATTCTTTCTGTGCATAAGAGCTTCCCCCTCCCTCCCACTTATTTATTTATGCAGTTATTACTTTATATTAGTGCAGACTCATGCATACTTACCTAATTCCATGAGTTACCATCTAATACTATCCTGATTGATTTTGTTGCTCCAGCTGGCCCAGCTTGACCCACGTACTTTTTCACTTCAAGCGTAGAGATGGTAAAAATCCAGGGGAAGGTCCTTCATCTGTCTCTGGAGTCAGAGCTGGAGGAGCCTGCCTTCTCCCTTGCAGGGTGGAGTGCCAGACACCTCTTAGCGATGTTATCTGCAGCCTGGCAGCACGGGAAGGGGAGTGGGGACTGGTGAGATCTGGCCCCACGGATGGGGACTGCAACTTCTGTTGAGGAAGGAATGGACCCCAAGCATCCCCAAACAGTCTGTCTGATATGGAGTCCTTGTTGCTGAGACCTATTGCAGTGGTGAGACCAGTCTCAATGAGCGTGGCTCTCCATACAGTCCTTCGGTGCCACAGACCCCAAAGAGAAAGGGACTACCTGTGAGAAAACTCAAAGGCCTCCTGCCCTAAGGCTGAGTGAATGTCCTGCTTTCCAGGGGGGCCTAGATTTATCAGAAGGGCCACAGGGCAAGCAGTAAGGGTGAGCCTGGCTCGTGGCCAGGGTGTAAGCATGGGCTCTCCTTTGCCTCAAACATGCCCACTCTTCTCTTGGAACATCATTAGGTAGACTTGATCCCCTTCAGCCCGTAGGCTGGGAAAACTAGGCAGTCACTTCTGAGCTGAGTACTGCTTCTCCTAGGCCCCATGTTCCAGAGACCCTGTGAGAGCCTTTTTGTTAAGGACCAGCTTCCTGTGGCAGGCTCCCAGTGGCCCGAGGCAGGTATGTGGCTTCATCATATGGGCTTCTGTCCTTTCCTGCAGTTCGCTGGGTCCTTTAGGAACCCGTGGGTGGAGGGGCTGGTGGGTATGCCCTTGAGCATGATACAGCCTCCAGCAAAGGGTCTGAACCTCTAGAGGCACTAGCCTTGTGCCATCTTTCCTGGGACCTGGGGTCAGGGCATGGAGAGAGGAGGACACTGATTCTCCACCCATAGCCCAAAGGTATGAGGTAGCAACATGGGGGCCTCCTCCTCTGTTATCAGGGCACTTATGGGAGGCATTGGGAGTAGCAAAGGAGGACAATGAGACAGACTGAGGCAGGTATCTAGCTGGCCACTACATGGGACCGCATATGGTTGCTCTCAGGGATGTGACTCCTCTGAGTCCTGGGCGGGCTCTGGCAAAGGTAAAAACTTTGAGCAATAGGCAGGCTTAGGCTATGTTCTATCAGGCCTGCAAGCTACCAAGAAATACTGCTGGCTAGCAGGGGCACTGGCAGCTCAGCTGTCAGGACAGCCTGAATATTAACCAAGTTCACACCCAGACTAGCTCTCTGTCAGATTCCAAAGGGGAGAAGGGGTCAGACCTCCGCCCAGCCAACACCAGTGAGATTTTCAGAAAGGTCTTTCCAGAAAATAAATAAAGGAGACTCAAGGGTTTTCCCTAGCTCTGGTATGAATGTACTTCCCTGTTTGTTTATCATCTGCATCACCCCAAACAGTTGGCCCCTTGCCTCTCAGCTGTGTTCCTCTGACAAAGGCAACCAGGATCGGGGTGTGCTTTTGTCTGGAGGCTGCTTCACTCCCATCTCCTGCCAAGTTTCTGGATAAAAAGACTTTGTCCACCCCTCCTGGTGGGCAGCAGAGCCCTCACACAGAGTCCAAGAGGCAGGATGGTGTATTGACAACAACAAAGCTTGCACAGGGTGGGTCAGAGAGCTGCAGATGCCTCAGGCCTCTGCAGGGACAGTAATTTGTGGCAGGTTAACTTCAGTTTATGTTCAAGGCTAATGCAGGGCTGCCATGTTATTTGAAAGCTTGGTTGGGTTTTAAGCATGCCTCTGGAGCCCAGAAGAAAAGCAAGGATCCCCATGTGGAGTATAGTGATGGTGGAGAGAGAATGGAGGCTCTCGGAAAAGGCGAGGTTGAGCCACACGCCCTGGCAACGGGCACAGATAGCCCAAGGCTGGCGGCTTCTGCTGTGTATCTGCAGGACTGAAGGGCAGAGTCACAGCAGCACTTTCCAGAGCTGCCCCTCCATGCTGAGCAGGCTGACACAGACCGCGTGCCGTTTACTTCTGTTCCCAGAGTGGAGATAGTAGACTTATGCTGGGTCCAGTGCCGGGACGCAAGGGGGAAAGCCCGGTCTCTGAGTGCCCCTTCTCCTTCCTTCAGGTCCCTCCGCTCCCATCCTCACCATCCCACTCAAACCCCCTGGGTCTTTTGCTCTGGTTCAGCCTCCAGGGACCACAGAGCCCTCCACCAAGGCCTCCCCACCTATGGTTGCTTTTTCTTTACCTCTAATCTGAGAAGAAAGGATGCTGAAAACATTTTAAGGTTTAGCCCCCCTCAATCCCGTGAGCTCTGAGCTGTAGAGGCTTGATTCCTCCTGAGTATAACCAAGAGATTGGGGAATCCCATCCTTGCCTCACCCCTACTCATATAGTGGCAGCTTGACCCCAGCTTCCACAGGCTGGGAATACAGGGGCCCTGGTTCTGCTCATCCCGGATTGTTTGTAAGGTAGATGTTCTATCCAGAAGAGGCAAGCCGAAAAGATAGAGGCTACCACCCTCACCCAGTACCCGATTCATAAAGGAGGGTGTCACTCTGAGGGCTGCTTTGCCTGTCACCAGCTCTGGAACAAGGGCTCAGAGATTTTGTCCAGGGGGACAGGTAGTCCACAAGAACAGAGAGCTCTGAAGCTGTCCCCACAGGAAATAACTTCATTGGAAAGAAGTTGAAGAAGAAAAACACTAAACTGTACAGCTCTGAAACTCAACGCATTTCAAGGAGAAGAAATAAAAAGAGTTCCACAGACAGACACATTATGGTAAAACTGCTGAGAGCCAAAGACAAAGGGAAAGTTTTGAAAGCAGCAAGAAAAATAATGACTTGTCACGTACAAGGGAACTTTAATAAGTTTTACATTTGACTTCTCATCGGAAACGGTGGAGGCAGGAAGGCAGTGGAATAATGTATTCAAAATGCTGAAAGAAAAAAGTTGTCAAGCAAGAATCTTATTTCTTGCAAAATTATCTTTCAAAAATGAAGACGTTCCCAGATACAAAAACAAACAAAAAGTGTGGGGAGAAATTTTGGTACCGTGTTGCCTTACAAGAAATACTTAAAGAAGTTCTTCAGGAGTAAGTTTTTTTTTAAATACACAACTTACGTTCTGAAAACTAAAAAAACGTCTTTGAAAGAAATTAAAGGAGACCTAAATAAATGGAAAGACATGTCAAGCTCTGTTGATGAAGCAGAAGGCCTAATGTGGGTAAGACAGCAGCACTCCTCAAATTGTTCTGTAGATTCAACACAAAAGGTGTCCAGCATCACTAGTCATTAGGGAAATGAAAACTGAACCACGAGACGCTTCTTAACACCCGCTGGGATGGTTAAAATTAAAATGACGTACAACAAGTATCGGGAGGAATATGGAGAATTGAAACCCTCACTCAGTGCTATTGGGATTATCAAACAGTGCAGCCACTTTAGAAAACAGGGAGTTTCTTGAAACTTAGCAGTTCCACTCCTACGGATATACCCAAGAAAAATGAAAACATATATCCAGGCAAAAATCTTGTACACAAAAGTTCATAGCATCAGTATTCGTAAGAGCTGAAAAGTAGAAACAACCCCATTGTCTAGCAACTGATGACTAGCTAAGTAAGATGCGGTGCACCCATACAATGGTATATAATTCAACCGTAAAAAACAAAAAAGGGGTGATACACGCTAAAACAAGATGAACGAACACTGAACACATTATGCTAAGCGAAAGAAGCCAGTCACAAAATACTACATATTGTATATATTCCACATCTAGAAGATAGATGTCCAGAATCGGCAAATCCTTGGAGACGGCGAGTCTGTTAGTGGTTGCCCGGGGCTGAGGGAAGAGAGTGGGAAGCGACTGCTAATGGGTATGGGGTTTCTTTCGGAGGTGCTGAAAATGTTCCAAAATTAGATAGGGCAATGGTTGCACAACTCTTGGAATACACTGAAACCACTGACTTGTACACATTACAAGAGTGAATTTTATGGCGTGCAAACTGTATTTCAATGAAGCTATTATAAACAAAAGGAATAAAAATGCCAGCTTCCCCCTCCCCGCTCACCCCCCTGCCCGCCCCACCACCACAATGGCCAGGAAATTTCTTGCTTGGTCACAACAAAGTTATGAAAAAGAAATTGGAGTGGACGTGTGTTCTATTATTAACTACTCCTAGTGTTCCCCTGGAAAGAAAAAAAAGTATAAGATGACACAGTAGAAAGCTAATTTTTCATTCTTAAATGGACTATTGCTAACTTCTCACTCACGGTCATCTCTGAGATGTTACACTTTGTGTGAAAAGGTTTTTTAGTTTTTCGTCATTGACCAGGAAGTTTTTATTTCTAAGAATTGCTGTTGCCTAGTCAGGTTTAAGTGTAACCTGCCTCACTTACTTATTCATGCGGTTTGTTCTAAGTCATGGTTTTGCTGTGAGGACAAAGGCACGAGCTCCGTGGAGACGGAACTACCATTTCATGAGGCCTGAAATGTGTCAGACACTGTGTCAAACACTCCACTTATATTTCCTGTCCTGTGCTCACAACCCCAGGAGGGTTTTGTGGGCTTTTTTAAAGATTTTATTTATTTATTTGACAGAGACAGAGACAGAGAGAGCACGAGCTGGGGGTGGGGGAGGGGCAGGCAGAGGGAGAAGCAGGGTCCCCGAGGAGCAGGGAGCCCGATGCGGGGCTCCATCCCAGGACCCCGGGATCGTGACCTGAGCCACTGAACCACCCAGACACCCACCCAGGAGGGGCTGTTATTTTCCACCTTTGAAGATGAAAAAGGAGGCTGATTCAGTGCCTCAAGTCACACAGCCAGAAAGTGGCAGAGCCCAAAAGAGCCTGTGTTCTTTTCCAACATCAGGCTGCTTTCTGGAGTTCTTAGTTCTACGGAGATCACAGGGGTGATCTTATCGTCATGGTCCTTCGATGGCTTTGGTAAAGGCTAAAACTGCTAGACTGGCTAGTTGGAGAGTTCAAGGTTGAGGGTGATTTTCAAAGGTGTGATACCTCGCATTTCCCAAACTCATTTTCCGTTACACCTGATTGTTCAGCGTTCAGCGTTCACGCATCAACAATTCGTGAAGAATCCACCACGTGCCTAGCCTCGTGTACGCGTTAGTTATCTAAAATGATTACCTGAATGAGTTCAGGTTTTACAGCTCCGTTCACGTGGAGGAGGATGAGGAGGGGTGCCTCTTTTCCTGTCTAGCCAGAGAGCAAGGGCACAGTGGCCCAGAACAGGGCCTGCCCCAGGGAGGACAGCTGGGCTCCTGCATGCACATACGCACACCTGATCTGTCCTGAAAGGTATGCTTGACCTTGAGCTTTGTGGAGGTAGCAACCATGTCTGCTTTGTGCCCACACAGAGTCTGGCCCAGAGCAGGTGCTCAATGACGGCTGAATAAATAAGCGATTCCTTTTACCCAAATCCACTAGAACTTGGGCTGGTTGTTTCATTGCTCTGGGCCTTCATTTCCTCATTTGCAAAATAGGGATAAAGAGAGTACCCATTTCACATGGCGACCTTGAGATCTCATGAGATAATACAAGGCACACAGTGAGCACCCAACATACAATAGTTATCATTTCTGTTATTACTGCTAAGTGTCATGAGAGGCATGCTCTTCTATGCCGAGAGTGACCTCCCATCTTCTGTTACCTTGTGACCTGGGTTTTTGTTTCTTAAAGCAAAGCCAAAGGCCAGTTGGCCTTTGTGCAATTTTGGTTGCACAAAGAGCTCTCTCTGCTGTGTTATGGAATGTGGGTCTAAGACCCTGAGGATGAGACAGACACAGTAACCCTGGGAAGGCATTTCCAGTGCCCCCACCTGCACAGCCTGCGGCCAGTTAGTTCCCACAATCTCCACTCTCTGTCCAGTGTGTGTGTGTGGGGGGAGGGGATCGTGTTTTAGAAATGTGAGCGCTTGACCTTAAAGCACAGCTCCAGAGCGATGCCAGCCAGCTCCTCACCAGACTGTCCACCACAAGCCTCTGAGCAGACCACAAGGACATATGTCTGTGTGTACATGAGTGTATGCATACGTGCAGAGACCCAAGGGACAGTCCCATCTTATTTACGAAAAGATTGTCTTCCACTGGGTCTACAGTGTCATTGTTAGCCATAGGGAATTCTCTGGGCTCTGGCTAGTGGGACCCCAAGACACACCCCTCAAATCCCAAGGGGTTGGTCACAGGTAGGGCCTGGCCTTCACTAGAATAACCCCATGGAGAAAAGGGCCCTTCTTCAGGCTGGCAGCTGATTGACCAGACTGCAGTCCCATGAGTTACAGCTGGAACTTGTCTGCCAATCCTCTGTCCTATTACTAGGTCCTTTGCAGCTTTCCAACAAGATTATTTGGGCACAGTGACTCCTCAAGAGAGGGCCCAGCCTTGGAACCAGCCATGCGTAGCTATAACATCAGCTGCCTTCACCTGTCGGGTATGAGCAGGACTTCCAAAACCCGACAGCACCCTCCATAAGCCTGGGACTGGGGCTCCACGTGGCTATGTCCTGTGCCACATGATGCTGATAGGGGCCTTCTGGGGCCGTCTTTAGGGAGCAAGAGGGACCTAGAGCCATGGCTGCATCAGCTCCAGTAGGTGAGCAATGGGGAGCAAGCCCATACCTCATCCTTCCTGGCACCCCACTTCAGAACTTGCCCTGCTCCATTCCCCAAAGTCACCACGCTCAATCCACTATGAGGCCATCTTTATGGGCCTGCAAACCATGCAGTCCCACAGGCCCTCACACTTGGTTGTAATGCTCTGCTATTGACGTCTTGAAATTCTTCAGAATTTTTGAACGAGGGGTCTTGCATTTTCTCATTGCACTGGGCCTGCAAATTCAGCAGCCAGTCCTGCTCACTACTCTTGCCATGTAATCCCTGGCTCGGTATCTGACAGTCTTCCTCTTTCCTTTCTGTCTTTAAGTCCCATTTATCCTACCCTAAGGCAAAATCCTGACAGAAAAATACTCAAAAAACCACAAAGGAAAACACATTCTTTTGGAAGAGCTTTTCTACTTGACTGCAGAGGGAACAGTGATAGTGGATAATAGACACAGGGATACCCCTACCACGTGTGAGATTTTCTTAGCTCTGTCCAGCAGTAAAGGTTGTGGTAACAGTTTTTTAACCCAGTCCTAGCATCTTCCTTGTAGCGGATGGTATTTAATAAGCTCATTTGTCTGACTTAAGAGTTCTTGCCCAAAGCATAACATGGGTAAAGACTAGTTCTGAGGCCTGAATTGGTATCTAGCAAGTCTATGTACTTGCTATGACTTCAGACAAACACTAGTCTCAGAGCCTCAGTTTACTCTTTTTTTCAAGATTTATTTATTTATTTATTTATTTATTTATTCGAGAGAGAGAGCGCGCGCAAGAGAGCACATGAGTGCGGGGGGAGAGACAGAGGGAGAGGAGGAGAGAGAGAATCCCAAGCAGGCTCCATGCCCAGCACAGAGCCCTATGCAGGGCTCGATCCCACAACCCTGAGATCATGACCTGAGCCAAAACCAAGAGTCCAAAGCTCAACCAACTGAGCCACCAGGTGCCCAAGTCTCAGTTTACTCTTATACGAAACAGGCAAAACAACATGTTATGAGGCTTTGGAGTCTCAGTTGCTAATCTCTCTGTGTGTTGGGGCAGATTCCAAGCTCTTTTCTGACACTTCAGCCAGTGATTTTTGGAAGTGGGTGTGGCCATCACTTCAGGTACATGTCTTGTCTATGCCTTCCGACCCATGGCGCGGCAGGGCACGGGAATCCGGGCATACAGTTTTGTGGGGTTTGTGCCCTTTCCCCCAAAGCCCATTCAGGACCCCCAGCTGAAGCAACCGTACTGGGGGTATGGTCTCCAATTATGCCTGAGGAGAAGAGAGCCGAGCGCCTGGCCTGCTCTGTTTTCCCCCCGCAGAGCTGTGCTTCGGCATTCTGCCTGTAGCCAGCATTGTGGGCGCCAGGAGAGGCGGCCTCATGAATCTTGTTATTGTCCTTAGGACGGGGGTATTCTCAAGGACATTATCCTCAACGTCATGGCATGACCCCTTTGTGGAAGGAGGTATATAGGAGCGACTTCTCTCAGGTCCTAGTACTTAGAAAGACTAGCTTCTGCAGAACGAGTTTAACACTTTGCATAAAACAGGGATCGTGGGAGCTGAGCCGCTGGAATCCTCGGAGCCTGGCAAGCAGGCAGCCTCTGGGCAGGACGGCTCGTTGTCAGTCTTATCCTTGGCTTGGTTATTTTGCAATCCCTCCTCCCCTGTGCTGTTTGCCCTCATTCCTTAGCGTTTTGTTTTACACTTTTCTCTGGTCCGTGTCCTTAGAAACACCGCTCTCTGCTACAGAGTGAAGTGTTGTATAAACATGCAAATTCATTTTTTAAATCTATTTCAGGGAAGTTGTGAGGATTAAGAACTGAATTGCTTCATGAATGTCATGTTTTATCATAGGATTTCTCTCATCTATGGAACATAAGAACTAGGAAGATCGGTAGGGGAAGAAAGGGATAAAGAAAGGGGGGTAATCAGAAGGGGGAATGAAGCATGAGAGACTATGGACTCTGAGAAACAAACTGAGGGCTTCAGAGGGGAGGGGGGTGGGGGAATGGGATAGGCTGGTGATGGGTAGTAAGGAGGGCACGTATTGCATGGTGCACTGGGTGTTATACGCAACTAATGAATCATCGAACTTTACATCAGAAACCAGGGATGTACTGTATGGTGACTAACATAATATAATAAAAAAATTAAAATTTAAAAAAATAATAATAAAAATAAAAGTAAAAAAAATGAATGTCATGGAAGCAGCACCACTGCCTACTGGAGGTGGGATTAGATAGGAGGCAGGGGCTTTTTTTTCTAGACTGGATCAGCGTGCTACACTATACATTTATATATATATAATGAAAGCTCACTGAACACATTTTGAAATTTTTGCAACCTCCCTTGAGATTTTGCTGACTTGACTTAATTGAAGAGCTGAGACCTGACATTCTGGCTGAAGCCCTCACTTTATGGATCCACCAGCAGGGACTTGTTAGGGCTACAACAGCCCACAGGCCTTTGTACGGGAGGAACCACCCTTCTGGGAAGGCTGGGTGGGAAGGAGTGTAGAGGGAGATAAAGAGCGCTGGAGACGTGTAGATACCCCATCTCCTCCCCCACCACACAGTGGGCCCTGAATTCAGGTCCCGGGCTTGGCCTGTGGTGCGAATGGAGCAGGGAGAAGAGGGTTTTCTGGAGCAGGCTGTTCAGAAGGTATCATCACAGACCACTCGCACCCTTCAACAAGGCAGAGGAAACTTCTACGCTTGGACCAAGTGACCAGGCCTTCTGCCCTGCCCCTCGGGAGTTTCAAACACCTTCCCTCCATCCTTGGTTACCTTCTGAAGCAGAAACACTACCTTGCTTCATACCGCTTCACAGCTGACGGGTCACCAGTTACAGCCGTGGCCTCACTAGCTTCTCGATATGTGACGCAAGCAGAGAGCTGAGGTATCACTCTCCCTTACCCTCAGAAGAGGAAGGTGGGTCTCAGGGAGGACAGCGACTTGCCCCAGTAAGTGGCAGAGTCAGGAGTCAACGCCAGGGCTGTGAGGTCTATGCTCTGAGCACAAAGTCAACAGCCTGTCACAGGGAGGAGGGAGGCTGTTCGCGCTGCCATGCGAATACTCCCTCAGTGCTGGGCTGGGGCTGGGGCTGGGCCTGCTGGAGGGCTGGGCTCACACTTCATGTTGTCTTCTCTGGCAGTGGAATCTAGTGTGTGATGATGATTGGAAGACGCCCCTCACCTCCTCCCTGTTCTTCGTGGGCGTGCTGCTTGGCTCCTTCGTGTCCGGGCAACTATCTGACAGGTAAGGAGGCCGGGAGGGAGAGGAGAGGAGGTGCAATAGGGCCCCTTGTCAATTCACTGCCTATCTTGGAGTTGGGCTGAATTTAAGGTATTTCAACCCAGGGAAAGAGAGGCCCCTCACACCAACAAGTCAGTGAAAGGAGGAGCCATGATGTCTCCCTCAGCCCCTTGCTGGAACCCTCTTTTGTTCATTTCTCCCAGCCTTATGCTGTCAGGGCTTTGGCCTAGAGTCTGGAGGAGGCAATGGCTCCACGTGAAACTGGTCCTTATAGCACCAAACCTCTCAAAAAAAAAATCACCACTGCCTCCCCCTCCCACCCCTAACTCTGACACGGGATCTGTCCAGAATCAGCCATCAGGCAGAGTAAGGGCCAGACAGTGAGTACCCACATCGCTGCTGTGGGTCAGGCCTAACCCGTGCTGGTTGTGGGCCTCCTGGAATGCAGAGTCTAGAGGAGACAGCACCCCAGCTCCAGGAGAAGTGCCCCCGCTGGCCCCTGTTCTAAGGGGCCCGGAGCAGGAAGGTGAGAGTGCTAAATAGCAGTGTTGGGAAGGCTTCGCAGAGGAGGTGCCTGTCCCTCCTCCCGTTACAAAGTCCCGAGGGACCGCAAGCCCACCAGCCTGAGACCTGATTTTGGAAAATGAGGTAGGAGACAGTTCTGCTCACACCTGTGCTCCATTCCACCCACTGGTCACTATCAGAAAGTGAAACGAAGACTGAGGCTAACTCCCGTGTCATGGGTACTGCTCAGAGCTGTGCTTCCCGGAGAGGGTTCCCTTGTAATTCTGTTCGCACAGTAGACTCACCTGGGAAAACTGTTTAAATCCCAATACCCAAACTGCGTGCCAGAAAATGAGACTCTCAGGAGGTGGGCTGCTGGCCCCAGCGTGTTTTGGCACCAGGGGATTTCAAGTGCGGCTCAGGTTGAATACTGCTGCCATAGAGGGGGCCTTCATCCTGGATTGACAGAATTCCCATATTGCTGATATTAGAGGTCTCTGCAATCTGCACTTACCCATTTTCCAGAAATGTGGTGGCAGCTTCTACCTGGGGCTTGTTCTAAGGAGCAGATTTCTATGGGGACCTTGCATGAGCTGCTTTGTGCTTCTGAGATATGGGGCCTCTACAGAAGTTTTAGAATCTCAAAAGGCACCTTCTGGGCAGATGGACGCCTGAGATATCACCAAGGAAGAACTGAGGAGGATGAGACAGGGAGAAAAGTCTGTTCCAGCCCTGAAAACAAAACAAAGTCTGCCATGATGTGTGACTCGGGGCTCGCCAAGTGCCCTGAGTTACAGCTGCTGCGGCCGCATGTGCCATGTTCTGTGCTCTATTCTGCAGGTTTGGCAGGAAGAACATCCTCTTCGCAACCATGGCCGTGCAGACTGGCTTCAGCTTCCTGCAGATTTTCTCCATCAACTGGGAGATGTTTACCGTGTTATTTGTCATTGTCGGCATGGGCCAGATCTCCAACTATGTGGTGGCCTTCATTCTAGGTAGGAACAGTTTCTAATCCTCAGAGCTTCTCCTTCCAACCCTCTGAGAGGCCTGGGAAGGGGGGGGTCCCCTGAAGAGGGCATAGGGAGTGCTTTTAGCACACAAGGAAGCACCTCGCCCCATGGGCTGTGCCTCTAAAACAGGATCAACCTCTGATATCCATGTGTTGGGGAGGGGGCTGTGGTCTCAGGTTCTTTGATCTGGTCACAGGCAAGGCAGGTGCTCTCAGGGAGCCCGCTCTGTGCTGGGCTCTGAAATGTGGTGGTGAACAGAAGCTGGAGCTGATCAGAACCACCCACACAATAACTGAGACACATTTCAGGAACACGGCTTGGGAAAGGCACAAAGTTGGGGTGTTGGGGGAGGAGCCACCTAGAGAAGTCTTTGATCTGAGTTGTGAAAGCCTGGAACTTCTGCCTGGGCCAGAGAAAAAGTGTTTCTGGCAGCTGTGCATGGCCCATGGAGGGACTTAGGGCAGTTGGTGTGTCCGGTACACAGGGGGAGGAGGCAGGTGCTGACAGGAGTTCAGTGCCGGGTCTGCCATCACTGGGTAGGACTGGTCTCACCCTGAGTCACAGCGCACCCCAGAGCTTATCAGCTGCGTGCAGGATAACATGCTCTGTTGATAGGAGTCCGGTCTCCTAGCTGCAGCCTTGCTTCTGGAGTATCGGGCAGCATGAAGGGGACACACAAGCTAAAGGACATGAGGAGGCCCCTAGCGCCCTCACCAGCGTTTCCTGGGAGCTCCAGCAGCCCGGCCAGGGTCACCCACAGGAGCAAGCGTCCCCAACATGCTCTCTGTGCCAACCTGCTCTCTGACCAGCTGAGGGTGGGGGGAAATGAGGGCCACCTCTGGGACAACAGACCCAAATTCCCATAATCTCTCATGTGATGGTCTATCCTTATTGGCTCAGTGCTGGCCTAGTTTGTCCCTACTGTCACAGTAAAATTATTAATGGTGCCCTTTTATTGTCAGTCTGGCAATTCTTCCTGTCTCAAAAGTCTAAATCTGTTAAGATGGGTTCTGATCGCTTTTAGGATTCTGAGTGACTCACTAGCTTTGGAGATGCTGTGTTCTCTTAGTTGAGGAGGTATACACTCCCTGCGGGGTTGCCAAGTTGCGATGACTCACATTCCACTCCTTTAATCATTTGTGAAGAGCTCCTCGCCACAGCCAAGGTGTCCGAAGGGGGGTGAGAGCATGCTGAAGCCACGTGGGCCCAGCAGTTAGCACCCTCTTTAGCAGGTGCCAGCAGGAAGGGGGCCTCTCTCTTCCCTGCGGGGAAGGAGGGCAGGCAGATGTTCTCAAAGAAGGTCCTTTGTGTAGACGACACAGAGCTTCAGGCCAGTGGTGCTAGAAACTAGGGATTAGAGGCAGTTAGGTTGGAAACTGCAAACTCCTCATGACTGATGGCCCCAAGGACACAGGGCTCTTGAGTAAAGCCTATTTGTTCTCATAGGCAAAATCTCCCAGAATCCATCTTCCTAGTGGTAATCCTCCCTAAACCTGAAAAGTCCAATTTATGGCTCTGCTTGGGACAGACACATACCACCATAGAGACACATACAGACACATACGGGACTGAACAGGCCTCCTCAAAACAGGGGATTCTGCCTGAGGCCAGCAGACCCCTTTAAGCAGGACCTAAAGGACCATCTGAAATGGGAGGGCAGAAAATCATAGAGAAACCCCATCATTAGGATTGGGAGCCAGAAGGGGTTTGTGCCCGGCATGCATCCCCCAGGTTCTACTGACTGGCCAGGGTTGAGTGCTTCCTTTCCAAGGGGGCACAGGATGCTTCTGGGGCCTTGGAACCTCTGCTATATGAGGGGATGAGGCTGGGAGAGCCCACCCCAGGCCTCCTGCAGGGAAGTCCTGCCCCCCTGGCGCTGACCCTACAACCTGCTCCCCTCCCTGCTCCCCACGCCAAGAAGAATGATAGGGCCAAGAGGAAAGTAAGATCTTGTAAGATCCGTCAGATCCCAGATTTACAAGCCAGGCATCAGGGAGCTGGATGCTGGGTGCCGCAGGCTCCCCATCAGCCTGGGTCCCGGAGCCTCCCTGGCTGTCGTTTTACTCCACTGTGCTCTAGGAAACTGCTGACCTTTCTGTCCTTGTATGAGACTCTTTGTGTTGCGTTCTCAGGTTTGGACATTTAAGAATGTCACTGAACACCTACCCGCCCCCGCTGGAGCAGGGGACTCTGGAGTCCGGGCCCGGGGCGGGCGCGGGCGCCAAGTGCGAGCGCTGGGCGGCGCCCGGCTTCTCCGCAGAGCAGCAGCGCCCTCTGGCGTCCCGGGGCTAAAATGTGAATTCTGGGTTCTGAGTAGAAGGAAAGCTTGGGGTCTGGGCCTTTTTCTTTTGCCCTCTGGCTCTAGGGAAGGGATGGCAAGACTCTGCGACAATAATCTCATTTTAAGGGACTTCACATTAATTCAGGAAGCTGAACTATTTCCATTCTCAAAACGACACAGAAACAGATCCTTTCCTTGTTCTACATTTTAAAAGTTATAAAACTTGCCAGAGTCATAGGAGACAAGAAAAGGGAGGGCAGAAACAGTGCTAGCCAAAGGAACATAAAGTGAATTTACCTGGTAGCGAGACCCCTGCCAAAACGACGCTGGTTTAGGAGGGAGGAAATGACCACTCAGGACCAATGACGGCTGACCTGCGTGGACTCCACCTCCCCCCGCCCCCGCCATCTCCCACTGTTTCCCAGAAATAGTGCCTCCCAGCGGTCCCCGGCCTTCTGGGTAAAATGCCACAGGCTCCTCCTTTATCCCTCATAACTACCTGATCAAATTTATTTTGCAGTTAACTGCCTTCCTGTCTTGACCGATCTACTAATTCAGTATTTTCCTGGTACTGCTAACATCAGCTTCCTGTGCAATGTTTGTGCCAGCATGCTCACCTGTTTAAAACTCTGCTTCCTCTCCTGTCTAGATGTGTGCTTCCTTTCCAAAAGTATGTAACTGATGGCATCCTCCTTTATAACTCTGGCTACCAGAAGACTCAGGCAAAATTGAAATTTAACTCTGTCAATCGTGCGGTCTTTGTCAGCCATGTATTTTTAAAGTGTTTTTAAATTGAGATACAATTTGCATACCATACTATTCACTCTTTTAAAATGTGTAGTTTAGTGGTCATTAGTATATTTGCAAAATTGTACAACCATCAACTCTTTCTAACTCCAGAACATTTTCATCACCTCCCCAAGAACCCTGTACCCGTTAACAGTGCCTCTCTGTTCTCCTTTTTTCCTAACCCCTGGCAACCACTAATCTGCTTTCTGTCTGTATGGTTTTATCTACTCTGGACATTTCTGATAAGTGGAAGCACACAACCTGTGGCTTTTGCGACTGACTTCCCTCACTTGTTGTTTTCAAGGTTGGTCCATACTATAGCGTGAATCCCTATTCCATCGAATGGATTTACTACATCTTCTTCATCCATACATCAGTTGATGGACATCTGGGTTGTTCACACTTTTTGGCTATCAAAAATAATGCTACTATCAACATTTGAGGACAGGTTTTTTGTGGATATGTGTTTTCACATCTCTTAGCTATGTACGTAAGTGGAGTCGCCTGGTCATATGGTAATATGGTCATATGGTAATTTTATATTTAATTTATATTTAATTTAATTTAATTAATATTTAATCATTTAAGGAACTGCCATACTGTTTTTCAAGGGGATGAGTTGCATATTTTTTGTTCTTTCCTCCAAGGTAGAACTTTTGCCTTTCTACGTATTTTACTTTAATGTTACCATTACCTTAATGTGTTCAAATTAAAAGGTACCTCAGAGACTTCAAGGGATGAAATGGGATATAAATACATTAAGAGGACGTAGAGATTTGCTGGCACCCCTTGCTTGCACTGTACTGTGTGAAGAAAGACATTTTGGAATACATGCAGAGATAGCAAGGGTTACTTTTAACTAGAATGATCTCTTTAGGTTCATGAGAGGAGAGAGGAAGGCCTGAGTAGGGGAATATCTGTTAATTTGGAGAGAGTTCTCAGTATTTTCAGGGAGCAAAGAGAGGTTCTGTTGTCTTCCATTGGGTCTTTTGGTCAAAGGCACTGTACTTTCTTCATTCTTCTGACATTCAGCACATTTCAACTGTTTGACCAGGATAAGAGAACTAGCTATTCCTAAGCATCTACCACATGCCAGATGCTCTACTAGGCTCTTTACACATGGTGTCTCAGTCCTCGTAATAAAGACCACCACGAAGCAGGACTTAGCAAAGTCACTCTAGTAACAGATGAGTGTCAAGGAGCCCAGGATCTCTGCAGATGCCTCTCTGCACATGGCCTCTCTACTCACAACCCAGGGCCCCTGGGTCCTACCCCATAGACTGGCAACGGTAACATCTTCTTCTTTCTTGAGCGGTGGTCTGGTGGGGTCTGCTGCAGGCTTCTGTTGGTCATTCATGGAGGAGCAGGTCCTGCCTTCATGTGGAATGGATCCAGTGGTTCCTGGGATGACGACCAGAGAAGGGCCTTGATCAATGTGGACGCAAGCCTAGCCCTCTCCGAGTCACTCCCTCTTGGAGAGAGTGTTTGGATTGGGGTGGTAGTGACAGGCAATGGACAAACACTCTTGATCAGGACATGCCCGTCTGACTTAGATGACAGAATTCACTCCCAAGAGTCACTCCAAGGCCCAACCAGACCAAGACCAACCAGGAGCAAAACCGTGGGGGGTAAACAAGTCCGGGACAGGCATTCCCAGCCAGCAGAGCCAGAAGTCACTGCCGTCATCTCCTGGGCAGACCATGGAAGGTTTGCAGGAGTCGGGGCTCCTCTCCTAGTGCTCCTCAGAGAGGGCTGGTTGGCTGTCAGTTGGTTCAAAGACCAGCCCAGGAAGGGAACGCACAAATCCTCACTTCTTGAAAGGAGGGCATGGCCTGACCCATCTCCCGTCAATGTCTCCCTTAGGAATCTCAGTTGAAAGACTGCTTGATAAGGCCCAGGTTTTGCCTCCAGGTGATTTTTTTTCTAGAAGGTATCCATAGTTCAAACAGATCGGGCTTAAATCCTTGCTGCCCCACTTACTACCTATGTGTGAATTGAGGCAATTTCATTCAACTCTTTAAGTCTCCGCTGATCATGTGTAAAACAGAAGTAATATTAGTTCTTTTTTTTTAAGATTTATTTATTTATTTTAGAGAGAGAGAGAGCAAGGGGGAGGGGCAGAGGGAGAGAGAGAAACTCAAGCAGACTCCCCAGTGAGCATGGAACCCAATGTGGGGCTCCCTCTCATGGCCCTGAGATCATGACCGGAGCCGAAAACCAAGAGTAAAACACTTAACCGACTGCGCCACCCAAGTGCCCCAGAAGTAATATTAGTTCTCGCGTAATTACTATGAAGCTTCAAAGAGACGATGTATGTAGACACTTAGTCTAGGACCTGGCTCAAAGGGCCCGCTCAAAAACAAATGTTAGCTAGGAAGATGATGATGGCGATGACGACGATGATGATGGGTCAGGAGGGTGGTTGTCTAAAAGTCAGAGGACAGGAAGTTGTGCTAACAAGGAACTCTCCGGGGTCGTGCCATCCATGTGGCTTCCCAGAAAGGCAGAGGGGTAGATTTAAAAGGCTGTGTCCCCGTCGGGTACTGTGCAAAGTCAGAACAACTCTGTTCTGGCCTAAGACCCGAGCTTAGAGATGGAGGTTATCTAGGAATCCAGTGGTGTCTCTTCTCTCTCTTCTCTTATCAGGGTCATGGAAGCATGGGGGAGCTCCCTTGGCCTCATGATTCTACCAGATTCTCACTTGGTCCTGTACACTCGCTCTTTCCTCAACCAAATCCTCTGCTGCTTCCCTTCTGAAACTCTGCTTAGGAACAGAGCGCCCCCCATTCATTTCCACATCACGATAATGACAGCCAAAGTGTTTACAAACACGGCATGGTGAGTCTGCCTCTGGAATGGTGGAGGGTCATGACTGAGGTAAGAAAAGATCTGGAAATAACACTCATGATCCTCAAAAAAGGCAGGCCCTGTCTTTGGAAATTAGTGGAGAGGCTGAAAAGTGCCCTAAGTGGTTAGGCCTAGGACTGCCCGCAGTCTGGAATGGGAGAAGCACACATTATTGGCCATTTCTGTCAGGCTGGTTTTTAGAAATTGTTGTTCAGGAGAGAACCACGGAGGCACACCTCTAGTTATGATGAGTGAGGAAGAAATGGGCAGGGGATAAGGAACAAGTCGGCGGTGAGAATGGGAAACTAGCCAAATATGATAGACCCATGAACAATGGGGGGAGCATTGACCACCCTCCACCCACACAGTCGTTAAGTCTATATATAACTTTTTGGCTCCCCCAGAACTTAACTACTAATATAGCGTATTGTTGATCAGAAGCCTTACTGATAATGATGTGGGAAACAAAGGCGGAAGAAAAATTATTAAATTTCCTTACTACTTACAGCCCATTGACAAGTCCCTGAAACAGGCGGAGTGACGTTCCTCTAGGGACTCAGCTGCCCCGATGTTGACACTTTGCTAAGGGCAGAAGGCAATCCTAGCCCAAACCACCCCCTGCCCCAGGATCCTATAAGTCTAATTTAACATATAAAAATTTCTTTGGAAACTTCCTTTATCTCTAAACCCCCCAAGATACGTGTTGGCAATCACCCCCGCAAGCATATGGCCCATCGATATACATCTGAAGGGTCTCATGACTAAGGTTTTATTAGATGGTAATAAATGACCTCTTCTCAACAATAGCTAGCCCCCTCAAGGTTCTGGAAACCTTGCTTCCAAATTCCTTAGAGACTTACACTATCCCAAACCCCCTCGAAACTTTAAAGTATATAATGGGCCACTCCTCGTGACCCCAGGGCATCTCTTTCTACCCACAGGTCCGGTCCGTGTGCTTTAATAAAATCACCTTTTTGCACCAGAGACATCTCAAGAATTCGTTCTTGGCCGTCAGCTTCGAACCCTAACATTCTTTCCTACATCAGTAACATACACAGTCGATGAACACATATTTGTATGTTATATGTATTCTATACTGTATTCTCCAAAGAAAATAAGCGAGAGAAAAGAAAATGTTATCATGAAGAAAACACATTTACGGCACTGTACTGTATTTATTGAAACAAAAAATCCTTGCATAAGTGGACCCATGCACTGCAGTAATCATACCGCTCCTCTGGAATTAGCTCTTAATTCCTCAGCCTGTGCTCAGGGCATGGAAACACAACTGAGAAAATATCTCCTGAAAGACAAGCCTGGATGGTCCTTGGAATGGTCTGTTTTGTGTTTCCTGGGCTGCTTTTTTGTAGCAGTGGGAAGATCTCAAACTGAAAGCAGAGCTGTTGCCATTGGCCAGATCTCTGACTCAGGGGCCAAGGACCAAGAGTGGACTCTGGAAAGGGCCCGGAGCTCTGTGACAACAGAGGGGCTTGTTCTTGGACTCTCCCATTGCAACCGGGAGCTCCAAGAGGCAGGCAAGCTCTCTGGAAGACCTGTGGTGCTGAGCAGAGCAAGAGCCAATGGCCAGCTGTGTGTCTTGTCCCAAAACAGGGCCCAATACCAGGCAATTTTGGGCCTTGGTGGTGTTCTGGGAAAGCTCTGTTAAGCTCCCTGGGTGTGTGGCCGACTCTAGAGCTGCCACCTGCTGGGCCAGCAAAATAGCTCCTCCTTTCTTTCCTTGGTCTGAGTAGACTATGTGTGTGCCTGGGGCTGATCTCTGGGTGCAATGTGGCTACAGGGAATTCAGCCCTGGGTGTCTGCGGAGGGGTGGGGGTGGGGGTGGCTGCTCCTCGTACCTCAGAGTCAGCTGGATCCTATTTATCATTTCTCAGGGCTCAAGGGTGGCTAATGGTGTCCTAACACGACACTGTTAACGATAAACTGTCTACTGTTTCCCGAGACCCCGTGTCTGTTTGTTTACAGTGGGGAACCGTGGGAAAGGCTACATGCATCATGACCCCACAGAGCCCTTCAGAAGAGCCCCCACTGTCTCCCAGAACACCCTGGGTGCTTAATTTGGAAGCAGGCATTAGAAGAGACGACCTCTCAGGGCTGGGCATGAGACAGCCTTAAAAAGATAAATCTGTGGCTCCTTGAAAATCTCATGCAAACTCATCCCTCTCTAAGGTGACAAGTCTTGGGTCGCTTCCCACTTTCCTTCACCCTGATCACGCCTCCTCTGGGCCCTAAGGCAAAGGCCTTTTCCCTTTTCTGAGTAACTGCAGCTCAAAATCTAACTGCCAGGTAATGATGTAAAACGGCAAATATTACAGTGAGTTAAAATGCTAATACTCCTCCCTTGTTTTGAACAGGAACTGAAATTCTTGGCAAGTCAGTTCGTATTATATTCTCTACGTTAGGAGTGTGCACATTTTTTGCAGTTGGCTACATGCTGCTGCCACTGTTTGCTTACTTCATCCGAGACTGGCGGATGCTGCTGCTGGCGCTGACGGTGCCCGGGGTACTGTGCATCCCGCTGTGGTGGTGAGTGTGGCTCGGTCCCAGACAGCCCCTGCCGCGGGCCAGCACGCCCGGAGCCGGCGTCTGCTGCTGGCCCCCGTGCCGGCTCGCCCGTTCTCGGACTCGCGGTGCAGCTGGCTGAGGCCGGGGCTTCCGAGCCCAGAGCTTGGGTGCCTCGTTGCGGGGGGCTCGCTGCGGGTGGGCTGTGTGCTGCGGTCTGCGGTCTGCTTCTCCACGGTCCCACGGGGCACCGTTCTCAGGCAACCCGTGCCCACAGAGGCCCACCCCGCTCCTGTCCGCTGTTGGTGGTTGATGTTGTTGGTGGAGATGGTCCTGGTGGGTTTTGTTGTTTCTAACTCTGCCCCTCCTCTGCTCTTCTGACACTTTTCTCTCTCTAGAAATCCCTTTCACCTTATGGATTCAATTAATGTAATGTCCTCAAGCTTTCCTATCATGGGGAGATGAGCATCTAGGATGTGCCTGTTTTTCTGCTTTGTCTTTTTTTTTTTTTTTAAGATTTTATTTATTTTTTTGTCAGAGACAGAGAGAGCACAAGCAGGGGGAGCGGCAGGCAGAGGGAGAAGCAGGCTCCCCGCTGAGTAAGGAGCCCAATGCGGCCCTGGATCCCAGGACCCTGGGATCGTGACCTGAGCCCAAGACACTTAACCGACTGAGCCGCCCAGGCATCCCTCTGCTTAGTCTTGATGGGCGAGAGAATTATTTTCGTATAATCAATTGTTAGAGAAATGTTCTCTCCTTCCTCAGTCCTGCCACCCAATTTTGACACATCAGTGTGGGATTAACCAAGTTTGGAGAGACTGGCCCCAGTTTCACCCAAATTGATTATGCGGGAAACTTCAGGTGAGAGAAGAGATTAGAATAATGGAATAACGTCCCAGTTGCACCTTCTTTTTGGGGATCTTCCCATTTCTTTGTTTTTTGTTTTTGTTTTGGGGTTTTCTTCCTCCCATATTCAAGCAAGAGGAAAAGGGATTGCTTCTATTGGTGGTTCTCTCTCTCTCACTAATTCTTCTTCGTTTGGTTTGGTTTCATATCAATATCAAATCTCCCAGCAGTGACAGGTTTTACCGAACTGCTTGATCTCCCTCTGCTTACACACAATGAAAGTTTCTTTGATCATTTTTTAAAAACTCGTGATTTAGACTAGCCCTCGTGGTTCCCTGTCCTTTGTACACAGCCTAGGAATTTGCCTTGCCTAAAGGTCCTTTATCTTGCTACAACTGTTAGACAGTCTTAGAGGCTGGCAGGCAGCACATTTTGGCCTTGTTGGACCAGTTAGCTCAGGTTGGACCACTCCCAGTTACTGTCTTGTTATCATGTCTAAGACCGCTATCGTTTTTCTTGGCATGGATGTGCCTGAGAGGAGAAAGCACTTTTTCCTTAGTTCCCTGGAATTTGAAAGACAATGTGTTAAGGGTTAGATACTATTCGGATTTGGAGGTTTCCTCTGCAACCCAGTCTGAGGGTCAGGAAAAATTATGGTAAATAAGGACAGGCCATTAAC
This sequence comes from Ursus arctos, assembly GCF_023065955.2. NCBI lineage: Eukaryota > Metazoa > Chordata > Mammalia > Carnivora > Ursidae > Ursus > Ursus arctos. Next base: position 30,834,344 of record NW_026623067.1, read on the forward strand.
TACACAGCTCTGTCTCCAAGGAAGCACCCCAGATTTACAAGAACAGGGCTGTTTTGTGGAATGAGAGCCATCATCATCATCATCATCATCACCAACATCAGCTTTGTCACATCTTCTGACCCTCTTTCCACAAATCCCTTGCTGACTGGATTTACTGTAAAAGGTGTTGGTGACCAGAGGTTCTCTCAAAACACAAGACAAGATTATTGAAAGGTTATTTTCTGCCTTCTCAGATGAATGATGTTATTAATCTATGATCCCTGGGTCTAGTTGCCATTTTGGCCGAAGAGACCAGTACTTCTAAAATATGTTATAACCAACCTTATTACTGTATGATTCTATCAGAGAGAGAGAGAGAGAGAGAAGGCGAATAAAAATAAAAGGGCCCTGACTGACTATAAGAGATGAATAGGGATCTTAATTTCTAGGGCTTGGACCTTTGCTTCAGATCCCAATATTGCAGCAAGGAACAACTCTGATAGGTCAGCCCCTTTGCTTTCCAGTAAAGACAGTCCATCCCATGAGGAGCTGCCTTATTCTTGCCCTAAGGAGTGTTCTTCCTTCTGTTGCCCCCGGGCTCACTCGGGAGCGCTCCGGGCTGTGGGCACACTGTACCAGGGACAGGACTGCCCCAGAACGGAGGGCAGCCCAGGGCCAGCACTACGAAGCCGTGTGCTCGTCCTAAAAGTTTAACAACAGTCTTATCATTTTCCTATAAAAATGAAATAGCAAAATAGCTTTCTTCGAACACCTCGTTCTTGAGGGTGGGGCTTCCTGAAGCCATGCTCGTCAGTCTAGGTGGGCTGGGGTCATGGGGGGTTGGCTTCGGGCTGCTGTGTTCCCTGCTGCCTTCTCAATGTGTAATAGAGACTCTCCAGGAATGCCCTTCCCCTGTTCTATGTGAACTCAATCTACAGAGAGGCTACAGTGTACAACCTCGTTTGGCGGTCCACTAACGATCAGCTAGACTTGATTCTCTGTACAGCACAAAAGCCATGGCCAAAGTAGAGATCGCAGCACCCCGAGCACTGTGGGCTGGAAATGGGAGTAAACCTATGCAGAGCCCTGCAGGTAGTTTGGGGATTTTTGGTATCTCAAGTTCCCTTTAAAAAGGTTCAGCAAGAACGGACCACAAGTATGAATGGAGTAGGTGTGTAGCGGGTGGGGAGGGAGCCCATAGATGTAACATGGGGGAAGCTTTGCAATATCTAGCCAACTAAACATTAGGAACTTGAGGTCCATGAGGGCCCTGAGAGCCTGTGGGAAGAAAGGTAGGGTATTTCTAAGAACAACCTTGTGGGGGAAAGACATTGCTCAGAATCAGAAGTGAAGTTTACATGTCTATGTGCATGAAGTATACAGTGGCCGGGAAATAAGAGCTCTAATTCTGCACCAAAGCGCTAGCCACATGCACATACTTGAATTAAAAGTAAATAAAATAAAAAATTCGTTTGCTCATTCACACTATTTACACCCGCTCAATAGCCACACGCCATTATTGGCTACTATATTAGGCAATACGGCTACAGAACACTGAAGAAAGTTTTCCTGGACAGCACAGCTCTCATTACTGAAGGTCAGTGACCTAACATCATCAGAGTTACTACAGGGACCAACTAAAGGCGTATTCCAAAATGACATAAACTGGGTTCATTTTTCAACCCATGTGCCAGTAGGCTGGGGGAGGGAGCTAAGGCTTGGCCATTTGGTAAGTTGTGTTTTGCTCTGCGGTTAATTGCTGTTGCGGCTTTGGAGGGGTCCATGTAATGACAGGAGGCCTTTGTACCTGCTACATGTAATTTATCTTCTCGGATAACTGAGTACTGACCGATAGGTGAGAGAACCAAGAGCTGGCAGAAGAATGGCTAGGAGATACTGAGAAATAAAAAGTAGGACAGAATAGAAAAATATAAATAAATTTAAGTATGATAAAAAGAAATAGGAATAGAAAAATAGAAAAGTTAGGAAAGAATAGAAGTGAACTGTGTGTAATAAAAAAAATTTAAGTTTCTAGGCATTAAAAAAAAAAGACAACATTGTCTCCCAAAACCTTGTTTGGTTACTCACTGCCCTGGGAATCTGAGAGCCACAGGGACAGCCCGCCGGGGGGTGTCCATGTATACACCTTCTCCTCTGACTGCAAGAAAAGCCCAAACAGCATAGATGCCTTGGCCACCTTTACCTGGTAGACTTCTGACCATCGTCAGCTGGGGCACCAGGAGTTCTCCAAGGGATGGACGCACTGAAGACACTAGATTGTGTTTCTTTAAAGAGCCACACAGGCTATTAAGTTTGAAATGATTTTTTCCTGCTGCCCTGGCTTACAGCGCCCACAGTTAGTGTTATCCCTTGTAGTCTGGTCTTGCCTTCAAGCATGATGGGTGATCAGCCTTGTGATTTGATCAGAGGTGATCTTGGAGGTGATTTTATTTATTCCTATTATCAATGGAAATCTCACGAGGCCTCCTTCCTGATTTTTTTTTTTTAAATAGACAAACTACAATCTCACAAAATAAAAATTATTTGGGGGCAACTTATGGTGAATAGTATTAAACCTCACTATTGTGAAAAATTATAAACCGTTACAAATTTATTCCAGGTTTATTCCTGAATCTCCCCGGTGGTTGATATCCCAGAGAAGATTTAGAGAGGCTGAAGATATCATCCAAAAAGCTGCAAAAATGAACAACATACCTGCCCCGAGGGTGATTTTTGATCCTATGGAGGTAAGCATTTGCAGATGTGTCCTCTTAAAGTCAGCTAGGCATTCTTGATTTAATTTAATCCGACGTGGGCCCACTACGTACCAGGCTCTTTGTGAGTCCTTAGAGACACCGTGATGATTAAGTACTGAGGTGAAACCCAGCTCAGATGCGTAGGAATTAGGTGCAATCATATATGTAAACTGCTTAGCCTATAGCAAGTATTGATTAAATACGAGTCCCCTTCCCTTCGGCAAGTTGTATCTCCAACTTTTTATTGGTATTGCTCCATACCACTGGTGCAGTTACATACCAGTGATTTTTGAATGTCCAGATGTGGAAAAAATGTGGTTGAGGGGTATTCCATCCATGGATTTCCCCACCGTACTCTGAATCATGCCACAGCTGCTGAGGAAGCTGTATATGCCTTTAGTCTTGCTGTGTCGTGAAGGCACAGCCTCGAGGGGTCACCCCTGAAGGCAGGAGGCCACTCTGGTAGCATCCGTATTTCCTGACAAGTCAGTGAGGACTCGCAGTGTCCCCCTCCGTGCTCTGTGCTAGGTTCTAGAGAAAATAAGAAAAGTTAGATACAGTTCCTATGCTTAAGGAGCATAGCACGTAGCTAAGAGGGTCAAGAGGACGGGATATAACATAAATGATGCCAGGAGGGAAGAAGTGCTACATATCCAAGGTGGGGATGCTGTGTACCAGCAGGGAAAGGGAACAGACGGACTCGGGGCTGCAGAGGCAGGTCCAAACTAGGGGGTGGGGGCTTAGATGAATGGAGAGGATGGGGGCAGGGCATTCCTGGCTAGGAGAAGGGTAGGGGACTGCTCAGGATACCCTAAGAAGACGGGGCAACTGCAGCGACAATATGCCTGCCCCACACTCAAGTCTGCACAGACTCAAGTCTGGCTACCCCAGAAAGCAGGAACCTGCAGAAGGAGGTGGGCATTGCCCGGCTCCACCCCAAGAACTTCCTCCAACCCCAGCCTTTGGGACCTCAGACAGAAGCAGATAACCTGGCAATAGCTGAAGGATTAACTACAGAGCCATGAACCCAAGCTCTCAGAGGGCTATTAGGGCAAATATCTCTCAATCCTTTGCTCTTCAGGTCAAGAATTCCATTCCCAGACTTAGACAATTTATTGTGTCTAAGTGTCCAATGGACTCTTCCACATCTCAGGGCGGTGCTGGTTGTTTATTGATATTTATTGTGTCTATGATCTGATTCCTGTCTTTGAGGAACTTACAGTTTAGTAGTGGAGATCAGAGCTACACGGTTGAAGGCAGTCATAAAACATGGAAGAGATAGTTATGGGCAAATAAGAATAAAGTCCAGTGTCAAAACACAAGCTTCTGAAAGCACCTTGTTTCTTCCTGTCCTGAGGCACGGGGAGCCTGGACTGGATGAGCCCGCTGAAGGAAAGGGAGCTTGTGCTCATCTCCACTGCTCACCTCCTGGCAAAGGGGGGGCTGGTTCTCTTTAGGACGATCCACAGAGCCTTGTGCCAGCACATACAGCCTGCTCAGAGTGACAACGGAGAGTCTCCCAGATGTCAGCACAGTGTTCAGCTTTTCTGATGTTCATGCAAGCCATCAGTAGTGGGGACTACTCTAGGCCCTTTCTTTTTAGGAGAGGAAATTGAGGTACAGAGAAGTTAAGGAATTTGCCCAGAATCACATTGCTAGAAGTCTCACTAGGTGTCTCTGGTGCCCAAGTATATGCGCTTATAGCATGTGATTTCTTATCTCATGTTAGAGGCAGTAGACAGAAAAAAATAGAGGGTAGTGTCATCTTGGAAAGCTACCTTGGGCTTTTCTGGCTTTCCTTCTGAAGCACCTTCAGCCTCTTCATGGCGTCTGGTCCAAAGGTATTTTGGTGACTCCATACAGGGATAGCACTGGATATAAGACCTTTCTTGTCCTGAGGTTTCTAAAACTGGCAGTCATCAAATCACCCAAGGGGAGGGGGGAATCACCAAGTAGCTTTCAAAATACAGAGTCATAGGCTTCAGGGCCCCAGCAAAGATTCAGATTCAGCAGGCCCTGGGCGGGACCTGGCAATCTGCATTTTCATAAGGGCCCCATGGAAGCACCAAGTGTTAGCATGGGCCTGATGCGCAAGTCCCATCCGTGCATGGCATCCCCTCCAGAACCCTCCACGAAGACTTCTAGTTCCCGCTAGTTTATGCAGGCGCTTTACTTTGGTTGTGATCACAGGGTTATGCTGCCAGGGGCATGTTCTAGAGCTGTACGCTCCAAATCATGTAGAAGAAGAAAGGTAATGTCTGTGAGCAACAGGAGGGAGTGTCTCGTTATTCTTAGAAAGAAGGATGCTCCTATCTGGGGAGCACCTGCTGCAAAGGCAGGTCTGACTGTTTCACTCCTTCACAGTAGACACTCCTTGTTAAGCCACTTACTGCACACACACCGTATCCCAAAGAGATTCCACACCTCAGAGCCTTGTAACTTTTTTACAAGTTCCAATAAGCATGGTTATCTAGATTCCTACCACACGGCAAGGTAACTTTAGTAAATTAAAACTAAAGGAGGGAAGCCCATTGACAGCAGTAAGAAACTGCCATTACCCAGAGAGCTAGCAGTCTCAATGGTACAGTCATAGTAATAATTATAGTTAAAACGGATTGGGCATCTACCATGGTTCAAGTACTATGCTAAGCTTTATGTATATATGATCTCATTTAATCTTCTCAACGCCCAATTATTATACCTTTTTAACAGAGAAGTAAATTGAGGGGATACATAGTCACCTGCCCAAGGTCCCTCAGTGAACCCAAATCTGTTCTGACACTGAGACAACAACAAGAAAAATACAAAAGGCAGGCATGAACCTCAAGGCATTTGGAACTGTTTGGCCCTATCCACTCAACACGTCTTAAGGATCATAGCTCAGTGTGATTTCAAGTCCCCACAGTGATGACCACGAGTCAAGAAAAGGCTGTTAGCAGTCAGGCTTTATATAAAGAGACAGTGAAGCCAATGTTACATATTTCAAAGGCTCAGTCTAAAATGGGCCACAAGTATTTTAAAGTGTTAGAATAAGCATAGAATAAGCAAATTCCAGACTTCTGAGCATATTCAAGGTGAAAGAGACTTATATGCATAATAGGTCTTTCCCACATTGCCATGGTTGAAGATACCCCCTCCTCATTACCTCTTAATCCCATGGTTATTTGTGTTATTTTAGCTACAGGAACTGAAACTTCCAGGTCAGCAGAAAGTTTTCATTCTGGACCTGTTCAGGACTCGGAATATTGCCACAATAACCATCATGTCCTTGCTGCTGTGGTAAGTAATAAGTGATCTATGAATGTGCCACGTAACACCTAAGTATACAACTGATTTTCTCTAATTCACAGCAACGTCAGGGCAAGGACTGAGTCTTCCTGGGACAAAATAAAAATTATAGAATTCTAAGTTATTTGGAAATGCCTCCATTCAATTCATGGAACTGAAAGAAAGTCACAGGAACAATATTTAAGCCCGCAGTACTGTAGTCCACAGGGAAAGGGTCCCTGCCCTCCTAAAGTAATTGGGATTAATACTATAACGTTGTTGGTGCCTGGAACTGAGAGGCTAATTCAGCTCCTGCTTTCTAACATACTGTACTGCCAACAGAACAGTGCATTAGAACAACCTGAATCCCCACTGCCTACATGAGAGTTTGGACAAGCTTTTCACACTTGCCAGTAGCAAACTACCAAGTGATTTTCAGGCATAGAAATAATGAGTGGACTTTGTAGACTAGATTTAATAATGTATGTGCCAAGAAATGAGGAAGAAGAAAAAAAGGACATGCCTACCCCCCAGTGGCAACACAAAAAATCGTAGGTTCAGCGAGTCTAATTTTAGGGCCACTCTGTTTTGCAGTTAGAAGAAATCAATGACTGAGTTATGCCTCTGGATTCAGCAAGCATATCCTAAGCAGACAGCTTTCCTCACTTTAGACCTCCTTACTTCTTCTAGGTCAGCGTATGTCATTGGTGCAAACATATCCTGAGCACGACTGAGCCAGGAATAAACTAGTCACTAGTTTTGCCTACAATGTGCTTATTATCAAATGCGAACATTGCTGAGATCCCTAGAGCAATCAAGTTTAATTTTTGTTTTGGATGAGCCCTGGGCTACCCAACCCGGTAGAGTATGTATAAAAAGATCCAACAATGGTCCTGAAAACGTTTTTCAGACAGCCTCTGCTTTTCAGTCATGTTAATAATAAGCGAATATCTGCACAGAGGAGTCCGCAACGTACAGTTATTTTTGCAGAGATAAGCTTACGGTTCTGTGGAAGTTGACTGTAATGACAGGATAGGCAGTGTGTGTCTGTGATACTTTGAACCATTATGGGACTTTCCTTCTTTTCCCTAAAGTGAGTTTTAATAAATCGATTGGAATTCACCAGAAGTGAACCCCACAGGATTACCTATGTGTCTTTGTTTTTCTTTTTGGAAAGAACAAAATCTGGATTTTGTGTTCACTGACGTGACGGACAGTCTTTTCTTCAAATAACAGTTGTAAGGGAATGAGGATGGACAAAGTGTTCAGGAAATAATGAAATCTGAAATTATCTAGACCAGGGTAGGGGTTGTTGAATGTTGGTGCTGTCCAACAGAACTTGCCACAAGGAAAATGTTTTATGTCTGAGTTGTCCATTGTAGTAGCCACTAGCCACATGCGGCTATTAAGCAGGTGAAGTGTGGCTAGTGTGACTTAAAGAACTGAATTTTTAATTTAATTTAAAGTTTAATTTAATTTAATTTTAATCGATTTACTTTTAAGGAGCCATGTATGGCCAGCAGCTACTTGTAGGACAGAAAGATCAAGACAGTTTCTTGACCATCATGGAATCTTTGAGTGGTTCAGGCCATCCTCTTGTCATTTTTGCCTTTTGCCTTGCAGGATGCTGACCTCAGTGGGTTACTTTGCCCTGTCTCTCAACGCTCCTAATTTGCACGGAGATGCCTACCTGAACTGCTTCCTCTCTGCCCTGATCGAAGTCCCCGCCTACATCACCGCGTGGCTGCTCCTGCGCACCCTGCCTCGGCGTTACATCATAGCCGGAGTGCTGTTCCTGGGAGGGGGCGTGCTTCTCTTAATTCAGTGTGTACCTGCAGGTAAGAACTTAACCAACATTAACAGCTTACCAGAAAAAGCCCACACCTTGACTAGACTAATTATTAGTCACTGCACCCTGTTTGTGTCGCCTTTACCTCATAAGCTCTTTGTAAGTCCACCGGACAAGCGAGCGCTAACTACGTAATTTCCTGTGTTCATAACAACTGCCCTGAAATACAGAGGATCAGAAATCACTGCCCCAGAGGAAGACTAAGGCCGTCAGTCATCCCTTTGGTTCTTTTCTTTTCTTTTCTTTTTTTATTTGACAGAGAGAGAGAGACAACCAGCGAGAGAGGGAACACAGGCATGGGGAGTGGGGGAGGAAGAAACAGGCTCCCAGCAGACAAGGGAGCCCAATGCGGGGCTCGATTCCACAACGCTGGTCTCATGCCCTGGGCGGAAGGCAGACACTTAACGACTGAGCCACCCAGGTGCACCCCCCCCCCCCCGCCACCTTGGTGCTTTCAAAACCTCTTCTCTGAGGAGCATTTTCCAGTGTTGCAGTACTAGGACGTGCCAGTTTCAATAGAAGTCAGTGATTTTTAGGGTCTGTAACCCTGAAGTTGTTAAAGAGCACACGAAGACATCTGCTTCTTTTTTCTCCTTATGCCTAACTTTCTCATATTATTAAAATGTTGTCAATAGATCATTGATCTATTTATGTACTTATGCATAGAAACATATATTTCTTTAATAATAAACAGGATAGAAAGGATTGGTCCTTCTCTTTGAAGATTAAATTTAACTATATTAACATGCTAACAACTCACCACCAAACCATTGTAACAAGTGGACAAAGTTCACTGAATGCATAAATAATCTAGAATAACAGTAGAGTAAAACAGAAAGCAACCTGTCTCTCTCCCTCTTTGTTCGTGTCCAATTATTAAGATATTTGAAGAGAAACTATTACTTGGGGAATATCTTTTTTTTTTTTTTTTTTTTTTTTGGAGAGCGAGAGGGGAGGGGGAGTGGCAGAGGGAAAGGGAGGGAGAGACTCTTAAGCAGGCTCTGCACTGAGTGTGTAGACCCTGGCGCAGGGGTTGATCTCACGATCCTGAGATCATGACCTGAGCTGAGGTCAAGAGTCAGAAGCTTAATTGACTGAGTCACCCAGGTGCTCTAGGAGTACCTTTATATTATAAAAACACTGCTGTACAAGTAAAAAGGACAATGAAAGCCACTGAGTTAACAGTCTTACTTCTAAAAGCACCTCTATTTACCCTGGGTCTCTTTTCCAGATTACAACTTCTTGTCCATTGGTCTGGTGATGTTAGGAAAGTTCGGGATCACCTCTGCTTTCTCCATGCTGTATGTCTTCACTGCAGAGCTTTACCCCACCCTGGTCAGGAACATGGCTGTGGGGGTCACATCCATGGCCTCCAGAGTGGGCAGCATCATTGCTCCCTACTTTGTTTACCTCGGTGAGATGCATCTTGTCAATTTGTTCTTTTTTTTAAAATATAAAGGAATAGATTTCTCATTGTGAAAAATACAAACAGCCCAGAAAGTACTGGAAAAAGTACAAGTTCACCTCTTCTCTCTCGGCTCCCCAGACTGCAGCCCTAGAAGTAGCTAATATTAACACTTTGGTGAGTAGCCCTTCAGACATTTTGTTTTGCAAAATATAGATATACACAATAAGATTAAACACGTAAACAAAATTATAGATATCGTTGCACAACTTTTTTAACTCAATATTTTATCAGAATATCTTTCCTTATTAGTATACATAGATTTACCTTCTTTTTAATTAGTATATATTCTTCCAATGTGTGTATAATACATAATTTATTTAACTAGGGTCAATGGATGGACATTTAGGCCACTTCCAGGTTTTTATTATTACACATAACACTGCAATGAACATTCCTCTATCCCCCTAAGCCCCTTTGTTCATTTAATTACATACACTTGAATTCATGGATTGTTGGAAAATTTTAAAATTTTCATAGATATTGCCAAACTGGCCTCTAAATATTGTAGTAATTTACAATCCAGCTGTCACTATATGAGAGTGCCTCTTTCTCCATATCCTCACTAACTGGGGATGATCCAATTTTTTAATCATTGGTAATCTGTTATCTGAAAAATGGATATCATTATTGCTTGCATTTCTAATTCTTTAATTATAAATAAGGTTGAGCATTTTTTAAAGATTTATTTATTTATTTGAGAGACAGAGAGAGCGCAGGAGCGCATACTCACGTGAGTTGGGGGGAAGGGCAGAGGGAGAGAATCTTCAAGTGGAAGCCCCACTGAGGGCAGAGTCTGATGCGGGGCTCAATCTCAAAACCCATGAGATCACGACCTGAACCAAAATCAAGAGTCAGACACTTAACTGACCAAGCCACCCAGGTGCCCCTGATTTGTGAGAGCTCTTTGTAATTAAAAGAAACTAGCCCTTTGCATATATGTTGTAAATATTCTTCCTAGTTCGTCATTTACTTTTAATTTTATGATATTTTAAGACATTTTGGTTTCTATATAGTCAGATTTCTCAATCCGGAATAACACAAGGGGGCTTCAGTGGGTTGCTCAATGGATGTAGGATCTCACATTCCAGGCTTAAAACCCCATTAAGGACTCTGACGGTGAGAGATGCTGAGACATCTCCTCATTCTTCCTAGTCATCCATTGGTTACCTACTGGTTCAAACACACACACACACAAATACTATATCGGAATCCTCAGGAAAGGATTAAAGGACTTAACACTCTAATCTTTGCACAGAAAGTGAAATATTTTCTTTTTTAAAATTAATTAATTATTTAAATTAACATGCAATGTATTGTTTCAGGGGTACAGGTCTGTGATTCATCAGTCTTACACAATACACAGCACTCACCACAATGCATACCCTGCCCAATGTCCATCATCAGCCACCCCACCCCTCCCCCCCACCCCCAGCAACCCTCAGTTTGTTTCCTGACATTAAGAGTCTCTTATGGTTTGTCTCCCTCTCTGGTTTCTTCTTGTTTCATTTTTAACTCTCTTCCCCTATGATCCTCTGCCTTGTTTCTCAAATTCCACGCATCAGTGAGATCATGTGATGATTGTCGAGAAAGTGAAATATTTTCTTATCTTAAACATACTCTGCATGGCTGACCTGAACAAGCCCTAAGAAAGCACATTATAATATAGAATGGTGTCATTTTCCCTTTGTTCCTTCCTATATTTTCAAGCCACACTCACTTGGTCAAAGGGAGGACCATTGGTACGGAAGAAAGGTAGAAGTCTGAGGCAGAGCTTTCTATTCCCCAACAGCTACTCCTGTTAGTGACACAGATGCCTCAGAGAAGCTTCCAGATTAATGTTTTCTGTCAAATAAAATTCTTGGATGTGTTGTCCCTCTGTAATCTCTGTTTGCAGCAAGGAAGCAAGATGAGGATCTATTATTCTCCTGTCCAAGTAACGCCAGATAGGGAAGAGGTGGAATGGTTCTTACAAAACCAAGACACATAAATATTACAAAAAGAAACGAAATCCAGGCATAGTGCATTCACTATGCCTGACATTTAGTGATTAAATTGGATTGAACATATTACTTAGGTTGTGTGTTTTGTTTTTTTTTTTTTAAGAGTCTCATGGCTCTTTGGACCTAGCTGTCCACTGCAGCCTACTTACTAGTTTAGGCAAAAGAAAAGGTCACACCAGTTATCATGGCCAGTACCTGTCTCTGCGATATCCTTTTTCTCCTTGATGTCCTCTCATCCCCCATCTCCAATGACTTCCACCTTGAGAGGGAAAACTTGGTAGGCAAAGACTTCCATCAAAGGAACATCTGTCACACATGGTAAATAATGACTTAGAGAATGCCGACCAGGATGAAAGAGCTTATGATAATGCAAAATCATGTAGGGAAATGACTATGGAAATCACAGAGGCAATGGCTTCTGCCAAAAAGAAACTGATCTTTTGCATACCTTTTTCTTTCTGACAATGTTCAGGTTTTAAACTGCTCTCAAATAGTGTTTGCCACCATTACAAAATAATTCCCAGGAGTATCTGGGGAATCCCTGTATCTAATTGATGTTCTTGTGCCTTCCAGGTGCTTACAACAGAGTTCTGCCCTACATCGTCATGGGCAGCCTGACTGTTTTCATTGGAATAATCACCCTTTTCTTCCCTGAAAGTTTTGGAATGACTCTACCAGAGACCTTAGAGCAGATGCAGAAAGTGAAAGGGTAAGTGGAACTTTAAAAACTGGTAGCAAAATTCCTCAGAAAGAGTAAACGTGCAAGAATAGCCAGGAAATTTCTGGAAGAGCAGAATAGTAAGTAGAGAGTAGCTCTATCAGATAATAAAGTGTATTACTAAGCAAAGGTAATTAAAACCATATGATTGATAATGGTGTAGGAATAGAAATCACTGGAGTAGAATAGAGTTCAGAATTAAATCCAAGGAACTATGAGAACTCAGTCTATGCTGAAAAGTAGCAATTCAAAATCAGTGAGGAAAAGTAGATTATTCAGCAAGGGTGTTAGAGAATTCAGCTAGCCACATTGGATAAATGAAAAACTTGCATCCTACTTCAGAATAAATACAGCAAGATAAATCGCAGAGTGATTAAAAATGGAGGCCTAAAAATGTAAAATCATAAATGTACCAGAAGAAAACATACATGCTTTTATAACCTCAGAGAAGGCTTTTCCGAGCATGGTATGAAAAGCGAAGAGACGTAAAGGAAGATTGCTACGTCTGATTATGCAACTTTAGAAATTGTTGGCACAGCAAGAAAGGAAACCATAAATAAAAACAAAGGTCACAAGCCAGGGGGGAAATTTTCAGGGGGGAAACATTGCAACACACAATATACCTATAGAGCTAATACAGCTAATATACACGAAACTCTCGGCAGTCAGTGGGAAAAAGACAGACAACTCAGTAGGAAAATTGGCAAAGGTCATCAACAAGCGGTTGACATAAAATGACATTTCAGTGGCAGGTATATACACAAGAAACAATACTTGTCCACATTAATAAAGAAAAATGAAATAAAACAATTTAATATCTTTTTTTTTTTTTTTTTTTTTTGCCTATGAGATTGTATGAGAGTTTTTCTTCCTGATACCCACTGCTTCTGACACCAGCCAGGTGTCCCACAATTTCATTCAATTCCAGCACTAACCATCAGAGTTTGCATCAGAATCCATAGGTTTACGCTTAGTCCCACAAGACTGCCCTTCCTTCAGATGCCCGTGGTAAATATCAGGTCCCCAGGTTATCCACACTTCTATCCAACTTGATTTCAAGGTCTGGTGTTTCCACAACCTCCCCTCCCCCCACTCAAGTTCTGCAATTTGGCGGAATGACTCACAGAACTCGGATAACAGTTTCCTTACCATTTCAGATTTATTATAAAGGATGCCTATGAACAGCCAGATGAAGAGATACAAAGGGTGAGGTCCAGAAGGGTCCAGAGTGCAGGAGTTTCTGTCCCCTGTGCAGTTGGGGAATCCCACCATCCTCACACACGGATGTGATCACCAATTCAGAAGCTCTCTGAACCTCAGTGTTCAGGGGGTTTTATGGAGGTGTTATCACGTAGGCATGATCAATAACTAATCCAACCTCTAGCCCCTCACCCCTCCTTGGAGGTTGGAAGATGGGGCTGAAAGTTCCAGGCTTCTAATCAAGTCCTGGTCTTTCTGGCGACCAGCCTCCATGCCAGAGTTATCAAGGGGCCCCCCAAGAGTTGCCTCATTAGAACAAAAGACAAGATGCTCCTATGACCCCTATCGCTCAGGAAATAACAAAGGATTTAGGAGCTCTGAGTCAGGAACGGGGACAAAAATCAAATATCTTTCTACGGTATCACAGAGTGGCAATGAAAGATGAGTGGATTTGTAGGAGAAGTTGAGATTCTCGAGTGAAACAGCCTGGCTTCAAATCCCAGATCTAGTGTATGAATTTGGGAAAATTGCTTAAACTAAAGGATTCACTAAACCTCAGGATTCACATTTGTTATATGGGAATAGTTCATATGGCTTTCATGAGGTTCTGTAAGAGAACGCATCTTTAGTGCCTGGCCACGAAGAACACAAGCCTATATATGAGTGGATCATTCTGATCCCTTACAAACATGTGCAGCGAAGTCTGCACCAAAAGTTGTTTTCTTCTAATGACGTGACTATTTCAGTATCAACTGTAGCTTGCTGAGGACTTCATGTTTACCACGCCATGCTTTCCTCAGGGAAACTGTAGATTTAGAGAATACAAGCTCTGGACCCCTGAGCTATTACTAGAGTTCTGTTCATTGACTGGATAAATGTTTTTCTGTATCGGTCTGGCATTTTGAGGAAGAGAGTCTTGAATATTTAATTTTCTTTAGCATCTATTTTATTTTCAGATTCAGGTTTAGAAAAAAACCAAGCGATTCAGTGGAGAAGGAAGAAAATCCCAAAGTCCTAATAACTTCATTTTGATAAAATGTCCACCCCATTTCGTGACCTGAAGACCAGATGCATCAGACTCTATGAGAAAACCAAAGCCTTTCCTGAGGAACTGGACCAAGCCTGAAAATGAACACTTAGATGACTCTGCTATTGGGAAATGCTTGTCATTGAGCACATCCTGGGCCACTCTTCCAGATAATCTCCTGATTTTAAAACAAACCATTTCTAGAGTGTCCGCCTTGCGAATGAATTCGATGAAATGGGTTCATAAGATTTTTTGAAAATGTGTTGGTCAAGGACTGGTAAATCCATACAAAGATTAACACTCATTCCCAAACATACAAATACTATTTAAATAAAAAGACCGTCATCGTATTAACACAACTATCAGGTGACAACAGTATGTGTGTGTGTATGTGTATCAGTGAACCAGCACAATCAAAATTATAGCCGTGTTTGAGGTGAACTCATATACTGCTGTAGCTAAATGATTAGATGCAGTATTCTATCCAGAAAATTTTATACCATCCTTTGAGGGAAATTGATGGCAAATATTAATAGTTTACAAGTGAAATGCTGCAGGAGATCAAGTAGCCGGGGTCATATGACCTGTTGGCCTTTAAGAAGGGAACCCAGACAGTTCCCTGCTACAGTTTCAGTGGCTCTAACTCACGGCCTTCTGATGGGTCCACATTCGTTGTGATCTTTTTGAGCACGTGTTTAAACTTTCTGTTTCTTTAGAGCGGCTGAAGAGGTATTTTGCTGGTAAACAGAGAATCAGGAGAACCACAGACCAGTTAGGGCAGTAAAGACGGTGTGTATGCCCCACAGTCAAGAACTACCGACCCCCAGGAAGAAGGCCATGTAAGCCAACAATCTGGAGAGACTTTTCAAACAGTTCTTTCCATTAATAGATTCCTTCCTAAGCGTGGTCTGCAGCTGCAAGTCTCTTCAACCAGGGGTGCACCTGGTTCCAGTTCCACGAGTGAGCTGGGGGGAAAAAATCAAGGCCACTACTGGGGTCACATATTATCAGCTCAGGAGAGAAAGACCAGGTCTCTGTCTCAGCATGTTTTGGGTGTGCTGAGATGACAACAGAGCTGGAGGTTACTCCTGGAGACCTGGGCAGCAGGCTTTCATTGAAAGTGGCCTCTCTGACCGCAGCACACTTGTAAGCTCTGGACCCTTTCCTATGCCCAGCGCCATGCTGTGTGCGTAAAAACAGGTAGCCACTGGTTTTCAATATGATGCTTGATGGCATCAGCCCCAAAAAACAATTATCCCCAAATGTAAATTTTCACTATTTTTTAGAGGAAACTTGGATGTAACATTTTTTATAAATAGTTCTTTTTATTTCAAGTTCCTTATCTTGCACTTTTCTGATTAACCGCCAGTTTCTTCTTTTTTTTTTTATTTTAAAGATTTTTTTTTTAATTTATTTATTCGACAGAGATAGAGACAGCCAGCAAGAGAGGGAACACAAGCAGGGGAAGTGGGAGAGGAAGAAGCAGGCTCATAGCGGAAGAGCCTGATGTGGGGCTCGATCCCATAATGCCGGGATCACGCCCTGAGCCGAAGGCAGACGCTTAACCGCTGTGCCACCCAGGTGCCCCAACTGCCAGTTTTTTCTATTGCCATATTTCTAACACGTATTTTATATCCTCCTGACACACTGATCCTACCTTTTGATTGTTACTTTAAAATTCATCAGGGTATCCTAGAATAATTTATCTTTTGTCATAGGAGATGCAGGTGCATAGCTTCACCCATCCAGCGCTTTTCTCCCCTGTGGAGGCCGCCCGTCTGGATCACTTTCCCACCCACCTTGCTGAGCACTGGGCAGCCTGTCCCACAGACAGCAGGTCATGTTGCTCCCAAGAAGCTCTCCTTGAACTTCCTTCCCACCGGCAGTGGCTGTTCCCTCCTCTGTGCTCTTCAGGTACTTGTTAACCCTCACTGAGTTGGTCTCTTGTTGCCCCCCACCCCCCAGCTGCTGGGAGGCTAGGGACCTTACCTTGTTTCTCTCTTTATCCTTTATAGATCCGTTTAGCATATGCTTTCTTGCATTTGACAAGCATTGATACATATTTTATCTATCAAATAATGTTTGTTTGATACATAGACATTAAAAATTTTAAATGCCTATATACAAAATGCTCTTAAAGCTTTTTCTAAATATAAAAAGTAAGGATGTGACAATTGCCTTTTACTCCTGTTTGTACAGGTGCTTTATATTTTAAAATAGTAAGAGATGGCTTTTTAAAATCTATTTCTATAAGGGCAACAAGGACACAGATGATTATCTCTTTGGTAGTTGGAAGACCAAGTAGATCAACACATGCCAAAACAGCATTTGGTTAAATTCGCGATACATTCCTGATTTTTATTTTTATTTTTTTATTTTTTTTTAAGATTTTATTTATTTATTCGACAGAGATAGAGACAGCCAGCGAGAGAGGGAACACAAGCAGGGGGAGTGGGAGAGGAAGAAGCAGGCTCCCAGCAGAGGAGCCCGATGTGGGGCTCGATCCCATAACGCCGGGATCACGCCCTGAGCCGAAGGCAGGCGCTTAACCGCTGTGCCACCCAGGCGCCCCACATTCCTGATTTTTAAAAACTGCTTTTAAAGTTAGGGCTCCAAGGCAACATCCTGCACTCGCTAATGAATAGCAGTCTCAGACTGGCAGCCAATCTCCCGCTGCATGTTCTAGAAACTAATGTCTTGCCTGGATTCTGTTAGCTTCTGAACCCGTCCCTCCTTAATTCTGCTCCTGCCCTCCTGGAGTCTATCCTCAGCACAGCAGCCCGAATTACCTAAATGAGACCATGTCACTTTAACAGTCAAAACCTTCCAATAACTTCCCATCTCAGGTGCGCTTCCCCTCCACTTTTATGGTCTCACAACACATGCTTTTATTTATATGAGTTACATCCCACTTCAGTCAGGTTTTTGAAAAGTTAAAGTCTTCACAATAGTCTATACATCGGATGATCACATGTCCTAGTTTTCCCAGGACAGTCACAGTTTCAATCTGTGGGCCTAGGGTGATTATTAATAACCCCACACACAACCTTTCACTCTAAAAATGTCCCAATTTGGATGACAAGTTATATATGCTCACCAATTATAGGGTCCTGCTCTGTGTGTCCCCAAATGTCCTTGCTCAAATGTCACCTGCTTGATAAATACTTACCTGACCACCCAATTTTAAATTGTATCTTGTTCTCTCTATCCTACTCACCTGTCCCTGGTTCATTTTTCTCCATGGTTTTTCTTACCCTCTAACATCCTAATTTACCTCTTCATTTTTTTTTTAAATGTCCTTCTTCCTCATGGAGCTTACGTTCCATCCTCAGCAGTTAGAAGTGTGCTTGGCACATAGTCGATGCTTGATAAATATTTGTTTAAAAATGAGTAAATATATTATTATAATCATTATTATAGTTAAATTGGCAAAGTAATTATTAATTTTCAAACAAGAAAACATTGGCCAATAAACATACCAAAAAAGTGTTCTGGGTCACCTGGGTGGCTCAAATGGTTAAGTGTCCAACTCTTCTTTTTTTAAAAAGTTTTAGAGAGAGAGAGTGCACGCAAGTGGGGGGAGGGACAGAAGGAGCAGGGAGCCTGATGTGGGCTCCATCTTAGGACCCATGAGACCATGACTTGAGCTGAAAACAAGACTCTAAAGCTTAACTGATTCGGCCACCCTGGTGCCCCGAGTGTCCGATTCTTGGTCTCAGCTCAGGTCTTGATCTCAGGGTCATAAGTTCAAGCCCCATGTTGGGCTCCAAGCAAGGCATGGAGCCTACTTTAAAAAGAAAAATGTTCTGCTTCACAAGCAATTGAAAAGAATACTAATTGGTATGACAATGTGATGCCATTTTCGAATTAGCAAAGATTACAGAATGACGGTATTCAGTAATAATGAGAGTATGATGAGATACGTTTTCATATTCTTCTGATGGGAGTGTAAATTGGATTATTTTTTCTGGAAAAGAAATTGGCAAAGTATTTCCAGAGCCCTAAAATGCTTCGATTTTTCCCCCTTTTCTTTCTTTCTTTCTTTCTTTCTTTCTTTCTTTCTTTCTTTCTTTCTTTCTTTCTTTTTTTAGAGAGAGACAGCATGCACGTACAAGCAGGGGTGGGGGTGGGGTAGGGAGGAGGGGTAGAGAGAGAAGGAGAGAGAGAGTCTTAAGCAGGCTCCATGCCCAGCACAGAGCCTGATGCAGGGCTCAGTCTCACAACTCTGAGAACATGACCTGAGCTGAAATCAAGAGGCAGACGCTTAACCGAGTCAGCCAGGCACTCCAGAAATAGTCGGATTTAAAAATGGGCAAAAAATTTGAATAAAAAGTTCTCCAAAGAAGATACACAATGGCCAGCAAGTGTATGAAATGATGCTTGACATCACTAATCATTAGAGAACGTCAAACCAAAACCATGAGACACCACCTCACACCCATTAGGATGGCTGCTATAAAAAGAGCAGAAAACAAGCATGGACAAGGATGTGGAGAAACTGGAATACTTATGCACTGTTGGTGGGTGTGTGAAATGGTGCAGTCACTACGGAAAACAATATGGAGGTTCCTCAAAAAAATTAAAAATAGAATTACAATATGATTCAGCAGTCCTGGGTATATATCCAAAATAGTTCAAAGCAGTATCTCAAAGAGCTATTTGCACACTGATGTTCATCACAGGATTATTCACAATAGCTAAGAGCTGGAAGCAACCCAAAGTTCATCAACAGGTGAACGGATAAACAACATGTGGTGTACATCTACAATGCAACATTATGTAGTCTTAAAAAAAAAAAAGGAAATCCTGTTGCATGCTCTAACATGAATGAGCCTCGAGGACACTATGCTAAGTGAAATAAGCCAGTCACGAAAGGACAAGTACTGTATGATTCCACTCACATGAAGCACTTAAAATTAGTGTGGTTAGTGGGTCTCAGTTTTGCAAGATGAAGAAGTTCTAGAGATCTGTGCATAACAATGTGAATACTACTGAATACTACGTCATACTACTGAACTGTGCACTTACAAGAGGTTAAGATGGCAAAAGTTAATGTTATGTGTGTTTTTTTATCCCAACAAAAAAAGGCTGTGTGGGAGTAGTTAAATAAATAAATAATGGTGTGCTCTTCTGAAAGAATATTATTCAGCCTTTAAAAACGGTATTTAAGAATTTTTGTTAAAGTTTTATTTTTTTAAGTAATCTCTACACCCAATATGGGGCTCGAACTCATGACCCCGAGATCAAGAGTCACATGCTATCCCAACTGAGCCAGCCAGGTGCTCCTAAGAATTATTTTTTAATAATATGATAAAATACTTAGGATATAATGCAAGCATTAAAAAACCATATGTAATAGTATTAACTAAATAATGAATGCATGCATGAATAAACTATGTCTAAAACACATGAAAAAACAACTGGAAGGAAAGATCTCAAGGTATTAACAGTAGGTATGTTTGGATGGGGGACTTCTGTTTTGGGTTCTTTTTTGTAGTTTTCCGTACTTCACAAATGTTTCACAAAATATATTACTTCTATAATCATAAAGAAGTTAAAAAATAAAAACTTTTATTAAGTGTCAACTAAGTGTGAGGTCTCGGGAGGCAAAGATGAAGAACATGAAGAATGCTTGCAGCGGGCTCAGCGTAGCCAGATGATAAATTCCTGTCTGTGGCCTCGGCAGCTAGCCCAGTGCCCCGACCTGGGGCTGAGCTCCGTGGAGCTGAAACCCCGGTCAAAGTCATTTTCTCCCATCCAGACCTGCACATGTTTAGATCTCTCTCTGAGCAGCAGTCACGTCTCCCCTGATGTGTTTTACCAAGCCACACTCACTCTTGTGAAGAGAATTACCTTATCGCTGAAGTTATATTTAACAGATTATAAAAAACGGATTATAAAATGGATTATAAATAATTGTGAGGATTTGAGCTATCGATGCCTCTATGTTGGCACAGAAAAGTCTTAAACCTGAGTTTGAGAACCTTAAGAACTCCTTTATCAGACACTGCAAATTTGACCCTCCTTGTCACTCTGATTCTAACTTGCCTCTGTGCTCTCTGTCCCTGCAAAGCCCACCACCTCACCCTCCCACTGCTGCCTTCCCCACTGCTGTGTTCCACTGTGGACAAACACCTGTGGTCCTTCAAGTAAATCCCTGGGTGCTTTTTCCACATCCCTCCTGACAGAGACCTGGCTGCCCCCTGAGCACCCCGCTTCCCCCCTGGTCCTGTCTCAGCCGGAGGCTATTTACTTCCCCCTTCCTGTGAACTTCAGAGCCAGGTAAGTTCTTAGCATTTTCCCAGTTGCCCACTGCCAGTTCCAAACCACAACTCCTTCACCTTCACATATATGAAATACTTCCTTCAAGGATTATGCTGTACCCTTCCGGGTGCTGTTTCCAACAATCTTCCCAGTTGCTTATCCACATTCTACGAGCTTTCTGGAACCCAGCCTCAGGTATTGATGACTTTTGTGCTCAGGAGCATGAGTAATCACACACCTCAGTCTCAGTGTACTTAACCTTTACCTGTACTTCAGTTCCTCCCTGCCCACGACACACCCTGGACCCTGTCTACCACATTCCAGTACCTTTTGGGTTCCTCACAACACTTTAGCTCTGACCTTGACACGGTTGGTTCCTTTTCCTTCTACTTTGTACTTCGTGATCCCCTCAATTCACACCCACTACCCTGGTCCTTTTGTTTATTCATCTTGCAAAATCTAAACCCCAAATAAGTCAAACTATTTTCCTCTTCACTCCCAATCCAAGCTGCTGAATTAAGATATAGGAGAGGAGAGGTCTTTTATAGGCTGGAGGAACATGTGGGTTGAGAAAGGGACAAGCAGGTTGAGGGTCTAGCTGTGATTGGAAATGTCAGTGTGTAGAGATCCCAGTTCACATGATTGTGTGATTTTCTCCAGTGTCCCGGGTAGGAGTAAGATGCACGCATGGTTGGATTTGGGGGTGGCAGTACAGGGGGACAGAATGTCAGGACAGTGGAGGAACTGAGATTGACTAAAGCAAAGGACCATCGTATTTAGGTTGAAGAGGAAACAACAACTTCTGTTGTCCTAGTACGCTGTGCCTATCTGCCTTTTTTTTTTTCCTTTATTTGGGTTGTATGAGAACCTGGCACAGTGTTAAGACCCAGAGTGTTCAAAGGAAGAGACTGTCGATCACCCCAACGTGGCAGAATCCGCGACATCTCTCCTGGACTATTCACCAAAGACGTGACTTTGTTGATACGAGACCTGAGGAGACTGAAGGCAGTCACTCGGGAGGGGTCAAGGGCTAGATTTTATTTTTTAGCATCATGAGATGTAGCATTAATAATTAAGAGTGTAGGCTCAGAGGCAGACAGACCAGAGTTCTACTTTGGACCTACCACATACTAACTATAGCAACTGGGAAAAGTAACTTCTCTTCAGTTTCTTTGTCTGTAAAATGAGGACAATAAGAATAGCTATCTCATAGAGATGTTGTGAGGACTAAATGATGCCATGGGCTATTGTCAGTATTATTGTTGTAATGATACAATAGCAGAGAGGATGGATGCTTGACCAGGACTAATTTCTACCCTAACCTGGCATCTAGTTCAGAAGATTAAGATCATCAGTAACTTAGATTATCCAAATCCAATCCAGCCAAAGCCTCCCGATATCTTCCTTTGGAATCTTACTCTAATATGACACATATCCCATCGTATCTCATAAGGAGACCTATATGTTCCTGTTTATCTTTTCTCTTAGGGATCTCGTCCAGACCTGTGGTTTTAAATACCACCCAGACCTGTGGCTTTAAATACCATCCATATGCAAATAACTCTCTAATTTATATCTCATTCTGACCGCTCTTATGAACTTCCTACTTACATATCCAACTATCTCCGAACTCATGCTGAAATGTAAGTTTACAATATTAATATACTTAAATGTAAGTTCATTTTCATAGTTAAAATAAAACTCTTGCACAGGCAACAAAAGAAAAAATAGATAAATTGGACTACACCAAAACTTAAAACTCTTGTGCATAAAAGGACATAATCAACAGAGTGAAAAGGCAACCACGGAATGGGAGAAAATATTTGGAAGTCATATATCTGATGAGCAGTAAATATCCAGAATATAGAAAGAACTCCTACAACTCAACAACAACAGAAACAAACAGCACAATATAAAAATGGGCAAAGGACTTCATAGACATTTCTCCAAAGAGAAGACGCAAATGGTAATAAGTACACAACATAATGCCCAATGGCACTAATCTTCAAGTAAATACAAATCATAACCACAATAAGATATCATACCCATTAGGATGGCTAGGATTTTAGAAAAAAATAAGTGTTGGTGAGGATGTGTAAAAACTGGAAATCTTGTGTGCCGTTGGTGGGAATGTAAAATGCTGCAGTCCCTATCGAAAACAGCATGGGCGGTTCCTCAAACAATTAAAATCACATTGCCATAGGGTCCACGCAATCCTGCTTCTTGGTATATACGTAATGGAACTGAAAGCAGGGACTCAAAGAGATATTTATGTACTTATGTTCAGGTAGCAACATAATTCATGGTAGCCGAAAGATGGATGCGACCCACGTGTCTATTGACAGATGAATGAAAGAACAAACTGCGGTATATACCTCCAGTGGAATATTCTTCATCCTTTCAAAGAAAGAAAATTCTGACGCATGCTCCGGCACAGATGAACCTTGAGGACTCTATGCTTAATGAAACAAGCTGGTCACAAAAGGACAAACACTGTATGATTCCAGTTACACGAGGTATCTAGAGTGGTCCAATAAAGTAGAAGGATGGTTGCTAGGGGCTGGGGGGAGAGGTGGAGGGAGTTACTGTTTAATGGGGACAGAGATTCAGTTTTGCAACATCAAAGGAGTTCTGGAGATGGATGGTGGTGATGGTTGTACAATGATATAATGTACTTAATGACACTCACCTGTACTCTTAAAAATGGTTAGGATGATAAATTTTAGGTCGTGTGTATTTTACCACAATAAAAAAGTTTAAATTAAAAGGAAGTAGAATTCTTAATTTTCTATGCCCCCACCCCACCCAATTTCCTCGTTCTAAAAACTGGCACCAAATTGCTTAGGCCAAAAACCCAGGATTCGTTCTTCATTTCCTCCCCTCCTGCCTATATCCAATAATAAGTCATATCAGCTTTTGCTTCCGAAATATATTCTGAATTCATCCACTCATCTCTTCTGCAGATACTGCTGTGCTTCAAGCTGTCATATGCTCTGGTCCGTGATGCTGTAATAGCTTCTTAACCAGTTGACTTGTTTTCATTCCCTTCCTCTCCACTCAATTCTCTTAGCAGCCAGAGCACCCTGTTTAGGGTAGAAATCACACCTTAACATTTCTGTACTTAAAAATACTCTGATAGTTTCTCACCAACCCTGGAATAAAATTCAAACTCCTCGCCACTGTTTAAAGGGCGCTCGAAGATCTGGTGTCCATACACACTGGCCTCCTGCCAACATCTCTGACCTTATGTCCCGTTACTATTCACTTTGATCACTGTGTTCCAGTCACGCTGGTCTTCCCTGTTGTTCCAACACCCCAAGCACATGCCCTTTCCTTGCAGACTTTGCATTTGCTGCTCCTCTGCTTGGGACACTCTCTTCTCACATCTTCACATGATAGGTTCCTTCTGATCCCTTGCGTCTCTGCTTAGCTATTGCCTTCTCAGAAAAGTACTCATTTACCATCCGATGGAAGGTAGCCACCCACTGATTGTCACGCTTTATACCATCATCCTCTTTTATCTCTCTTTGGCACTTACTATTATAGAAATGCGTATTTTTTTGTCACAAGTTTATCATTAGCTTCACCATCCTCCAACTAAAGTGTGAGCTCCGTGAGAACGGATATATTGTTTGTTTCTTCACTTCCCAGAATGCTGTTGGGCACATAACTTCCTAGTCAAATATTTGCTGACTAAAGGAAGAAGTAAATAACATTAATGACCCAATTTTCCTTCTATGTCACACACACACACGCCTTTTGGGAAGGGATATCTGGGTAACTCATTCAGTTAAGCTTCCTCTTGATTTCGGCTCAGGTCATCATTTCAGGGTTGTGAGATCAAGCCCTAGGTTGGCTCTGTGCTGGGTGTGGAGGCTGCTTAAGATTCTCTGACTCCCTCTGCTGCTCCCCCCAGTTGTGGGCTCACATGAGCTCTCTCTCTCTCTCTCAAAAAAAAAAAAACAAAAACACCTTTTGTATAAACTGCTATTTCTAACATTTAGACATCCCCAGTGTCTTTTCTATCTATTCTAGAACGCGGTAACCAGTCTTTAAAATGTAAGCAGCATATCTGACACTCCATTTTATGTAGGTATACCCTGAAGGAACAAGTTTATGTTCCTACTCTGGCCCAAAGTTTATGTTCCTACTCTACACTTTATAACAAAGTGTAGTTATCTATATGGAATTTTAAAATTGTCCTGTAATTCTTAAAACCCAACAGTAGGCTTTCATATTGGAAATTACACTCATTCAAAGTAAAAGTCTGGACGTTGAAGTCTTCAAAAAATTGTTCAGGGTATTTCACCACATACTTTCTCTAGTCTAAAGAATGTTTCAAGGTCCATTTTTTTCATGGTTAGTTATCTATCTGTCTAAGCCAAAGTAGACTGGGCTTAAAAGGCAGGACCATATGGGGCGCCTGGGTGGCACAGCGGTTAAAGCGTCTGCCTTCAGCTCAGGGCGTGATCCCAGCGTTCTGCGATCGAGTCCCACATCAGGCTCCTCCGCCATGAGCCTGCTTCTTCCTCTCCCACTCCCCCTGCTTGTGTTCCCTCTCTCGCTGGCTGTCTCTATCTCTGTCAAATAAATAAATAAAATCTTTAAAAAAAAAAAAAAAGGCAGGACCATATAGCAGCACAAATGTGATTTCTCTGGCCCTTCTACCCATGCAACCCCAATCTCCTTCAAAGTCAAACTTCTAACCACAGCTGGGCTCATGAATATAGACCATTCTGTCATTCCCACTGTGCGGCATTCCCACTGACAGCTGAAGTCCTGCTATGCCAAGTTCAACTGCAGCTGCTCTTGTGGCCCAACATGCTGACATGCATGGGTAATGACATGCCACTTGGGATGTTGTCTGATGAGGTGGATAGACTGCTGTTCTTCCACTCTTGGGTCACACTCTGATGTTCTGAGACCAAGGCAAATGGAGTATCACAGAGATCTTGGCAAAAATAGCTTTTTCAGATTTTACTCAAAGTGCTCTTTCCCTAAAATCTGTACATAATCTGTAGAATCCACAGCAAGACCTGGGCAGACCCTCTGAATCATCCTTTACTCTGATGCTGAAGCCAGGACCTCCTCCTCTCTTTTCCCAAAGGAGGAGTTCTTTCTTTGGAGGCTTCCTCTTCTCCAGGCAAGAAAGTGCTGACTGCTTCAGCCCACATAACGATAAACATGTCCAAATCTATGGCGAACACATAGTTCCTAAGGTGCTTCTTTAGAGTTAATAATCAAAGTAAAAATAATAACTATAGCTAATATTTCTTTCACACTTAACACGTGATAGGCACAGAGCTAACCACTACCTTCTGGGAAACTGAGGTTTGGAAAGTTTAAGAACTTGCCCAAGCTTACAAGCCAGGACTTGAAGGAGTCGGCAATTGAATGTTGACAGCTATGCTCAGACGCTATGCTCTTAATCAATACACTGTATTGTCTCTTACCCTAGAAATAATTATAAGGTTTATAAAATTCTACCCTGTTGAATAGAAGGCAAAACAAATCAAGGAGCTATAAATGTTTATTCTTCCTTATTTTAATTCAACATATTGTTTCATAATCTGTGTATTAGTTATTTATTGCTGTATAACAAATCACTTCAAAATGTAGCCACTTGAAACAACAAATATTTACTACCTCTCTCAGAGGGTCAGGAATCTGAGAGCCCCTTAGCTGAGTGGTTCTGGTTCAGGGGCTCTCATGAGGTTGCGGTCAAGCTGTTGGCTATAGGGATGCAGTCATCTGAAGACTCATCTGGTGCCTGGCTAGCTTTCTGGTAGAACATGCGACTCTTGATCTCAGGGTTGTGAGTTTGCGACCCACGGTGGATGTAGAGATTACTTAAAAATAAAATATTAAAAAAGAGAGAGAGAGAGAGACTCAACAGATGCAGAAGTTGTCGCTAACTAGCTCACTCACGTGGGGGACAGAGGGCCGCAGTTCCCCATTGGTTGCTGACAGTAGCCTTCATCCCTCCTCACCACTTGGGCCTGTTAAAGAGCTACTTACTACATTACAACTAGATTGTCCAAAAGAAAGAGAGAGGGGGGAGGGGAGAGTGAAGAAACAAAGAAACACTGAAGATAGAAATCTTGTAAAACATAGTCACTAAAGTGATGAAACATCACTTCTACTCTCTGCTACTGGTCACAGAGACCAATCCTGGTAAAAAGCGGGTGGGGACTACGTAGGATATGACTATCAGCAGGCAGGGATCACTGGGTGTCATCTTGGAGACCAGCTGCCATGTCTGCTAGCATTGTAATCCATTTAAACTAGGATTCTACATCGGAAACCGGGGATGTACTGTATGGTGACTAACATAATATAATAAAAAATCATTAAAAAAAAAGAAACAGAAACAGAAAATTATATAAACATAAAAACAAACTAGGATTCTAACCCTGAATCTGCTATCTGTGGTGTAAATTAGTTTTACTTTCTGTTATTTATAAAATAGGAACATCCTACACTCAGAATCTTGAATGTTGGAGGGCCTCAAGTAACTAATTCTCTCAGAGTATAAATTCAATCTTTTAAAAGAAGCAATTTCAATAATAATAACATTCAGATAGTAATCACTGACCCACCTAGAACTGGAAGATGGGGCTACATACAGGTTGCTCTTTGCTTTGCACACATGGACAAGAGGTTTTTGACAAAACGTTTGTTTTCTTAAGATCTGCAGCTTCTCCTGTAACGTATTGAATTGTTTTCAAACCCTTTCAGGAGTGTTTTCTGATGTCCAACTGATGTTTCTTAAACTAAGACTTTTTCACATTGTTTGGTCTGGACACAGGTCAGCATTCTTCTCATAGAAGCTTTCGTTTATTTTGAAATATTGAAACAATTTTGAGAATTGATACAAGAAACAAGTTTATTTTCAAGAAGCTTGGTTTTTCCCTTTCAGTTAGTTCCAGAAAAGGGCTGTTACTTGAGATAAGATGTTAGAAAGGATTAAGTGTATTTCTGAAAGGCATAGTCAGCCATCTTCTGAGGGCAGGAATATTGAACACTAAGTATAAACAAAATGACTAATACCTGTGTTAACATTTTCATCTTAATTTTTAAAAAATTCTATTATGCTTTAAGGAAATGTTTGTATTTCCCTGCATAAAACATGCTGGCTTGCCCTTCTTTATTTTTATTTTCAATTTAGAATATAATCACTATTAAATAGTGTTTATCCGGTATATCACATTTAAAAATGTACAATAAGTTCTCCATCACTAAGCCGCTGTTATTACAAAAAGGAATATACTTCAATGTCAAATTCAGCAGCCCTCATTCTTAAAGGCTTTATAACAGTGCTGTCCAACAATATAGCCACTAAAGCTACATGTGGCCACAGAGCACTTAAAATGTGGTTAATACAAACTGAAATGTGCTATAAAATACAAGCTAGATTCTTAAGATTGGTGGAAATGAAAAGGATGTAAGACAAATGTTTTTTTATATTAGAATGTAAAATATCTCAATAATTTCTATATTGATTACATGATGAAATGATAATGTTGGACATATTGGATTAAATATATTAACATTAATTTCATCCATTCTTTTTTACTTTTCTTAATATGTAGGGTTGCCAGATAAAAACAGAGGACATCCAGTTACAGCTAAATTTCCTATGTCCCTGCTTATATTTTAATACTATAAAATTATTTCTTGTATAACTGAAATCCATATTTTAACTGGTTTTTTATATTTTTATTTGCTAAATCTCGTAACTTTATTAATATGACTACTAGAAAAATTTAAATTACAATTGTATTCTATTGGACAGTGAGGCTTTAGAACTATCTAGCTTTTTGGTTTTTGGTTTTTGTTTTTACCAACTATTGAGTTAACTGTGCAGAAATGCCTAATCTGAGAGAAACATTTAATCCTAGACTCGGATCGACAATACTGTTGAAGTTAAATTTTTACGTTTGTTTTAACAAGTTAAAGGCCAACAAAGGGGATTTGTTGCAGACCAAAGTATGGAAAGGGCATTTGGATGAGAATTAAAAGTCAATGCTCCCAGCCTCTCCATTGGGGTAATTAACGGTTCCGGTTTCAAAATAATCCCTCCCACTCTCACAAGGATGGGCGGTGTCAAGGGCAGCTAATTGACAGTGAGACTCTGGGCCAGTCACAGTCTCTCAGCAAAAAGTTGGCGGGGGTGGAGGGACGGTATTTTTAATACTTGAGCCTCGCACCCGGCTTGTCTACACATCCCGTCCCCTGGCTCCGCGCTGGGCCAGCAACCTTGGCCTCAGACACCGGGGGTCCGAGTTTCGCTGCCTTCCTTAGCCGAGCCAGGACTACCTGGGCTGCAAGCTCGAGGCTGAGCTCGCCGAGGGTCGGCCGGAACCACCAGACCCCGCGTCAGCTGCTCCGCGCGAGCCCCAGGTACGCGCGGCGGCCCGGGCCCTCCCCCCCGCCGTCACGCACAGCCCCAGCCCCGCCCCCGCCCTGGTCGTGCCGCATAGCCCAGTCCCAGAGCCCGCCCCGGCCTTGAGCTCTATGTAAGGCGGGTCGCCGGGGCGGCGGGAGCTCGCGAGCTTCCTCTACCCGAGAGCCGTCTTTCGGCCGGTCCTGCGTTCGGTAGCGAGGCGAGGGCCCGACGCGCACGCGCGCGCACGCTCCGCCTCTGCCCCCGCCCCCGCGCGGCACCGCGTCCTTCGACCCCGGGCCGCGCGCCGCGGGCCGCTGCAGGCGGCATGCGGGACTACGACGAGGCGACCACCTTCCTGGGCGAGTGGGGGCCCTTCCAGCGCCTCATCTTCTTCCTGCTCAGCGCCAGCATCATCCCCAACGGCTTCAATGGAATGTCAGTCGTGTTCCTGGCCGCAGTCCCGGAACACCGCTGCCGGGTGCCGGACACCGCGAACCTGAGCCGTGCGTGGCGCAACCACAGTATCCCGCTGCGGCTGCAGGACGGCCGCGAGGTGCCTCACAGCTGCCGGCGCTACCGGCTCGCGGCTATCGCCAACTTCTCGGCGCTCGGGCTGGAGCCGGGGCGCGACGTGAACCTGGAGAAGCTGGAGCAGGAGAGCTGCGTGGATGGCTGGGAGTTCAGCCAGGACGTCTACCTGTCCACCATCGTGACCGAGGTGGGTATTAGTCCCCGCGCCGAGGCCGGGGACCGGAACGTGGGGAGGACCTTCGCGCTGGATGCTGTCCCTCTCTCCCCGACACACTACACACCTCAAAGTGGGCATCCTCCAGGCACCACTTTGCGAAGTGACTTCTAACCAGACCATGTCCTTCATAGCACGGGTGCCCTGCTGGCCACCTTTCTTTCTTTCTTTTTTTTTTTTTTTTTAAGATTTTATTTATTTATTTGACAGAGATAGACAGCCAGCGAGAAAGGGAACACAAGCAGGGGGAGTGGGAGAGGAAGAAGCAGACTCCCAGCGGAGGAGCCTGATGTGGGGCTCGATCCCATAACTCCGGGATCACGCCCTGAGCCGAGGGCAGACGCCCAACCGCTGTGCCACCCAGGCGCCCCCTGGCCACCTTTCTTGATGGCCACATTGAAGAGGGAGCCAAGAAGGCCGTGGTGGCCCCTGGTAGATACTCTAAGATCCTGAATAATCGAAAACTTCTTCTAGATGGAGGTGGGAGTGTTGAGTGGAGCAGAGCCAGAGCTTGGGCTATTGGGCTGTCACAGTTTTTCCTCTAGTCTCTTGGCATCTGTTGACAGAGAGAAACACTACTCTTACTTCTTGAAGAACTTCTAAAGCTAAAGGAAGCATGTGTATGAAATGGTCACATGCTCCCTTCTCCAGTTACTCTTTCCTCACCCACCCTCACCCCAAAATGACGTTCTGGTCATACCCTATCAGAAATTGTTTACCTTTTGCTTATATTAGTTATCAGAATTTTAGGGTGCACGCATCTGAAGATCCATTCAGGGTGACTTGTTGCCCTGGGATGTTTTACAGTATTCGAAGGCAGTGTCGTTGGTCAGATTTAGTTAAAGCATACCACCTTTTTCCTAGGAATTGTGTGTGGGGGGTGGGAACTTCTCATTCCTGAACCCCTTGGATTTTCTTTTTTGGATGGCTTTGTCTGTTCCCTGGTGACCCTGCAGTCATTAGAGCCACATGTATGGCTTGTCCATGTGCCTTGCATCTTACTCAGGGGCTGGAACTCTAACTCTCCTGAGTCTTCAGCAGAAATGAGCTAACAGAACAGTGAGAAGAGTCCTGAACAGGCACCAGTTTCTCTGAGTTCAGGATCAGAGATTCACAGATTGGGAGAGCTTCCTGGAGGTGGCAGCCTCTCTGAGTCTGGGGTGGTTAGCTCTTCAGATGCAAAGACTGGAACAGCAGGCAACAACCTAGGAGGGCAGGGTTCACAGGGAAAGGGCTAACGGGGAGGGTACATGGATCCTGGTATGGCATTAAACCCTACTGGAGACTCAAAGGGGCTTACAGGGGTCCTGAGGCCCCTCTTATGTTTCTTCTGGGGGTGTCACCCTTCAGGGAAATCTAATCACTGCTCTGAGACTTGCGTGTGTGCTCTGTCTCTCTGTATGTTTGGACGTTTGATGTCCCCAGCATCTGTGCCTCCTTAACTCCCACAAAAATGTAGTAGGAGTGTGATCTGAGTCCCACCGGGATCTCTCAGCTAGTGACATCATTCCAGTGTCCTCAGGCTTGTTATGCCTCACAAGCAAGTCTGTCATACTCCTGGAAGCCAATGAGAGTTGTAGGAACAGAGGCTGTCCCTCAGGTTGCTGGCAGAGGCCACCAAGGAGAAGCCATACTTCACGACATAGGAGTCCCTGCAAATTCTGCTTCTGGCTGCCCATGGTAGGGGGAGGCAGTGAAGTCAGAAGAAGCTCATGGCATCTTTTTGGGTTTTACCCTGATGTCTAGGTTCCCTCAGCTTACCCTAGCCGTTTGGTCTTGCTTCACTGCCCCTGTCCTATCTTGGGCTGAGGCTGGTGGTGGCACTGATGAGCTCCCAAAGGTTGGCTCTAATGGAAGGGTCCTTGAGCAGCAGCTACATTGCTGCTAATGTCAGTCTTTCTTTTTTTGTATTTAGCCTATTTATTTCGCTGTCTTAGCAGTTTCATAAGAGCTGTGTGCCCTTTTACCTACTTATAGGCTGTCAGCCTTTTTGGGGAGGCGAGGTTAATACATTACTTAGCCCTTTGTTTTGGGATGCTGCAATGCCTGACTCTTAAGTCTGAGGCTGCTTGTTCCTCCCAGGTGAACAGTTGGAAGTTACTGCATTAACATTCTGATTTTTTTTCAACCCAGACCTGGCCTACTGACCACTGCAACTAGCCCTGTGTCTGCTAAATGTTTCAAGCCTACCCTCTGCCCCAGATCATAAATAGAGGTGTTTTTAAGTACATTGGTATTAAATTCTTCTTTGTTTTTCAACAGAAGATGAAAATTGTAGATCTCCTGCTTGATTTTTTTTCTTTGTTGAAATATGAATGTGTAATACTAAACTTTGTGGTAGTTTTACATCTTGGCATCTCCCTGACATGCTGGATACAGACAGAGGTACTCAGGGAAATTTTTGTTGAATGTATTAGTGAACAATTTAAGAAATGCCTGAAGTTTGAGAGCTAAAGAAGGAAAGGACAGTTTAATTCATAGAAAGGAAACTTGGGGCTGGTCAAAAAGCATTGACTGAAATATTTTAAAGAAAATGTAACGGCCCAGCCCACAAACTGTGGCTTGTGCCTATATGGATCTGCAACAAGGTGTTGGGATTGGTGGAGAGGAGGTGACACTCTGAGGTGAAAGGGAGTGTTTTGGGAATAGTTTGGTGGTCCCCGTGCTTCTAAGCTGGCCCCTTTCCCAGCCCCTCATTCATGCCTGGAGTACTGGAGAATCAGCCATCCCACCTGGCAGGGCTGCTCCAATCCCTGAGTGCTTCTTGGCCCAGGACTGCCCCCTCCTCTGAAACCTGGGTGATTTCTCGGGCTGCCTGTGCTGCCTGCTTTTAGGTGTCTCCCTAGCCCAGCTTGCAGCCAGAAATATTCTTTTAGAAACTTAGAGCCCTTCTGGCAGCCATGAGTTGGGGTCCCTTTACCTAAGACCTGGCAGTTGTCTGTGTCCCTTTGCTTCTGTCCTTTCTGATCTTTGAAGTCTCCTCCCCCAGCCCGTAGCAATATATTCTTACTCCTTCTTGTCATGAAACGCCTCTTGCTCTGGACTGTCTTTTCTGTCAGTCTTATCTCATGTATAGATACTCTTGGAAGATAGGAGGGCCTCCTGAAAGAAAAGCCACGTCAACCTGGGAGGCAGGGCTGGGCTGACTTCTTTGTGGAAAGACCTGGAGCTTGTGCCTCACTGTTAAGTCCTTGCTCTCACTTAAGGGAAATGCAGACCCTTAGCCTTGCCTTCGGAGCTGATGGCAAGCCAGAGAGGTCACTTGCAGGGGTCCCTGAGGCCCCTGTGCACATACAGTCGTAGCAGACATATCTGGCCATGAGTGGTCAGATGGAGCCCCACTCTAGCTAGCTGAGAAGCAACACCCTGGGTCAAAGTTCTTAGAGCTGACACAGGGAAGTGGGTGAAGGAGCAAAAAAATAAATAAATAAGTAAAATCTATCCTAGAGATTAAAGTTCAGGGTTCATATGGGTTTTGAGCAGCCAAGCCTAAGGTCCAAGCCCAAAGGATACTATGGTGTTGAAAGTTAACAGCCCTTTTATTCACCTTTTCCCCCACTCACCTATGTACCAAACAGCCTCTCCTCTGCAGGGTGCTGGCAGGCATTATAGAGGACATAGCAGCAAATCCTTTGTCTTCTTGCCCTGACACCCTTGGGGCAAGGATCTGCCATTAACTGCAGCAGCAGGCAGGACAAAATGTGGGTAGGAATACATGGCATTCAGTAACAGGTGGTGCTTATCAGGGTGTTTGACCATCGATGACCATCGATGCGGTCAGGCTAGGAACATCTCAGGGAAGAGCTTCTGCCCTATGGGCACTGACCCTATCTTTTTTCCCTTCCAGCCAATTCACAAGTAAGAACATTTAGTCCCAGGGAACTACATCATCTCTCTATATCTCATAACTGAGAAGCAGCTCTAATTATATAGTGTGTACGAGAGACACAATTCTCTCACTTCTTAAAAATGTTAACAGCTTTATTGAGGTGTAACTGACACATAAGAAACGGCACATAAGTGTACAATTTGAAAAGCTCCGAGACAAAGAGAGAGAGATCCATGGAGGCATCACAACTAGAGAGGCACATTTCTGACCAGGAAGGGTGACAAGTCAGGCCCCTTGCCAGAGTGGCTTCCAGATGTTTTTCAGGGTGTGCCCACTCTCACATCTCACCCAGCTGAGGGGTCACAATGCTAGACTCATGACTTGAATCCTAAACCCACACATTTAGTTCTAACTCTGAGACTTGTTATCATCAGCCAGTACAGCCCATCCCACACAGCAAGTGGAAGCATCAGTGGACTAGTCTGTAGCTGCTTTAGTCCCAGCTGGGGAGCCAGGAGCTCAGTATAGGAACACTAGATTCCTTTGCAAACGCAACCAGCCTTAGATGCATAGCTTGGACTCCATTGGGCTTTTCATCCTGGCCCCACCCCAATCCATTTGGTGGTTGACAGGTAAGTGAGTGGCTTGGCTGGGTAGGATATGGTCCATGCCTGCCCTTGTGTTCATTTTTTGAGACCTATTATCTCTCCTGGCCCTATCCATAGGCTCCCTGTGGCCAGTGGGAAGGAAGTATTAACTTATGTTGGCTTTTGGAGGGCCCAAAACCAGGGCTTGAGGATTGTTAAGAATCATCAGTGGTGGGGGCGCCTGCGCAGCTCAGTTGGTTAAGCTTCCGACTCTTGATTTCTGCTCAGGTCAATATCTCAGGGTCGTGAGATCGAGCCCCATGCAGGGCTCTGCACTGGGCGTGGAGCCGGCTTAAGATTCACTCTTTCCCTCTCCCTCTGCCCCTCCCCCCAAAAAAGAAACAAACAAACAAACAAACAAAAAAACAATTGTCAGTGGTGGATTGAGAGCCCAGTTACTCCAGGGAGTTACACATTTGCCCGGAGTAAGGACAGGCTGGACCCAGTGGTGGGGGTGAGGCTGCTGGCCCTGGAGAGATGCTCTGGCAACCTACCCCAAGATGAGCATGACAGATACCTTGTCTGCTGCAGAGCATAGTCTGACCTGGTTTCAGGTAGCAGCTGGCCTTGTCAGCCCAGAATTCCAGCCGGTACTGGGGGACCCGACATTGTGGGGGCGGGGGAGCGTAGAAGCCCCTGTGGGTTTGTAGTCTCACTCAGCTGTAGGAGTCCCAAACCCTCGTGAGAGTCCTAGTGAAAAGCAGCTACTGACCCTTTCTTCCTTTTTTCATCTCTGTTGCTACAAAAGTTAATGCATGCTCACTGGAAATGGATCCCATTATCAGAGCAGTGACGGCTGTAATCTGGCCCCTGAAGCTCCCCCTAACACTTTACCTAACACTCGGAGGCCGGTAGCCCCTCACCAGGCTCCTAGCTCTGGCTCGCTGGCCACTCTCATTCTGACTGACCGACTTCCTTTTTTTCTTTTTTCTCTTTTCTTTTTTCTTTTCCTTTCTCCTCCCTCCCTCTCTCTCTCTCTCTCTCTTTTTTTTTTTTTTTAAAAGATTTTATTTATTTATTCGACAGAGATAGAGACAGCCAGCGAGAGAGGAAACACAAGCAGGGGAGTGGGAGAGGAAGAAGCAGGCTCATAGCGGAGGAGCCTGATGTGGGGCTCGATCCCAGAACGCCGGGATCACGCCCTGAGCCGAAGGCAGACGCTTAACCACTGTGCCACCCAGGCGCCCCTCTTTTTCTTTTTCTTTCAATATTTTATTTATTTGTCAGAGAGATAGAGAAAAAAAGAGCACAAATAGTGGGAGCGGCAGGCAGAGGGAGAAGCAGGCTCCCTGATGAGCAAGGAGACCGATGCGGGGCTCAATCCCAGGACCCAGCGCTGGGATCATGACGTGAGTCGAAGGCAGACGCTTCACCGACTGAGCCACCCAGGTGCCCCATCCCATCCTGACTTTAGCAGCCCTGTCTGTATGGAAGCTGCCCTTGGAGCACTCACCCTTCTAGAAGAGAGGTGGTGTCTAGGTGCTAGCACCACCGAGGCTACAGAGGTGGGAGGGCTGCTATCGCCTGAGTACCCCGGCATTGGTGCTCCAGTATTCTTGCCTCCTGCTAATCTGAACTTTCTCTAGATCTGAGTTTGAGATCTCCACTTCTTCCTTGTGGCGGGGGGGGGGTGGTCACCACACCATTCTCAGCCCATCCAAGGTTTATTCCGGAGTGAAGAGCCAGCTGTGCGGCTAAGTGATCCTCATCATGAGCTGCGGGGGTTCTTCATGTCCACCCTGGGGACTGCTTCCCGCCCCTCTGAGGTGCCCGCAGGCTGTGTGCACACACTGCCCAGCAGGGAAGCAGACTTGTTTTTCCCTCTGTCACTGGCCTGGAAGAAATGCTTTCTTGGAAGCCGCACATTCCCCCTGCCTCCGTTACTGGGGAGCCAGCAGGCCCCACGGAGCATAGGCCAGCAGCCTGGCACCAGGCGGGCCAGGTTCTGAATTCTCTGGAGGGCAGCCTTCTTGGTGATTACTGAGCACCATCTCTCTGTTCTGGGAAACATTTTTCTGGGAACCACCAAGCTTTTTGTTTTGCTTTTTCTTCTTTTTTTTGGCTCCTTGTTAGGCTGGGACGACCCAGCGTCTGAATGTTCCACTGCTTCCCCCTGCCTGCAGACCTCTTTTCATGGGAACTGTAGATGGAACTGCACATTGCAAGCTGGGAAACAGTGCAGCCTGTTCCATACCCCCATCCCTGTTTTATACTTGGGGAAAAAGGCAAAATGGGGGGGTGGGAATCTTGTCTGATGTTGGATAACCAGTTACAGTGGAGTAGAAGCTAAACCCAGTTTCTTGACTCCCAGCTCAGAGCTCTTGGCTGTAACTGGGCCTAGTGTTGTGGGCACGGCATCAGGGATCCCAGCTGTAAATGTCACCTGAGTGTCCCAGGGCTCATTGGCTCAGAGGGGGGCCCTGAACAGAACTGCAAGAACAGATTCAGATGGTACGTACCCAGGCCCTCTGGTCGCAGTCCCTTGCTGGATGCCTTGACTCTTAGAGCCCCAGAGCCCTGCTCTGGAACCATTCGTGTGCCATTCCTGTCTATGGCCTGAAGCCCACTGAAAGGGTGCCCTGCCCTGTCCACAGCTCTGGGCTCCCCCCGGATTCTTAGAAGTAACCATGAAAGACCTCACCTTCTCCTGGATTGACAGATGGACACTGTACTTGCTCCCTACCTATCCTCCCTCCTCCAATTTATAGCAGAACAATGGAGCTGAAAGCTATGAAAATCAGGATGGGAAAGGGCTCACTCTTCCTGTGAGGGGGGACCCTGTCTGCTTTGCTGTCCACACAAGCCTTTGCCTACCTGAATGAGCTCACGTACCCATGCAATAATGTAAACAGAGCCTGCAGGGATATAGGATATTCTCATTTCGTTTTCCAAGAGGCCATAAATTTAAAACATTTCACAAAAGAAGTGAGTGATACATCTCTTTGCTCCCCTTACAGTGGAACCTGGTGTGTGAGGACGACTGGAAGGCCCCACTCACAATCTCCTTGTTTTTCGTGGGTGTGCTGGTGGGCTCCTTCGTTTCGGGGCAGCTCTCAGACAGGTAAGGTGGGTGTCTATCTGCTGCAGCTGCAGGGGACCAAAGCACGAAGCAAGGAGCATGTATGTGCCTGGCTCTTGACCTCAGATGGTAGTGTTATCTCATCCCAGGGCTTTGCGTTTGAAAAGAAGAAGAAGCTGTGTCTGTAGTATAGACTCCATACCAAGTAAAGAGAGCCAACAACCTCTTCTCCCTCATTCCTGCTGAGCAGGACAACCTAAGTGTACCTATAATCCAGTTGGCCGGGAGATATGCCATGATTCACTTCTTGCGCCAGCCTGGCTGGCCTCCCTAGGTGATTCTTTCATGTCCCCGAGCATGGGAGAGGTGGACACCACACACATGCACATGAACTTTGTGACGATCTTAAGGTGTACTGTGAGTGACACACCTCTGTGTGTTCCCCGAGCCATCATTCTCTGTGCATGAGGAGACGAGGTCTCACTAGCTAGTAGTGGCATAATGGGCAAAACTCTTGTGCTCACAGTGCTGATGCCCCTTAGCTAAGATACCTGTGCTTATAGCACCTGCTTGACAGCAAGCAGGATATGTACTATTTTGACCCATAAGCAGGTGGTTTATGTAATTCCACAGCTTTTAACTCAAATTCCATGGCTTAAGGAGTTCTACTCTTGAAATTATGTGCAAAATTTTAGAGATTGTATATGAACATTTTTTTTTCTGGAGAAAGGTCCATAGTTTCCCTGAAGTTCTCAGAGGGGTCCATTATGTGGTATCTTCCTACCCCAGGGCTCCAGAGTCTGTTGGAGAAGGCCATGGTGAGAAGAGTAGCCTTCACCAAGGTCCTTGGTCGTACTGGATCACCCAGTGGAGTCCAGCATCCTCCTAGCTGGTTGGGGTCTAATAGAGTTCAGGGTGAGAATGTCATCCTACTTTAAGAACAAACTTGTATTATCCCGTAGCAAACTCAGGTGATATCTGGCATGTTTACCTCTATAGATTATTGTCTTTACCTGAGAATCCATTCCTCATGAGGAATATGTGCATTTCTCACTAAATTTGTGTTTCCCAAGTGTCATCTAGCCATTAGAAAAGGGACAAATTCTTGCAGTCACCAGTGAGCATTGAAGAGTCAATAGGCCATGACCACTGCTTGACAATTGTAGACAAGCCTGAGCCACATTCCCTTTCAGGGGAAAGACCTTTGCTTCCCGAGATCCTTAATCTAGCTGCAAGCATCAATTGATTACTTATATTTATCTAACAAACGCACAGCACCTAATATGTGCCAGCCACTCTTAGAAGCACTGTACAAATTTAAAAGAAAGAAAAACAAATAATCCCATCATAACCTATGAAGTAGGAAGTATTATTACTCTCATTTTACAGGTGGGGGAAATGAAACCCAGAGGAGCTAAATGACTTACACAGTCCCAAAGCCAGCAAGTGGCAGAGCTAGGATTTAGGCCCAAAGATTCTTGACCCTCTGTTCTCGGGCCATCCTCTTCTAGAACTTGCCTTCTAGCAAGGCAGAATATATTAAACTTCTAACTGAGGGGTATACTTGTCCTTCGTGGTGTAAGTGATACAGAGAAGAAGTACAGGATGCTAAGAGAAGGTCTGATGGAGGAGGCCCGGAGAAGCTGCCCTGAGAAGGTGAGTGGAAAGAGGAATAGAAATCAGCCAGTGATAAAGGAATGGAGAGAGGAAGGAGCATTGTGGGCAAAGAGAGCTGTACTTAATTAAGCCTGGACTCAAGAAGAGGTGGCACACTTTAGGAACTGAAAAAAAGGGCCACCTGGTGGCTCAGTTGGTTAAGCGTCTGCCTTCGGCTCAGGTTGTGATCCCAGGGTCCTGGGATCGAGCCCCACGTCAGTCTCTCCACTCGGTGGGAAGCCTTGCTTCTCCCTCTCCCTTTGCCTGCTGCTCCCCCTGATTGTGCGCTCTCTCTGTATCAAATAAATAAATAAAATCTTTAAAAAAAAAAAAAAGGAACTGAAAAAAGTCCTTTGTGGTGGAGGTGTGGAGAGTGATAGAGAAGAAACAGGTGAGGCAGGTGGAGGCCCAAGCAAAAGAGCAGGCCAGGCTTAGCTGATGACACGTAGGAGTTTGGGCTTTAGTCACAGAGCAGTGGGAGCTATTGAGAGTTTTATAAAGCAGGAGTGTGGCATAATCAGATTTATATATTTTTTTAACGATTATCTGATAACATTGCAGAGAAAGGATTGAAAGGAAGAAAGAGGGGTTGTGGAGAGACCAATTAAGAGGCTGTCACAATAATTTATGTGGGAAATGATGATGGTTTGGACTAGGCTGATCGTGGTAGAAATGGAGAAGAGAGGTAGGAGGTCCAGCCAACAGGACTTGGCTGTGGGTTGGATGCAGGAGAAAATTTCGGGCCTCTACAACCAAGCAGGTGACAATGCCCATCTCTAAGACAAAGAACTCTGGAAGAGGAACATTTCGTAGGAGAAGATGCGGAACTCAGTTTGAACGTACTGAATTTGGGGTGACTATGAGAGTCCTAAATGGATGAAGTGAGCCTGCAGTTGGATGTGTGGCTCTGGTGTTCCAGGAAAGGTGTGGGCTGGAGAAACACATTTGGGAATTGCCAGCTCCATAGGACCCTCAGCAAGGCATCTGGAGCATAGAGGAGATTGCCCGGGCAGAGTGTAGAGTGAAAAGAGGGGCTGCCCGGGACAGAGCTTTGAGACCTTCCAGGTGGGCTGCTGGGAGATCCCCTGTCACGGGGTTAAGTGGCAGCTGAAAGAGGAATATCCTTGATGTGAAAATCAAGGAGGAGGTACCCCAAGTTTGAAGTTGAAACTCAGCGCATTTTCTTGGGTCAGCTGTGTCATGGGTTAAGCAGACCTTTGTGGGCTAGCCTGAGAACCTGGTTACCATGAACACCATGATTGCCTGAGGAAAGTGTTTCATTTCCACAGATCTGATCCCAAGGAAACAGTAGAAGCAAAATTAATGAGTATGTTGAGGACCACCTTAGTCTTCTGAAGGGCAAGTACAGTGTTTTACAAACCCCCTAG
The DNA here is from genome assembly GCF_023065955.2 of Ursus arctos. NCBI lineage: Eukaryota > Metazoa > Chordata > Mammalia > Carnivora > Ursidae > Ursus > Ursus arctos. The sequence goes on from NW_026623067.1 coordinate 30,874,545, forward strand.
AAATCTCATCAGCAGACTTCTTTTAAGCAGGGCATCTAAGTCAAGTAAATAAAGTAGCTAAAAGCGTGGCTGTTCGGGCTGAGGCCCTCCCTTCAGCTCCCAGCATCACCCCTCAAGCTTGGTGACACCCTCAGGGAAGGCGCCGGGCTCCGTGGTACGGACAGTTTGTGATCTCATTACTGCTAAATAAGCTCGCTCAAAACCCTAGGTCAACAAATGACCTCAGAGCAGTAGTAGGTGTAGGGACCAAGCTTGTCTGGAATATCAACAGTAACTTTTCGTGGAGGGCAAAGATCAATAAGCTGAAATTCAAGAGCAATGAAAATAATCCTGGGTGGTCACCACATTTTATCTGACCTTATTGAGTTACCTTTATGCGCATGAATTACAAGAGGGGCACAGCCCTGGGAAGAGGTAGACTGATAACTTACTATTTTTGTAAGCACATGTGTGGTTGATATTTTATTGACAGACTTTGAAAGTGACCATTTCTGAGCCCAACCCCAGACTGGTTGCTAAGGACCGATGCTATGTAAGGATTTGCTGGATCTTTCTCTTCCCTACCATCCATCCCAGGGAGCCCATGGGAAGGGAAGGCATGAGTAGAGGTCACACCTGTCTCCCTGTACGAAGGGACCTTCCCTTGGTTGGCATGTTGGGTGCTCTTGTTACAGAATAATGCAGGGGGACTTGGTCTCCTTCTAGACAGGGTTTCTCAACCTTGGCACTGTTGACATTTTGAGCCAGAGAATTTTGTGTTACGGGACACTATCCTGGGCATTTTAGGATGTTTAGAACATCTCTGGCCTCTACCTATTAGATGCCAGTAGCACCAAAAACAAACAGACAACCTGTTTCAGTGGAGAGAAGCGCCAAACTCTTTAACATGGCAACAAGGCCTTTTGCAGCTTGGTGCCCCCCAACCCCTGTGGTCTTCTGTTGAGCAGCTCACGCCGTCATGCTGGCTGCTGTCTACACAGGTCTTCATGCCCCCTCCAGCCATGCTTGTGTGTGCTCTTCTCAGCATTCCCCTACCACTCCCATGACCTTCCTTGACCATGAAGGCTAATTCAGGGTCCCTGGTTTATATTACCTGCTTCCTTGTGCCTTTTCTTCATAGCACCTATCAGAAATGGGTAAATAAGAAGTATTATCATATGTAATGTTGGTCCCCTCCAGTATACAGTGAATATCATCAAAAGCTTGGTCCCTACACCTACTCCCCCTTGTCAATAATAACTTCTTCTTTGGGCCTCACCTCAGTGTCCCGTCATCAGGGAGACCTTCCCTGAATGCCCACGTCCCCAACCCCTATTCTCAGACCAGGTAGGTTCCTTGGTCGTGTCTCTTGTGAACCTGGGCGCTAGTCCTTCAGCATGCTCATGTCAGTGTGTGATTGCACGTTCAGTAGTATGGTGTTTGATAGAATATGATTCCTGCCTGTCTTACCACCTGTAGGCTATAAGCCCCTCGAGGGTAGAAACAAGAGTTTTGGTCTGTGTTTTATAATTCACCTGTATCCCTAGCGCCTAGTATATAATTGAGGTTCAAATATACATTCATTGCATGAAAATGAGTATCAGCCAGCCCTGGCCAGAGTCAGGCTGAACCGCTAGATTGAGTGAAGTACATTGACTTGTTCCTCCCTGACTATGATGCTGTCTTTAAAACAGAATAAACCCACCAAAAAAGCCAATATTAAAAAAAAATTTTTTTTAATGAACACAGATACAGAAAACCACACAGAACAAATGTGTGCGTTGATGAATTATTCCAGGGAAATAACCTTGTACCTACCACCAAGTCAAGAAATAGAACCTTGCTGGCCACCAAGGAGCCCCCGTGCACATGTCCCATCCCAGGCACCACAGCCTCCCCCCATAAGTAACCACCAGCCTGGCTGTTACAGTAATCACTTCCTTGTGGGGTTTTTGCAGTTTTATCAGCCAGATGTGTATCCTTTAACACAACTTTAGTCTTGCACACTTAAAAATTTTGGTAAGTTTTTGCGGGATTGACTCAGGGATTCTCCCTCCATCCTTTTCCTTGCCAGACGTTTTATCTTTTGCAGCCAGGGCTGTTCCACATAGAATTTCCCTGTCTGGATTTTGCTGGCTGTGCACTCATGGTGTACTCAAGGTCAGCATTAATCCTCCTTTCTCTGCATTTCTTGCAAATTGGTGGCTGGATCTGGAGACTTCATCAGATCCAGGCTCATACCCTTTAGTGAGACTAGGAATCATGCTAATTCAGTTATGTCTTCCTGAAAAGACTGTTAGCAGTCACTGAAACATAATGCCCCAACATAATGCCCATTTACTGAATGATATAAAATGGGGATATTCTAAGTTTATCACTTGTTTTTCATTTAGTTGTTGGAATACTTTTTTATACAATGATATTTTCCCTCATCCGTTATTGGTTCCTGTTCATATACTTTACGTAGGAATTTCAGGACAAATGTTTCTATCCCTCTATTTACCACTCTTCATTTAAAATGACTTCTCTATCATTCTCCAAAGTAAACCAGTTCTTTAAAAAAAAAAACGATTATGAATGTATGGATTTAAGCATAGTGAATGCATTTTGATCTCTTGCAATCATTATCGTAATTCTGGCACTGCCTTGAAGGCGGTCCTGGTGTCTGGGCCGCACATTCATCCTGGGGGGGCGGGGACGCCGAGTAACAGCACCGGGACGGGAGACGGCGTCTGTGCCCTCTACCCTGGCAGCACCGTCCATGACCCCTCCCTGGATGGCTCTGGGGAAAGTCCTTCCCGGTGGGGCCCATTTCTGCCGCCTTCTCCCAGCTGGATCTCTGTCACTCTCTTTTCCTTCCCAGGTTTGGTCGGAAGAACGTGCTCTTTGTGACCATGGGCATGCAGACGGGCTTCAGCTTCCTACAGATCTTCTCGAAGAACTTTGAGATGTTTACTGTGCTGTTTGTCCTTGTGGGCATGGGCCAGATCTCCAACTACGTGGCAGCATTTGTCCTGGGTATGGCCATCAAGTTGGAGTTGAGTACTTGATCCTGTGTTTCACCATCACTCCACCACCCACTCTCTAGAGACGGCTGTGGTGTCCCTCAAGGGGAAGTGGTCTCTAGCAACACCAACCAGGGCTGTGTGCTGAATGCAGTTTGCCCAACCTTGAGTCCCCAGGAGCACGACAGCCAGAATGCCGAGTTCCAGATCTTTTCTGGTCTCGGAGATGTGCACCTTGGTCTCATTAGTATTCAGTAGCCATTTTACTAGAATTCACCCAAGATCATCCATGAAAAAAACAGGACCTTCCCAGAGCTGAGGTTGCTAAGAAAAGATAGAGACATGATATGAGGAGCAGGGGCCACGAATGGCAGGCTCACCAAGGAAGAAGGCTGCCTCTTCTGCAAAGCATTGTGTCCAGTGAAACTGGCGAGAACGAATTGATATGAAGGGGCTTGAGTCCCAGAGTTTTAATTCTGAATATATACTGTGGGGCTTTGACTTGTTCTCACTGAAGAGTCACCAGTCTTACTGTCTGGAGGAATCTGACTCTAGCTTGTTGGTCTTTGGGCTCCTTGGGTGGTATGTTGAAAGGATTATTTCTTTCTCTTCACATCCAATAAAGTAATCTTTTCTTAAAAATATTTCCTTGAGCCCGCATGGGTATCCTTCATGATGACTTCCCCTTTCATAAATTCTTCCTCACGGGAGGATTACATTTTGAGGCCTCACGTGGCATCTTTAGCATATGGCTTGGGGAAGTGATGCAGTTTGCAAGGCGGAACCATCCCTGAGAAGCCTAAGCGGTCACGGGGGGCACCCCAGCAGGTGGTCAGCCTGCAGCAGGTTCAGAATGCCATCCGTCTGTAGGGCATAGCTGCTTTAATTCCTATATGTTGAGAATTATACAAGAGAAGGTGAATAAGGAAATGACCTAAATTAAAGGACTAACATGCCGCGTCCCTTGTTACGAACAGGAACAGAAATTCTTGGCAAGTCAGTTCGTATCATATTCTCCACGTTAGGAGTGTGCATATTTTACGCGTTTGGCTTCATGACGCTGCCACTGTTTGCCTACTTCATCAGAGACTGGCGGATGCTGCTGCTGGCGCTGACGGTGCCCGGGGTGCTGTGTGCGGCTCTCTGGTGGTGAGTGTCGCCTGTGCCCGCCAGCGGATGTCCACTGTTTGGCGTTCACTAGGGGGCAGCAGCAAGCCACAAATCCCTATTAGGGCTCCCAGAGACGGGAAGTATAAATTCTTTGTAAGTCATTTCAAGAATGTTTTCTCCACACTCAGAAGAACCAAAAAGAAAACAAAACGAAATCCCCAGACATCAACAGACTTGTTCTCAGTCCTGTGCTGGGCCAGTCGAAGTGCAGGGAGAAGAAGCAGTAGTAGCTGAGAGATGATGGGGTCTAGCATGACCTTCAGGAAGTTATCAGACTGACAAGACAGCCTAGGCCCCTGTTCTGGCTGTGTGTTCCTGAGGCCTCACACCACTGGAGGGAGAGCACTGGAAGTGAGGGTCCTCGGGGTGGCTACACAGAGGAAGCCAGGCTCCCTATGGGCCTCCAAGATAGAGGAGTTAGGCAGGCAGGGAGGAGGCCTTCCCTACCAAGAGAGGGAACACAGCAGAGGGGCTGAGACAGGAATCGCACCTTGCAGGTAGGGTTGTTGAGATCACTGCTCTGCTCAGAGCTGAGAGCATTTCAGAGCATAATGGGAGAGGACACAGAGCACAGCATTGGGTCCTGGTCATGACCAAAGGACAGGGGCCATCGAGTGAGGTAGAAAATAAGATCCCCAAAGTCCTAGCTGCTTTGAGAAATACAGGTAGGGGGTCTGACAGGTCACTTGGATGGCTCTGAGGTGGGGAGTGAGGAAAAACTACAGGCTAAGAGGCCAGTGCAGAAGCTTCTGTGGATGCTGGGGCCAAGCAGGAGAGTACAGCAGGGCAGGGGCTGGGCTTGCCTGCGCCCACCACGGAAGCCAGGCTTCGGGAGCCCATCTTGTGCCTATGTCTTCAGTGCCCAGCAGGTGGCACCACCACTCTTCAGAAATGGAGGTGGCCAGCCTGAAGGGGAATCCCAGCGTGGTGTGCAGGCCTCTAACCTTGTGCACTCCAGGGTACTCAGAAGCTCGCACTTTGGATCCTTAGTGGGTATGGTGTGAACCATATCTTTGCTTGGTCTGGAAACACCAGACATTCCCCAAACCCACATCTGGTTCTAAAACCACCTTTCCCACCTCCACATATGCTACACCTGGTCTGTTGGGCAGCATGGTCTCAGCGGGATGGCTCCTTGTACTTCCAGGTTCATCCCTGAGTCCCCCCGATGGCTCATCTCTCAGGGACGACTTAAAGAGGCAGAGGTGATCATCCGCAAGGCTGCCCAAATGAATGGGATCGTTGCACCTTCAACTATCTTCGAGTCAAGTGAGGTAAGCATTGCAAGGGAGCTGGTGGGAGGGTCTCATGACCATGATGTTAGGGCAGCACCACGCAGGAGCCCAGCCCTGTCCCTGCCTGAGCCCCAGCTGTCCCCAAGCAGGCCCTGTTAAAATTCACAAGTTGGGGAGAAGGCACCAACTGTCTAAATCTCTTCACCTTTCCCGTGGGTTTTAAATTGTCATACTTTATGTAATTCTTTTCTAGGCAATCATATAGTTAAACCATTAATTTGAATAACGCATTGTCTGAATAATCAGCCTTTCATGAATTTGGCATTGTGGGAAATCATTGTTTCTTATGTCTTATGTAGTTTCTCATCTTAAGGGGCGCCTGGGTAGCGCAGTCGTTGAGCGTCTGCCTTCGGCTCAGGGCGTGATCCCGGCGTTCCGGGATCGAGTCCCACATCGGGCTCCTCCACTGGGAGCCTGCTTCTTCCTCTCCCTCTCCCCTGCTGTGTTCCCTCTCTCACTGGCTGTCTCTCTATCACATAAATAAATAAAATCTTTAAAAAAAAAAAAAAAAGAAATATAGTATGTAAAATAGGAAGCAGAGGTAGGTTTGGAGTTAGAAATGTTCAGCCTCCTTCCACTCACCAGTTGTTAGTTGTTGCATGTCCCCTTGGAGCCAGGTCCTTCTTGATATCCCCCCCTTCCCCCTACTCCACCCCTCTTGCAAACCCTGTTCTCATGCACCATGAGTAATTTCCTGGCTCTGCCTGATTCCTGGGTCTTGCTTCTCCTTCCTGTTCCCTCTCCCTCCACCCTCTGCAGCAGGCAGTTTTCCTTAGTCTCATGACTACAAGAGGTTAGAAGTTATAATTGCTGGCTGATGGGCTTCTGGAATGTGTCTCTGATCTGCTGGGAACAGCCACCAACAATCACACTGAAGTGTCTGCAGAAGGAACGTGAGAGACGCCTGGGACTCGGGATGCAGACCCAGGGCTTAGGAAGGGGAGACCAGTTACTACAGGCATCAGAGAGCTGCTGGCTGGGGCCCTGCTGGCCTCACAGTTAAGTGCTGGCCCAGCAACAGCTCCCACTGAGCGTGTATTGGAAGGGGCTGTAAAGCACAGGCATCAGGGTGAGAGGAGATGGCAGGGAGGGCTTTTAAGTGTGAAGCCTTGATGGCTTTTCAGTGGAGGGGTCAGTCTGGGTGAACCCAGAACCCCACTGGCATCTTTGAGGAAATGAGGCTATTTCGGGGGCTCCATTAAGTCAAAAGCTGACCTCTTGTTGAACTGCTAACTCGAGAAAAACAAACTCCAAAGCTGGGTTTGCTTAAGAAAGCAACATCACTGTGTTTAGACATGTGGTTTATTAATGTTCTTGGCTGTGCCAGATTTCATAGGAAGTTAACTCTGGGTGAAGCTGAGGTCAATTTTCCTGTTTTTCTATCTGAAATTTTTTTCCTTGGAAGTAGACCAGTAACTACATGGTATGAGGACTCAAAACATTAATTCTTTTAAAATATCAGATCAATAAACTACAGAGCCAGTTTCTCTCTCTGACCCAGAGGGCAGGGAGCCAGCCTTGGGAAGGAATGCTCAGAGGCCTCCCTGGAATGTGGCCACTGATGGAGGCTGGAGGTGGGGCCAAGAGGGAGCTGTCAGCTTGGGCCTCGCCTTGGCTGCATCCCCTGAGGGACCAGTCACCTACTTTTCCTCCTTATTCTCCTTCACTAATGGGTCATTGACAAGGCCTGGGGAGGCGTTTCACAGCTCAAGATACACTCCCCATACTTACTCTTTTTTTCAAGAAAGAAACAAAACACTCGCCAACTCGGAGATGCGGGGTTTTGGGTATATTTTTGGATCCCCGAGTCTCCAGCCTCTCCCCCCCTTGCCCTTATTGTATTGCTCATGCAGCTGCAAGACCTGAGTTCTGAGAAGCAGCAGTCCCACAGCATTCTGGATCTGCTTCGAACCCGGAATATCCGAATGGTCACCGTCATGTCCATAATTCTGTGGTGCGTAAGTGAGACCTACCTGAAGCTTCCAGACAAAGCGTCTGGCAGTGGCTTTCATTTGCAGATGTGTCTCAGACCAAAACTGAAAGCCTTTGTCATCAAAAAGTAGAAAGGATCTGCCTTGCAATGAAGGAAGTGGGCATATCATAATCTGAGCTTGACGGAATCTCAGAAAAAGAGCATGAAATCTGTTGGGGGGATTTGGGGGAAGCTGTGGAGTCTTCGGGGAATCCCTGCAGGTCCTGAGGCAGATCCTTGGTCACTGTGGTCCCTGTTTTGTTTCTGTCACCTGTGCCTCAGACAGTGACTGAAGAGAACAGGGGAGGCCTTTAAGAAGGATCTAAGGGAAACCGTTATGTCCTTTACATTACACAGACTGCTAAGTAGTCTGGAAATGTGGAAGCAGGACATCTTCCCTCTGGGATGTTCAGAGACTGTCCTGGAGGCAGGGCCATGGCCTAGATGGCCTCCTTAGGCTCCTTCTAATGAGGCATTTCTCCAAGTGTGTCAAGAGGGCATTTGTGAGTTACCAGAGAGGGGGACACAGCCTAGTGCCTCAGTAGCATTTGCTCAGTGGCTAGACCCTTGGGATTCTGGAATACCTGAGCCTGCTGGGTGACAAAGGCAGACTTCATCTCCAAGTCCTTATTACTAGAGTCATCTAGCTTTGGGGCAGCCAGCTTTTGGCTCCCTGGAGGGGTACTGTGAGTCACCCATTTCCAAGGAATGGCCCAGGATCCCTCAGGGCAGTGCACCACCCTTCTGTTGGCCTCAGACAGGACCAGCATTCAGCCTGCACCACAGACTGGCAAGCCTGTGATGAGTCACCTCTTCTGTGGTTCACCCAGGTGCTTCTCTAGTTCTGGATTCCCCAGGGACTCCTGGACATTCCCTTTTCCCTGAATGGTAGCAGCTGTGGTTTCAGCGTGCAGATGAGTTAAAAGCCTTCTAATCCATAAAGGTCTGGTTTGCCAAAGAGTGCTGGTCATCAGCAGAGAGAGTGCCAACTAGGGACAGGGCCCAGGCCTGGGACGCCGGGGAGGACGCAGAGGAGAGACGACGTGGCCCGCCATTGGGAGCTCCTCCTCTTCTCCACGAGGACAGTGGGGTTGGGGTCTGCCGCCTCTGTCCAGCCTCCTCCTGGCTGGACGCCACAGACAGAAGGTCTGCTGGGGAGATCTTTCTCCAAATGTTTGACCTAATGATTGTTCCTTACGTTGTCCTGTCCCTCCAGTCCTGTCACACCCCACTCGATACCGGCCTCTCTGCTCATTCCCTCCCTCCTTCTGCAGTTGCTGGATTTGGGGAGGGTCAGAAGGGAGGGAAGTAGCTTTTGTAGGTACTTCAGCTCAGGGTTTTTAAAGCCAAAAGGCAGGTTGGAGGCTCTATTGGGTTTTGGGCGGCGTGGGGGGGCGGGGTTCAAAAAAGTAAATCTGTCTAAACTATATAAGCCTTTTTGCCGGGACACTCTGATATTGCTCTGGCCCAACATGGGGTTAGGAAAAAATTATCTTTTGTCCTAAGAAGACTTGGGGTTAAACCTGCTGTCCTCCTGGTAAGGATAGTTTTGAATTTCCTGCAATAATTGTGTTTTTAAAGTTGTTCTGGCTGGGAGGCACGTGGCTGCTGCTTCTCCAGCTTTGCTGCCCTGCACTCTGTTTCAGGATGACCATATCAGTGGGCTATTTTGGGCTCTCCCTCGACACTCCGAACTTGCACGGGGACATCTATGTGAACTGCTTCCTTTCGGCAGTGGTTGAAGTCCCAGCGTACGTGCTGGCCTGGCTGCTGCTGCAGCACCTGCCCCGGCGCTATTCCATGGCCACAGCCCTCTTCCTGGGTGGCAGCGTTCTCCTCTTCGTGCAGCTGGTGCCTCCAGGTAGGCACCCTGTGCGTCTGCGGTCTGGGGTTTTCGCTGAGTCACTCATCCTCTACCGGGCTGTCTCCCCCAGTTCATAAAGCAAAGAAAATCATGCTATGACAGCTCACTTGAGTATCTGCATCCTTCACCAAAAAAATCAAGAGACAGTGTCTCCTGGGACCAGACACTGGTCATGGCCGGGGCTTTGGGGGAGTAGTGAGAGCAGCCATATAGGGCTGGTGGTTAATGGTACTCTCTGCCCAAGTTAATGAGTGCATATGTGTTTTTCTCTGCAGAGTAAGGGGGAGGAAAGAGAGCCAAACCCACGGCTTTTTAACCTGGCACTATTTTAGTCATTTATTTATTCAATGAGTAGCTCCAGAGTGCCTCTCTGGGCTAGGCGCTGTGTTTAGGGCATGAAGTAATGACGCAGAAGTAAACAAGTCGGGCAGATCCCCAGGCCCTCCTGGAGCTCACACTCTAGTTGAGAAGACAGCAGACAAGTAAATAAAATGCTTACTATGGTATGGACTGGGTTACCTTTTATAACAATAAAGGACGGTGGAGAACAGGTTTCTATAGAGTGGTCATGGACAGTGGCCCTGAAGAGGGGGCAGTCGAGCAGAAATAGGTGAAATAAGAAGCAGAGAGCCTGAGGAGGGCAGAACCCTGGAGTGTGTGAGGAAGAAGAGGGAGCTGGAAGAGACGAAGGGAGGGGCCGGGAACAGCATGGTTCTCACAGGCCATTAGCTGGATTTTATTTTTTAAACTGTCTTGGTATCCCACAGATGGGCGGGAGGTAGCCCTTTTCCACAATTCATTGAACAGTTTGTGGACCCTCCTATTCCACCATGGTGCCCAGAGTTATCAGTGTACCTCTGGATTTGGGGGTCTCTGGGGATTGTGTGTGGGTCCCTGAGCCTGGCAGCACTCTGCACAGGAACAGCCCCACTGCAGCCTGGCAGGGGACTCCATCAGGGTACACACATAGAGGTTCACCCCAGAGCCCAGGGTGACCCACGGGCCACTCAGAGTCTTGCCACTGGCACGGCAAGCAGGGTAGTTCGGAGGATCATTCTTGGGTGTCTGTTGGCCTTTGAATTGTTGAGGTCTAAGTAGAGGGACACTCCCATTCATCCCCAGGTCCTTCATTAATTCCACTGTGCATGCGGAGCGTGGTTCTGGGGTGCCACCTGACCCCTTGACAGGCATGTCTTTAATGACCTGTGGACTGGAACAGCTCTACTTGGGCTGTTGAGGGGCTCACCTCGGTGGTCTGTAGGCTAAGAAGAGCGGCTCCTCACACAGCTACAGGTCCCAGCCTCCTCTCAGTAATTAACTTGGAGGGACATCTTGGCTACAGCCACTTAGCCCACAGCAGGACATCAGAGAAACTGTCCCCCACATCCCAAAAAGGAGAAAGTATGTTTGCTTCGAGCCCCCCCTGGTAGCAGCGTAGTGTGAGCTGGTGCCTCCTACTCTCTTCCCTTCCCCTCCAGGTTTGTATTACTTGGCCACCATCCTGGTGATGGTGGGCAAGTTTGGAGTCACTGCTGCCTTCTCCATGGTGTACGTGTACACGGCCGAGCTGTACCCCACCGTGGTCAGAAACATGGGCGTGGGGGTCAGCTCCACAGCGTCCCGCCTGGGGAGCATCCTGTCTCCCTACTTCGTTTACCTCGGTGAGTGCCGTGGGCCGAGGGCACATAGGAGGTGGGGTGCAAGCACTGAAGGCCCTTAACGTGAGCCATGGGGGGTCGTTAACAGCAAAGCTGGCACCCACAGCAAATGGGATCCGTCCAGGACCAGACCTGTGCCTGGGGAAAGCATGTGTCCAGGCATCCTGTGGAGGACGCTCTCACTTGTACGTGGAAGACAACTTATAGACTAGCTGAAAATCAGTGAGATAAGCCAGCAGAGAGTTTTGTTTCTGTTTTAGCCATCCCAGGCCTTCCGTCAGAGGTACAGTTTCCTTATCCTAAGAAACTGCCTGGTGGTGGCGGGAGCCCATGTACTTAATTGGAGAAATTTCTTCTTGGAATCAGTATAAAAGGAACACGGAGGGAAAGATAGCCATTCAAGAGGTCTGATGGGCTGAGAATTATTGTCATTTGGAGCACTTTGGTTTTATACTATGTATAGATCTGCCTTGTGCCTTTTTTTAAGATTTTATTTATTTATTTTATTTATTTATTTGAGAGAGAGAGAGAGTACAAAGCAGGGGGAGCGGCAAGCAGAGGGAGGGGGAGAAGCAGGCTCCCCACTGAGTAGGGAGCCCAACACGGGGCTCGATCCCAGGACCCCGGGATCATGACCTGAGCCGAAGGCAGACACTTAACCGACTGAGCCACCCAGGTGCCCCTGCCTTGTGCCATTTTTATGTAACGGAGCACCGATTTATTCTTCCTTGAAATTGTTTTCTCGGGGCAGCTTCTGTTCCCTGGCACATCCCCTCACCGGCACATCTTTGGGGTGGGTTGGCAGCCACCTTGAAAGTACCCAGAACATGTTGTGAACATACGACATGGATCTGACAAGCAGAAACACCTTATCTGGCCTAAAGGCAAACTGAGCAAGTTGTGACCCATGTGGAGAGGTGGAGGAGTTATTCCTGTGCCTGGATGAGAACCTTGAGTTCCGTGGAAACCCAGCATTGGGAAATAGGAATAGTAATCACGGCTCAGTCCCCTCCTCGTGGTCTGCATTTCCTCCCTGCACCGTGAGGTGCTGCTGGACCTCTGGGCACCTCTGTGCCAGCTCGGTTCTGAGACTTGTCCCAGTGCCAGATTCCAGTCTGGCAGCTCAGACTGTGGAAGGTGCAGAGGCCTAGGAGGCATGTGGCTCCCTTTAGAGTCCTGGGAGCACAGAGGGAGGGAGACCAAGTCTGACCGCATCCCTGGCATGGGGTTCTGTCTACTTTGCTATAGGTGCCTATGACCGCTTCCTGCCCTACATTCTCATGGGAAGTCTGACCATCCTGACAGCCATTCTCACCTTGTTCCTCCCAGAGAGCTTTGGCACTCCCCTCCCGGACACCATTGACCAGATGCTAAGGGTCAAAGGGTAAGGTTGTCTGGGTTGCAGTGTTGCACTGAGTCTGGGCCTGGCTGAGAATTCCCCACAAACTTTCACAGACACCATGGACTAGTTTAGTCATCAGAGGGTCAGAAATGACAAAGTCTGACCCAGACCACCTTGTCACCATGTACTTCTACAACCACTATAGCAGCTCTGGGACAGCAGAGACCAGGAGAAGCCTTTCAGAATCTGCTATAAGATTTTTCTTCCCCTTAGCGAGATAACCTCAGGTCTGGGTTTTGTTTGTTTAGAGACTGGTAGACATCTTTTTAAAGATTTGTTACTAACATTGCTTTTGCTTGTTTTCATAGAATAAAATACAGGCAAACTCCAGGCCACACAAGGATGTTAAAAGATGGTGAAGAAAGCTCCGCAGTCCTTAAAAGCACAGCCTTATAACACAACCTCCAGTGCATGAGAAGGTGAGGAGGGAAGACCGTGTCTTGTCAGAAGCTGCTTGTGTAGACACCGAGTACTTCAGCGGGGGAGGTCTTTGCTGTTCATCCTGTTGCCCCTGTGTCTGACCTGCTCCTGACCGACAGCCGGACTCAGAGGCTGCCTCTGGTCCTGGCACACAACCTTCCCTCTAGACCAACAACTTGAGATGCGTCCTAACGTGCAGACTTGGCAGATGGTGGGTGGGCGCTTCCTAAGAAGTTAATTATTCATCAGGACGTGTGGGACCTGGCAGAATAGGAGAGGCACCTGCTAAATTTACATGTTAATTTCACACCTCCCAAAAAGGACGGGAGGTCACATCTCCCTGCCTAACCTTCTCCCCGTTTCCCTCTCATGGTGCACTTTAGAGGAAAAGAAAGGATCACACAGGGAGTTTGATTTCTCACACTTTTTTAGTCACAGGGCACATTAACTGGGATTGTTGCTTCCCCAGGCAGGGGAGTACAGACCTGGGGAAACCTAAAGGTGATTACTGTGGAGGGAACTGATCAGGTTTAGAACAAGGGCAAGTGTATTGAATGTGAGCCCTTGTACACTCGGTGTGACTACTGGGCACACTTGTTTACTTCTGATCCAAGCACTGGGATTGTGCAGGCTCATATGAGATGCACCACTGAATCTCCTCTTCTTGTTTTCCACTGCAGTGTAAATCAAATTTAGTTACTGTGGTTTCTGATGTGTGGTTCGAAGGAAGTCGATCAGTGAGAAAGAGAGACAAGCAGACTCATCTCTTCTCTCAAAACTATAAAGTAAAATTTATTTGTGTTTTGTTTGTTGTTTGTCTTTTTCTGCTTAAGTTATTTGCCCTTCAGAATAGACTTAGGAAGGGCAGGTTCCCAGCCTCCTGGTCTGTGTCTTTGTTTTTGTTTTTGTGTTTTTCAACCCAGAATCCCTCTGGCGAAGGTGTGCAGTGGCCATTTGTGCAAGGCCTTATCAGCCTTCACCACAAGCACCTTCTCTGAGTGCCAACAATGACGTCATTGTATGTGTTCCTTTTGTGATACCTAATCATAGGAAAAAATTACAAAGAAGAAAGTCAAATTGTGTTCACAGTCTTTCAGCGTTGCTCACTTCAGTCACATCACATTGGGAGATATGTTGTGTTCGGTGTAACTGTCTTTTATGATTATGTTACCATGGTACTCCTAAAGCATATGCTTCACATGGATAAAAACCATATTTTTGTGAAGGCTCCTGAAGTGCCTTAGGAAATGAGGATGTTTTAATAAATAAAATGAGTTTTTAAATAATAGCAACTGCCTACCCCCTTTACTTCCACAATTTGGTGAGTCAGGCCGCACCATCGCCTGACTTTCGTCTGTGTCAGCTTGGGCTAATTCTCCTCGTGAGTGCTGATTAGTGCCTAAGGCTTAGACTTAATTCCTGTGTGCTAGAAACCCTCACTCCATTACTGGACTGTGGACAGAACCAGGTTCTTACACAAGTGTCTTAGCCTGGGTTCCCCTGAAAGCAGGGCCTCAGACCAGCACTTTGGTGCGGTTAGGTAGTATATTTGGGAACAGGATTCCGGGGAGCAGGAATAAGGATGGGGGAGGAAACGAGGAGAGAAGGAGACCCAACACAAGGATGTGCTATCAGTGCCACAGGCACTGCTGCCGCCAGCCAGAACTTCCGAGGAACCTTCTGCAATGTATCTCAACACCATCCGATCTGCCTCATGGATAAAAGGGGGAAGCATTTATATGTTGGCCCCCCCTTCCCCGTTTATCAGAGGCAGCCCCACAGGAGTCTGCTCCCCACAGTTCCAGGTTGCACCTGTGTGAGTTCCGAGCAGGGTCTTCCCTCTGGGTAGAAAGCAAGAGGTGATCTGTCACAGACCCGAGGTGAGGCACTGTCAGGTTGTGTGTCAGGGGACACGGTCAAAGCTTGTGTGAACTGGTTACTGCAACAGTGGCTGGAGTAAGTGCTGGGACTGGGAAGACTGTGGTTTGGACACAGTCCACAACAGATATATATATAAAATGTGCCACAGGGCGATTTGAGCTAGAACGTACAGACAGACTTGGGTAAAAAGCTCCAGTGTTGGACAGATAAGTCAAAAGTCCTGTTGCATAGTATAACATGCAACATCAAACTTTGGTGGGAAGGAAGGAAGCTCATCTTCTGTAACCCTATAGGCTTCTCCACTCTCCTCAGACCTGATTTTGTGCCAGGTTCCTGATTAACTGCCTTCACTGTGGTTCCAAAATACACTTTACAGCCCTGCCTGCCCTTTCTCCTGTTGCATGAACAAACAGTTTCTGAGTTTTCTCTCTTAACCTCAGTGCTACTGATGCCAATCATTTGTGTCCTTCTGGGAGCCAAAAACCATAATGACCTGAACGCTTAGAGCTCTTCTTTTGGCAAGGCAATAGCCCATGTCAGTGCTTCTGGGGCTGAGCCAAGTATCTGAACATCCAAGCCCTCTGCCTGGGCCTGTTGGACCTGTTTCTGTCAGAGTCATGGCTTGGTAACCAAGTTCTCCTGATCAGGAATCTCTTCTTGGGGAGAGAGGGGAGCATAACCTGTAGTCGCAGGGGGAGTTGGTGCTCAGTTAATACCGGTAAGAATGAGAAACCAGGATACCCACAGAAGTACAAAGGGCAAAGCAAATGAAGTGAAGGAACAATTCAGATTTTAAAAATACTAAGTGTTCTGCCACAGATAAAGATGAAAGCAAGAGTATACCCTATGATCTTTCCTACTCCTGGCAACTAGTTCCTCTCTCCCTCAGAGTTCCCTAAACATTCTCATGAATTCCAGAAGGGCTGGTGTTTGCCAAAGAGAATTACTCTACTTAACACCTAGTTTAAGCGATGGTGAATGAGTTGGGCAGAGGGCCCTGTTCTCTGTCAAGTGGTAAGTAGCCCAACAAATCTTTCCCCTAGGTGTTTATCATCCAATTGCTTTTCCTAAACGGCTTTTAGGCTGACAGAAGCTGGACACAACCCAATATTAGCAATACCATATGTTGTGTGTGCCATTGCTGTACAAGCAATTTGGAAAACTACAGGCCTATCTTGTTTTATTGCACTTCACTTTTTTGTGCCTTTTTACAAATTGAAGGTTCAAGATGTTAGCAGAGGAAGTCACGGCGGATATAATAGAAAGAGCAAGAGAACTAGAATTAGGCATGGAAGCCGAAGGCAGAACTGGAATGGATGAGGAGTTGCTTCCCGTGGATGAGAAGAGAACGTGGTTTCCTGAGACGGCATCTACTCCTGGTGGAGATGCTGTGACGATTGTTGAAATGACAACAAAAGGGATTTGGAATACAATTCAAACTTAGTTGATAAAGCAGCAGTAGGGTTTGAGAGGGTTGACTCCAATTTCAAAAGAAGTTCTATAGTGGATGAAATGCTATCAAACAGCACCACGTGCTACAGAGTGAGAGAGTATGGAAAGGAAAGGCATTTAATGCAGCAGACTTCATTGCTGTCCTATTTCAAGAACTTGCCACAGGCCCCCAACCTATAGCAACCTCCACACTGATCAGTCAGCTGTTACCAACATCGAGCAGGGCCCTCTGCCAACAAAAAGATTACCACTGGCTAAAAACTCAAATGATGGTTAGCATTTTTTTTAGCAACAAAGTATTTTTAAATTAAGGTGTGCACATTGGACTTTTACATATAATTCTATTGCACACTTAATAGACCACAGCGTAAACGTAACTTTTATATGCACTAAGGAACCAAAAAGTTCATCTGACTTGCTTTTTTTGGTGATATGTGCTTTATTGCAGGGGTCTGGAGCGAGCCTGCCGTATCTCCAAGTATGCCTATTCACCTATTGGCTCATTTGATACTTACACAAATCCCATGGGATCGATAGAGGATCCCCAGAATGACAGAGTCAGAGGTTCCTCATCAGAAGGCACATGCCTTCCTGGAGTCTCAGATGGTCCCACCCTGGAAGGTCTTACCTTGGGAGGAAGGGGCTTAACTGAAGAACAGTTGTGCAAGAAGCTGCCAGAGGCACTAGAACATCATCTTTCTGCTGGGCCATCCAGAGCGCAGCAGTCAGGCACCTGACTGGCTCTTTTTACCTCAGAAGAAGTCTCACATGAGAAACTCTTCTCACGACTGTGTAGGGGTGTGGGCATACACTGTACACATCAAGGACATGGTGCTACATGCATGCAGTGGTATGAGTACTTCACAGAGCCAGTCTCCTGATGAGATCTGAAATATTCAATTATCATGTAACCTTTGATCAGTTTTGAAAATTCCAAATGTCCTCATAGAACTGTGTTTCCTTACACCAATCAAATAAGTATAAAAAGGTACAAACCTATAAAATGTTTTCACCAACATTAATTCAACAAGCAGGCAACATGATGTAAAACATACACTTTAAAAATTGGTGAAAGGAAAGAGAATATTCTAACACTGTACGTGAGAACAGTCTATGTACATTCTAGCAATGTAATACAACTTAATAACCCCTAAACTCTTTAGCCATAGTAAAAAGTCTTGAACAGCTGGAACAATCTTCCTAATATTCCCCAATCTGGGCAACAGTGGACTGGATGAAGGCCTCTATCTACTTCCCTCTTCAAAGATTTTTGTAAACTACTATAGAAATGGAGATCAAATGGAGAAAATGGACAATGGGGCTAATCACTGAAAGAAGTGAGACCTGCCCTATAAGAAAGGTCCAAGAGAGTCCTTCAGGCTGAAATGAAAGGATACTAGACAGCAGCCCAACTCCACATGAAGGAATAAAGCACATGGATAAAGGGAAACAACTTAAATAAATATAAAAGACAGTTAATTAATGAAAGTGAGGAAATTGGGGCGCCTGGGTGACTCAGCCGTTAAGCATCTGCCTTCTGCTCAGGTCATGATCCCAGGGTCCTGGGATCGAGCCCCACATCACGCTCCCTCCTCGGCAGGAAGCCTACTTCTCCCTCTCACACTCCCCTTGCTTGTGTTCCCTCTCTCGCTGTCTCTCTCCATCAAATAAATAAATAAAATCTTTAAAAAAAAAAAAGGAAAAAAAAAGAAAGGAAATTACTGCCAACCTTACAGAAATAATAAGAATTACAAGAGAACACTATAAACAAGTATGTGCCAACAAATTATACAACCTAGAGGAACTGGAAAAATTCCTAGAAACACAAAAATTACCAAAATGGACTCAAGAAGAAATAGAAAATCTGAACAGATGTTAAGTAGAGAGATTAAAATTATAATCAAAAACTTCCCAAAAAAGAAAAGCCCACAACCAGATGACTACACTGGTGAATCTACCAAACATTTAAAGAAGAATTAATACCAGTCCTTCTCAAATTCTTTGCACAAATAAAAGAGGAGAAAACACTTCCTGACTCATTCTGTGAAGCCAGCATTACCCTGAGACCAAATCCAGACGAAGACATCAAAAGAAAGAGAACCATAGATCAATATCTCTTATGAACATAGATGTGAAATATTCCATAAAATACTAGCAACCCAAATCCAGCAGCATACTAAGAGGATTTTATATTGTGACCTAGCAGGATTTATCCCAGGAACACAAATGTAGTTCAATTTAAAAATGTTAATAATGTAATACAACACATGAATGAGTTTAAATAAAGATTCTATCAGTTGATGCAGAAAAACATTTTATAATATTCAACACACTTTCATGATAAAAAACAGTCAATGAACTAGAAATAGAAGGGAACTTCCTCAATATGATAAATGACATCTATGAAAACACCACAGTTAACGTTATACTCAATGTTGAAACTGAAACTCACCCCCTAAGACCAGTAACAAGTCAAGGATGCCCCTTGCCACTTCTGAAACTATGCTGGAAGTTCTGGCCATAGCAATTAGGCAAGAAAAAGAAATAAAAGGTATCCAAGTTGAGAATTAAGAAGTAAAGCTACAGTAATCAAAACAGGGTGGTACTGGCAGAATGACAGATACAGAGATCAATGAAACAGAATACAGTCCAGAAGTAAACCTTCACAGATATGGTCAAAAAAGGTGATTTTTCAAAAAAGATGCCAAGACCATTCAAGGGGAAAGGACAGTCTTTTCATCAATGATGCTTGGAAAACTGGATGTCCACATGCAAAATAATGAAGTTGGACCCTTATACCATATGCAAAAATTAACTCAAAATAAATCAAAGACTAAACATAAGAGCTAAAATCCTAATACTTTTTAGAAGAAAACAGAGGGGAGGAAGTTTCATTGGATTTAGCAGTGATTTCTTGTATATGACACCAAAAGCACCGGCAACAAAAGAAAAAAAAAATAAATTGGACTTCATCGAAATTAAAAACCTTTCTTATATGTCTATATACAATAAAGCTGGGGGAAAATGAAAAACTTTTGTGCATCACAGGACACTATCAAGAGTGAAAAGTCACCCCAGAGAACAGGAGAAATCATTTCTCTACTAAGGCATTAATATCCAAAATATATAAAGTATTCCCACAGCCCAATAATGTAAAAAAAAAAAAAAATGGGCAAAGGACTTAAGTAGACATATCTCCCAACAAGGTATACAAATGGCCAACATGCACATGAAAAGAAGTGCCATTCATTAGGGAGATACAAAACAAAATTACAATAAGAAATCACTTCGTACTCATTAGGATGGCTGTTGTTAAAAAGAAAAAACAGAAAAAAAAGCAAGTATTGGTGAGGATGTGGAGAAATTCAAACACCTGTGCACTGCTGGTGGGAATGTAAAATGGGGCAGATATTATGGAAAACAGTATGACATTTCCTCAAAAAAAAAATCAAACATAGAATTATCATATGATCCAGCAATTCCACTTCTAGGTATATAACCAAATGAACTGAAAGCAGGGACTCAAACATTTGTACACCTATGTTCATAGCAGCATTATCTACCGTAGATTAAAGGTGGAAACAACCCAAGTGTCCATCAGTGGACGGGTAAACAAACTGTAGTATATACATACAATGGGATACTATTCGACCTTAAAAAAGAAGGAAACGGATACATGCTGCAACATGGAAGAATAATGGTTACCAGGAGCTGAGAGGAAGAGGTAATAGGAGTGACTGTTTCGTGGGTACAGAGATTCAGTTTGAGATGATGAAAACATTCTGGAGATGGATGGTGGTGTTGACCACCCAACAATGTGAGTGTATTTAATGCCGATGAGTTGTACACCAAAAAATGGTTATAATGATCAATTTTATGTCACATATATTTTACCACAGTACTTAACTTTTTAAAAGAATTGTTCACGAATAATGGCAATAAAAATTCTCAAGTACTTGATTCAAGTAGTAAGGTACCCATGAATCCTTTTTGAGAGAAACTATTTAAAAAGGCAGTGTAAGCCCCTAATAACTGAATCCGTTTGCAATTCATATAACAAAGAGCTAATTTACCTAATATAAAAGTCTCCTACAAATAAACAAGAAAAAATCATCAACCCCAAATGAAAAAAATGGAAAAGAGGTATAAACAATATATAGAGGCTGAAATAGAAATGACTTTTAAACATATGAAAAGATCCTGCACTTCACTCCTAATAAGAGAAATACAGATGAAAACAATACTGAGATATCATTTTCACCTACCCATCCATCCTCCTCTCTGCATAAATACAATGAAAAATGTATAGAATATTTTTCTAATATTAATAGCAATACTTTTTAGATGGTAAGATTTGGGGGAGCTTTTAGGGCATTTATTGTACTTTCTATGGTGTTTGTGTTCCTTACAATGAACACATATATGTTTTGAAGTGGTTTTAGTTAAAAAATAAAACTGGAAGTAAGTATGTAAGATGACAATAAAGATGAATTCTTCTGTGTATTTTTCAGTATTTTTAAATGCTCCCCCAACCCTCGCCCAGACCTTCACATATTTTTAATTATGATCCCTGATATAACACATCCCAGTTTTACATTTTTCCTTGACACTCCTGCCACCACCCTTCATCTCTGATTTCCCAATCGTACCCATGTTCAAGTTCACCTCAAGCACATCCTCTTCCTGGGAAGCACTGTAGTGTATACAAGTGCCCACACCTGGAGCACATATGTGGTCCGACAGGTCCAAAAGCAGCTTACTAGCTCTATAACTTCAGGCAAGCCAGTTAATCTTTCTGAGACTCAGTTTCCTTGTCTATAAAATAAATCACTTAACTCACTGGGGTATTAGAGATTTTATTTTTTGTGTAATCTCTACATCCAACGTGGGGCTCGAACACACAACTCTGAGATCAAGAGTCACACACTCCACTGACTGAGCCAGCCAGGCGCCCCTCACTAGGGTTTTAAAAGGATTAAATTAGCATGTAAAGTCCTTAACAGTACTAAATTTGTGTTGACAATAATATTGCTGTCCCTCCAGACCTCCCTAAGGCAATTATTAACTCTACAAATAATTAGTCCTTATTATGTTCTGTTTGGTTCCATCAGGGAAATTATAACTACCTTTGGGAGAAATCCTTTTACTCATTCATCCCTTAATGAAAGCCAGAGCCCTCAGGAAAACATCCTTCACAATGCCCACACCTCCTCCTTTCTCTTTTTTAGTCCAAGCAGGCCGATGGTATCTAGGCTTCTTGTAAACTCACCTACCGTCAGCCTCCACACTTCACAGTGAGATGGGTATGAGCTGTCTGGGGTCTGCAACTAGTGAAAGAAATGTTGTTTGACTTATGAGAGAGGTCAGTGTTCAAACAGTAGTCATGATGTGTGTCCAGGCCTGATTTAGGAGGATGGACCAATGTGGGACTTGAACATCCCTGCCCACTCACGGGTGATTCACTTGGACAGGCTGCTGGGGACCGTGATCTGCATGACAGGGCCCTCCTCTGCCAGCCTCTCAAAGGACACCTTGCTCAGGGAGACACATGTTAAAACAAGAGTGCCTTTTGGAGTACTGGCTTCTTTTCCCCCACAGAAAGACAGATTTCCGTCTGGGTTGCCAAATATGTAAGTCTTTTCCTTTAGGGACACATGAGAGACTACTCCTTTTCCACGGGAAACCAAGGCCACCCAAAACAAAATCACTTATCTTTGTTCAAGAACAACTGCTCACTCATTGTCTATTTGTTTACCTTTTCCTCCTTGAGAAAGTTAAAGGATATTTTTGCTATTGGTAGGTTGTATTTTTCTAGAGGCAAACAGTTTTAGTTCTGAGTTCTAAACTGAGGTTTGGAGATTGTCTGTGGAACAAACACTTTACAAAGAAGACCAGACACTAGCTCACACAGAGGACATAGCTGATGGTTTTGTAGCAAAGCACAAACACATCTTATGAGTGGGAAGGTGCACATGAGATTCCCTGCCCACCTGACACCTCACCCGAGATGTGCAGAATCAAAGTCCTGCAAAATGTGATCCTTTCCCAACATTCTCCAGCTCACTAAAGGGCACCGTTGTGTCAGCTCAGGTCCTCTTCGAGCATATGCCAAGATGGAAACAAACATGCCAGTGTTATTGAGGAAAATGCTCATGAAGGGTAAAGGGGAGAAGGAGCAAGAATAGGCAGAGAGAGACTCAGATCACGATGCAGATCTGTCCCCTCCTGAAAAGGACAGGGAAGGGAAGAGAACTGGGCAGGAAGAGCTTCAGCCTGCAGGTTTAGTTCTGAGAAATTGTTGAGCACGCTGCTGGGAAGCTCCGCAGTACCGACAGCCTGTTAGACAAGTCCCAGCTCGGGCAGAAATGGCCTGGCTCTGGTACCCCTTACTGAGTTCGTTAATGTGTCTGGGAGCAACCGAGCTGTGCATAGCCTTGTGTGTTTGCTGCAGCAAATCAAAAGGGTTGGCAGCTGGTGGCTCTTAGTTCTGTTCTTTGTAGAAGATTCTCTTGAAGAGTGATCTGAGTAGCTACACATTTGCCACAATCATTCATTCAATTACGCAACCTGGGAGTCATGCCTGATATCTTCTTCTCCCTTATCTTTAAGACCCAGTCCACTGGCAAGATCCTAACCATTTCACCTCCTAAATATTTCTCACATCTGTCTCTATCTCCTACACCACTACCACCATCATCTTGCTCCCAACTGATGACCATCTTTCCATCTATTCACCACACAGCATGTAAAGCAGGCTTTTTATCTTTAAAAAAAATTTTAAGATTTTGTTTTTAAATAATCTCTAAACCTGACATGGGGCTTAAAATTATCACCCTGAGATCAAGAGTCACAGGCTCTAATGACTGAGCCAGCCAGGTGCCCCAGAGACAGCTTTTTAAAACATAGTCAGATCTGCTTAAACATCAGTGCTCATCCAATAAGGATCTAAGTCCTTAGCATGACCTTCAAGGCCCTGTCCGTTATGACTTTTGCCTTACTCTCCAGCCTCCTGTGGACTTGGGTTGTCCTTACTCTCTCTGCTCCATTGACCCTCTGAGCATCAGATAGATAATGGTTCAAATCTAGACTCCTTCCAGTTCCCCAAATGCTCCAAGTCCCTTCCTGCCTCAGGACCCTTGTACATGTTGTTCCCTCTACCAATTCTGTCTTCTCCAATCCCATGCCCCTATACCCAGTTAACTAATCCTCATTCCTTAGCTACCAATTCAAATACCATTTCTTCAGGGAAGCCTTCTCTGACCCTCACGCAAGTTCAAATCCTTTGGAATTCCGTCGTATAGTGAATTAAATGCACTTTGTAGCATTTAGGATGGTATTCTGTATTTGACTAATTATCTGACTGACTACCTCACTATAAAGTGTGTTTCCTGATGGCAGAGACTATGTCCATTTTTGTTCATTATTGTATCTCCAGCATTAGCAGAATGGCTGCATTTTGTAGTTGCAACAAAATATTTGTTGAATAAAGGAAGTATCTAAAAGAATTATTTGATATTTTTTCCTTTATTATTTGAGTCACACTCCAAGTGTTTTTCTTTTCTAACCAGTGAATTGTATTTCTTTCTATTTATATTGTTCTCCAGCAGCATGATCTTGCCCCATGTCTACTCCCACCCTTCGCCCATGGTAAAATCTGTGAGGGCTGGCCTTGGATTTGGGAATTTTCGAGGCTTCCTTGAGCACTGCAGGCCTGGATAAAGTGCTTGCTGCAGAACTTGCTGTGGCACAAGATTTTATTCTAGAGTTAGAAGGTCAGGGAGGTAGGAAGGAGAAGAAAGTGAGTTGCCTCCAAAGAGTTGGGATACAAAGTTGCTCTTTGAAAGTTAAATTAGACATCAAACCAATCAGAGCAAAGATATACAACATGCCTCCTTAAAGAGCAAGAAGGACTCCAGGACCTACAAGGCCTAACAGTACTGTTACTCAGTAAGGCCTTGCTCTATCAAAAAAAGAAATGCATTCTTTTAAGGAGAGACAGCCCTGGTAGCATAATAAGGAGAACCTAAGTAACAAAGAATGTCCACCGGCCACCATCCCAGGAGAAGGGCTGGCCAGGACAACAGGAATGAGTGGCCAATCCTCACAGCAGCTTGTTTGACCTCTGGTGTGAAGGAAGATGCCCCAAGCTCCCCAAGGCTGATATCAGTAAACATTTAAGTCAGATAATTCACTCTTCTGATTCTGACTTAAAGCTCTCCCAGCCACCTTCTGACAATTAGGTTCCACACTGTACAGTTTCAAGAAGAGAGTGCACTCGCCAGACAACCTCAAGAGTCTCGTGTTCCTGACCGTTTGGCTTCTAACAGTAATGGTAAAGCTCCAGGCTTGGGTATCAGATGGCCTTCATTTCAACACTAACTCTACCACCTACAAACTTTACATACTAACCCTGGGAATTCCCATCGTCTTTTTTACCCCAACAACATACCACACGATTACAGGGAGAATGAAAGGAAGTAATGCATGTGATGTACTTAGCACAGAGTTTAGCAAATAGTGAATGAAATCAGTAAGTTTGCCTTCCGATTTTATACAACGTGGATTTTTAATCAACACTGGAACATTGAATAGATGGAATTTTGGGTCCCACAGGATCGAAGACCAAATCTGGACTGTGGGAAATCACCGAGATGATAGATTATAGGCTAGCCTTTTACCTCCTGGCATCTCTCCAGTCACATGTGTTAACATCTATAAAAGGTAACCAGGACGCAGCTTTATAACCTTGCATCTCTACCTCTCTTTTCCTAACCATCATCTCCCATACATACTTTTTATGCAGAAACAGATTTGCCTCTACTTTGCTCTCATGGAATCAAGAATGATTGTCCTATCACAAGAAGAGCTCCAAGGCTCCCCCCACCCCACCCTTTTTTTTCCTTCATGCTACAGACCAAAAGCGTCATCTCCTGGAGGGGAAAACATGGGCTCTTGTTTTTCTAAGGTCACCATTTGGCCTGCCCCACTTCCCCACGTGCTCTTGAGGGAAATACTGCAATTACACTTAGAAAGCCACAACCTCGGTCACAGATCAAGACTTCCATCATGCCGGGAACATGCCTGAATTTCAAGGAGGCAAAGCAAAGTGATTCTGCCAGATTAGACAGTTAATTTTGTTTTTCTGTTCCAGTTATCAGACTGCTCTATGACGAAAATGAACACACACACACATGGCCAATTTGGTTTGGAGTATGGAGTCTTATCAACGTTTTCCAAGTAGGAATGCTTACTTACAAAAGTATTTTGTAAAGTATCAGATCTCAGTGACTGATGCTGGGCAGAGCTGTAGGGAGTTCCTCAAACTTAGATTGTAGTAGCACTCTAATTTAACAGAACTGGTCCAGTGGCATCATCACAGGGGCTAATTGTCAGGTGAGGTGTCAGGTGCCTTCCAAAAGACCGAAGTGCCTTCTCAGTCCTTCTAAGTCAAAATAACACAGTCTAAACTCTGAAAACGATCTTATTATCATGGAGATCTTCGATTTTATCAACTGACATTAGAGAATGTCTATCAGGCACCCAGAAAAACAATGACTTTGTTGCTGCCCTCAAAGAAACCACCTAGAGCCTAACAGAAAATACCAAGAGTTTTCTCCCTCATACCGTTTCATTTAATTCCTACAATCTTGAGGTAGGTCTGGTTACCATCCTCATCCTACCAGGAAAGAAACTAAAGCTGAAGGAGTAAATATTCCCCCCAAATCACACAGCCAATAAGTGACAGGTGCGGGCTCTCTAAATCCTTGGCTATTGATGGGCACCAATTAAAGCAGGGAGTCCAAATCCTGAGCTTGCTGTTCAGTTTTTCTTATAGAGTGACGTGTCCCCCATTTCACCGATACCATTGACTTTTGATTTCTCCGCGGACCCAGGACGAAGAGCCTGGTACCTCGTGGTCACGACGGGCTGTTCGAAGCCACGGGGCCGCGAGCTCGGCAGAGGGTCCAGTGCGCATGCCTGGGCCTGGGCCTGGGGCTTCGGCCCACCCCCGGGGGTCTGCGCACGAAACCTGCCCCAGCTGGCTCAGCGCCCCAACCCGGGACCCCTCAGAGGCTCGCTCCCAGCCGCCCAGGCCAGACCCGCCTCCTGAGGCCAGAAACCCACGAAGCGCTGCCAGCAGGTCCGCCGTCTGCCCCGAGGCCCAAGCAGGCGCTGACTGAGGGGCGGCCGGGGAAGCGGCCCCCTTGGGCCGAGGCGCGGTGGGCCGCGGGGCCGAACGAGGGCGCGCTGCGGGGCCTCTCCCGTTGCTGTCGGGCTGCCCGCCTTCCTGCCGGGCACGGGCCCGGGCCTCGCTCGCCGCTCGCTCGCGGCCCCTCGGGTGCACGGGGCTCGGGCCAGCCCCCGCGTGTAGGCCCGAGGCCTGAGCCCCCGCCTCTGGCTGCCAGCCCGCGCTCCGCGTTCACCGCGCTCGGCCGCGGGCCCGCCTCTCGGCCATTTTCGCTTTCGCTTTCCTGCCGCGGTAGTTGAGGAAAATGAAAGTGACCGTGGCCGTGGCCCGGGCCCGCGCAGCAGCCGTCCGGGCGAGGGGCGCAGAGACCGGCGGCGGTCGGCGTGGAGCCTGCGAGCTGGAGCGGCGGCCCGCACCAGACGAGGTAAGCGCGCCCCCTCGGCGGCCGCCTCGCGGGCTCCGCCTTGCGGACCGGGCGGGCGGGACGCCAGGAGGCCCTGTGACGCGGGGCAGGCCGGGCCGGGGGTGGCTCCTGCCGCGGGGCCGGGGGCGCTGAGACGCGACAGGCGGGGGCCTGCATGGCGCTGCTGAAGAGCTGGGGGAGCTCAGACTAGCGTGCCAAGGGTCTGGCAGCCTGGGGCCGAGGTCGCACGGCGGAAAAGCAGGCCGTGCACGGTTCCCATCACACGTTTCCTTTTATACAACGCCACCCGTTTCCCACCCCGGACCGGCTTTCAGGAAAAATCAAAGTGGGAGAATGTACGTAAAATGCTGAGCAGAGTGCCTCCCCTGAGCTCAGCAGGGAGGAACTCATCATTTGCCCCTTCTTGCCTTTTAGATCCTCTTCTTTCCCATTTGGCTCCACTCCTGGTGCAGTTTGCCTTTCTACGTTTTGCAGATAGGGTGCACTTGGGCGACCCTGGGGTGCTTTCCAAGCGTTCCCTGAACTGGCAAGCTTGCAGCTCGCCTCTCTTGGCCATAGGTATGGGCATCAGCCAGTCCAGGATGTCGCCCCCTCCCCAAGGCCCTGCCTGTGAAAAGACAGGGGCTTACTCCGCAGAGATTCCACATACACCCCCGCCCCCCCCACCCCCGGGATGGCGAAAACGGTCAGGATGGTGCACTCAGGGACCAAGTCCTTCTCAGACCAGGAAACTTTCTGTCTGCTGCATCTGCCAGCTGAAGGGTGAAACATAAGTGCTCTGTCTTTGCCGTTGGTCGCATATAAACGAACTCGATCGTGGTATGGAGAATTGGGCTCCACCTCAAAGCTGTGGAGACAACCCCTGGCAAGGAAAAAAAATATATCTATCTGTATCTGTATCTATATATTTATCTATATCTATATCATCTGTCTCTCTCTGTACACACAAGTTGCCCACATGGCCAGTTGTGTGAGATGAGCATACAGGGTAGAAGGTACTAAGTGTTGAAAGTAAAGGGACTAAATCTGCAGGCACTTGACGTACATTTGAGTGATGACACTCTTTGTAGCCAATACCAAGAACCCCCTTTTAATCAATTTTTGTCTCAATAAAAATGAATTCAGCCTAATCACACGGATCTGATCATACGGCCCATTACTGAAACAAAACTCCAATGATCTTAACGATCTTAACTTTGAAAATAGCCATCTGAATTTGACAAACGATGACCTAAGATCCTAATTTTTAAAACAGTCCCTCCTCTGCCCCGCTTCACGGCTGTGTTGAGTATTCATTGCTTTTAGAAAATACTGCCTTTATCGTGAGCCAGAAAATCTGTCTTTGATTCAACGAGCTATTCCTTTTCTGCTGAATTCCCTGATGTCCTCTTCTCTCTTCCTCCTGTTAACTAAATTTGAACTGTCGTGAATCGTTCTCTCCTTTTGGTCCGCTGGCTTCGCCTGCAGGGGGCTGAAGAGGTGGGGTAGTGGAGACACCATGCCCTGCCTTTCTACCACCCTGTGTTCATGCTTCCATGTTCCAGAAAACAGAATTATTCAGCGGAAGACCTAGCAAGGCCCTGCCTTTCCCCCTACCTTCTGTTCTCCATAGCTTTATGATTCATTGAGTTAGCCACCAGCATGTGATGGACCTTCTTACGGTTTTAACTAAAAAGTAATGCATGGGATTTTGTGTGTTTTCCTTAGTATCTAAGGTCTACCAAATTTAATTGCTCATACACTTTAGCTCATGGCACACTAATCCTTGCTCCATCTAGAGTCTCTCTTTCGTGTTATGTTACTTTGTTATTTCCTCCCTTTATACTCCAGTTCTGTCACACTGCCCCCCCCCCACACACACACTAACAGGCAGTCATGCTGGCATATTTGTTTGTTCTTCCAAACTACCTTTCATTATATCTTCTTAGAACATGTGTATCTCTGAAAACTATGTCATGTTTTGCTTTTGTTGCACTTACCTAAATAAATACTTTCAGGCTGGGGCCGCCTGGGTGGCTCAGTCAGGTAAGGTTAAACGTCCGACCTTGGCTTAGGTCATGATCTCAGGGTCCTTGGTTGGAGCCCCACGTCAGTCTCTGTGCTCAGCAGGGAGCCTGCTTCTCCCTCTCCCTCTGCCTGCCACTCCCCCAGGTCCTGCTCTCTCTCTTTCTCAAATAAATAAAATATTTTTTTAAAAATAAAAATAACAGTGACTGAGTAGCTCAGTCGGTTAAGCGTTTGCCTTTGGCTCAGGTCATGATCCCAGGTCCCTGGGATTGAGACCCGTGTCGGGGCTCCCAGTTTAGCAGGGAGTCTGCTTCTCTCTCTCCTTCTGCCCCTAACCCTGCTCATGCTCTCTCACACTCTCTCTCAAATAAATAAATTTTAAAAAAAGATACTTTCATACTATAAATCTCATACTGTTTCTTTCCCCCTCACACATTATATTTTTGAGTCAAACCATGTTGCTCTGTGTAAGTCTAATTCATTACTTGTGGTTGTTGCATAGTTTTGTATGGAAAGTATACACCACAAGTATTTAACCAGCCTCCTGGGAATAGATGTGAGGTGGCCTGTAACTCCTTGCTTGCACGAATAGTGCTGCACCAAACATCCTTTTGGGTGTCTCCCTGTGTCCTGTGCAAGAATTTTTTTGAGATCTACAAATATGAGATTGCGGGTTCTAGGATACTTGTCTTTTACTAAAGGATACTTAGTCTTTTACTGAAAACTGCTACTTCGTGCTGCCGAATGGCTACATTCGGTTTCCTCCCACCAGGAAGGAGTGCCTCGAGAGTTCCTTTGCCAACATCTGCTGGCACTTACTGTTAGCTCAGCTACACATTGCGGTCCAGACTGGTAGGTTAAAGCAGTACTCCATTTCTGTTTTACTTGAGCGTCTCATCATATTGTTTTGCCATTTGTGAACTGCTTACCCATCTATCCATCTAATCTGCCCCTCTTTTCTGTCTGATTTCTGATCTTTTCCTATATGGGGTTTGCATTTTGTTCTTTTTTTTTTTAAAGATTTTATTCACTTATTTGTCATTGAGAGAGAGAGCGCGCACACACAAGGAAGGGGAGCAGCAGGCAGAGGGAGAAGCAGACTCCCTGTTGAGCAGGGAGCCTGATGTGAGACTCGATCCCAGCACCCAGGGATCATGACCTGGTGAAAGGCAGACGCTTAACCGACTGAGCCACCCAGGCGCCCCTCATTTTGTTCCTTATTGGCATCCTTACATGTTAAATTTGTTAGTTCTCTATCAGATGTGGATGTTTTAAGTCTTCCCCTAATCTTCTCACCCGTCTGTTAACCTCATTTATGGTCTCCTTTTTATTATACTAATAACTTTATTATTAAAGTAGATAAATATAAATAAATTAAATAAATATAACTAAATATAAATGTAACTGAATAAAAATAACTAAATTTATATAACATAAAATTCACCTGTTTGAAGTATACAATTCAGTGGTTTGTAGTCTATTTACAGAGTGTGTAACTATCGCCATAATCTAATTTTAGAATATTTTCATTCCTCCGTTAGCAGTCACTCTCCACTTTATCTCAGTATGCCCCTCCCCAGCCCTAGGCAGGCACGAATCTACTTCCTGTCTCTTTGCGTTTGCCCGCTTCTGGACGTCTCATACAAATGGGATGACACGACCTGTGTTTGTTGTGCCTGACTTCTTTCACTTTAGCATGGTGTTTCGTAGGTTTGTCCACATTATAGGCTATATCAGTCGTTTGTTCCTTGTTAATGCCCAACGATAGTCCATCAGGTGGGTTTACTGGATTTGGTTTATCCATTCATCGGTTGATGCACATTTAGGTCGTTTCTACTTTTGGGCTCTGATGAATAATGCTTCTGTGAACATTGATGTACCATTTTTGTGTGAACGTATATTTTCATTTCTCTGGGATATATATACCTAGAAGTGGAATGACTGGATCATATGGTATCTCGATGTTTGAACTTTTGAGGAACCCCCAAACTGTTTTCCAAAGCAGCTGCGACATTTTCCGGTCTTACCGGCAGCGCGTGAAGGTTCCATTCTCTTCACATCCTCGCCGTCGCTTGTCTGTCATTTGGTTAGAGCTGCCCTGTCCTGGCAGGTATGAAGTTGTAGTGCGCGGTGGTCTTGATTTGCGCTTCCCTGGTGGTTAATGCTGTTGAACATATTTTCATGCACTTATTAGCCATTTGTGTATCTTCCCTAGAGAAATGTCTATTCAGAACTTTTAAAAAAATTATTTGTCTTTTATTTTTAAATTGTAATGATTCTTTATAGCTTCTTGATACATGTCCTTTTATCAGATATATGAGTTGCAAATAGTTTCCCCTATTCTGTGAGTTGTCTTTTCACTTTCTAGATGGTGTTCTTTGAGGCAAAAAAAATTTCAATTCTGTTGACGTCCAACTGGTCAATCTTCTGTCTTATCTCTTGTATTTTTGATGTCATATCTAACAAATCCTTGCCTATCTCGAGATTATGAAGAGTCACTCTTATGTTTTCTTTGAAGAGCTTTAGAGTTTACATTAGGTCTATGGTCTACTTTTTTTAAAAACATAGATCTTTAAATTTTGTGTAGTCATATCCATCATTTTACTCCTTTTAGCTTGTGCTATTTACATCTTATTTAAGAAATCCTTACTTACCTGAAGATTGTAAATTTTTTCTATATTTTCTCCTACTAACTTTATCGTTTCTTCTTCTACATTTACATCTTTAAT
The DNA here is from genome assembly GCF_023065955.2 of Ursus arctos. Lineage (NCBI taxonomy): Eukaryota > Metazoa > Chordata > Mammalia > Carnivora > Ursidae > Ursus > Ursus arctos. The sequence goes on from NW_026623067.1 coordinate 30,905,992, forward strand.
CCAATTGGATTTTGTTTTTATTATGGCTTTGTAATATGTCTTACTGTCTACCTTTTTATTTTTTTTCAAACTTTTTCTTAATCTTGTCATGGACTTGTTCTCCCATAAACATTTTAAAATCTGTCTGTAAAGTTCACAGAAGTCTTTCTGAAGTTTTTATTGGAAATTAATTGAAATCATAGGTTGATCTGGGAAGAATTGATACCTTTTAATGTCAAGTCATCTCACCCACGAATATGGTCTATTCTCTCCATTTATTCGTATTTTCTCTCAGATGAACTTTAATAGAGTTTTTCAAATTTTCTCCACAAGTCTCTTGCATTTTTTGTTAAGATAATTCGTAGCTTCAGTAATATTACTAATATAAGTGGTTTCTTATTTTGTCACATTGTTGCTGGTTACACTGTTACATATCTTCTCTCTCTCTCTCTCTGATTGGTTACTGCTGGTGTGGAGAAATGCAATCAGTTGTTTTTAGGTTGCTTTCATTTCTAACTACCTTTCTAAACTCTTATTAATTCTAACGGTTCTTCTGTGGATTCTCTTGAGAGTTCTATGTGAAATAATTATACCAGTTTCAAACACTGATTTTTGTCTCTTTCCTTCCAATTTTATACTTTGTTTTACTTTTTATTATTTTTTATAGTGGCTGCTTTTTCTTTAATTCTATTACATGGTGGTGGGAATAGCTGCACCCTTGTCTTGTTCCATTCCTTAAAGAGAAAATAGTTTTCTATGAAGTATGATGTTGGCTATAGGTTTGTAGATGATAGTCTTTGTTGAGGAAAGGAAGTCCTTTTCCTTGGGATCTGAGATACCAAGGAAAATAGATAAAAATCCATGCATTACTTCCTAATGAAAAAATTTTATAACAAAGTATATCACATGTGGTAGCTAAATCAATTAATAATCAAGCTGTGAAGAAAAGGTGGGGAAGACAGGGGCTTGGTCTCTTAATTCTACTTCTTTAAGACCTAGGTTTTGTGTTTTTTATTTTTGTTTTTGTTTTTAACACAAAATAGTACTGAGCTTTGTCAAATACTCTCTCTGTACCTGGTGAGATTATCGTCGTTTCCCCCATCCCAATTTTCCATGTATTATTAGGGTGTATAATCTTTTTTTTTTTTTTTAAGATTTTATTTATTTATTTGACAGAGAGAGAGAGACAGCCAGTGAGAGAGGGAACACAGGCAGGGGGAGTGGGAGAGGAAGAAGCAGGCTCCCAGAGGAGGAGCCTGATGTGGGGCTCGATCCCAGGACTCTGGGATCACGCCCTGAGCCGAAGGCAGACGTTTAACGACTGAGCCACCCAGGCACCCCTAGGGTGTATAATCTTAGCTGTTGTAACAGTCCCAACATTTCAGCGGCTTACACCAGGAATGCTATTTATCTATCCCTCATGACACAGTCCAGGGATGTTGGTGAGATAGTGGACTCTCCTTTACTTAGTTGTTCAGGAACCCAGGCTCTTTTTCACCAGTTGCTTCCACATCTCCTTGGACCTAGGTCCTTCATCAGGTTCTTTGTAATGGCCAGAGATGACACCACTCAGTGTTCCTCATATTCCATGGGCAAGGACTAGTCACATTATCCCAACTATTGTAAGGTGGCTGGGACCTTTTATGTTTTTTTTTTAAAATTCATTTATTTGAGAGAGAGAGAGAGAGAGAGTGAGAGAGAGAACATGAGTGGGGGAAGGAGCACAGGGAGAGGAAGAAGCAGACGCCCCACTGAGCAGGGAGCCTGATGCGGTGCTGGATCCAGGGACTCCAAGATCATGACCTGAGCCAAAGGCAGACACGCAACTGACTTAGCCACCCAGGCGCCCCATGGTGGCTGGGAAGTTTAATGGCATTCCCAGAAGGAAAAGGAGAACAGAGAGATGGTGAGCAGTAGTAACTTCTTTCGTAATCCATTAATGTAGTGAATTACTTTGAGAGTTTTGTTGACTTTGAATCATTTTTTATTACCTTATCATGACATATTCTTAATACTTTTTTGGATTTGATTAGATAATATGTAGGTATTTGGCATCCATGTTTATAAGTTAAGCTGGCCTCTATTATTCTTTTTTTGGACAGTCCATATTCCAAATTTCAAAATTATAGTAACTTTAGGTTGGGCAATGTTTCCTCTTTTTTTATTTTCTAAATTAACATATTTAAGTAAAGATTGTCTATTCCTTGGAAGTTAGTAGAATGTTCTTGTAAAACCTTCTGGGACTGAGACTTTATGGGGAAGAAGTGTTTTAAATTACTTCAATTTCTGAAATGGCTATTCACATTTGTTATCAATTTGTCCCGATTTTGGCAATTTTTCTAGAAATTTATTGACTTTTTCTGTGTTTTCAAAATGAATTGTCATATACTTATTTATAGTTTTATAGTTATTTATAGGTATATAGAATAACATAGTTATATTATTCTTTTATAAGTTATTAAATGTCTGCTATATTTGTCATTTCCTCTTTTTTCTACAGTCTTTTTTTTCATCTTCTGTCAGTTTTTCTTGTTCAGTCTCCCTGTGTTCAAAGAAATACTTTGATCGTGATGCGTACTGAGTAATGATGTACAGAATTGTTGCGTCACTGTATTGTACACCTGAAACTAATATAACAGTGTATGTTAACTACACTAGAATTAAAATGAAAAACTTAAAATGAGATAAAATAAACTTAATTTAAAAATAAATTAAAATGTTAAAACCTCAAAGAAATACTTTGGGTTTTGTTAATCACCTTTATTTTTTGTCCTCCATATCTTCAATTTCATTGATTCTGCCATTATATTTACTATTTCATTTCTTCTTGTTTCTTTGGTTACATGCTATTTGTAAAAGTTTCAAACCATGTGGACACTTGTAAAGTGAGATAGGAAAGCCCACTCCTGTCTCTTACAGTCTCACTCTTTATAGGCAACCACCCTTACCAGATTGGTGTTTTTCTGGACCCTTTTCTCTGCTTACACACTTGTCTACAACTTTGCTAAACTTTGTAAGTCGTGGGTCTCTTTCTCTGGCAGACACACATGCATCCATTAAAATGGCCTATCATAATTTATTTATCTGTTTTCCACTGATGGGCAATTGGGTTGAAAGTCTTGGTTTTTTAATAGTGGAATTTAATTGATTCATATTTATTTTGATTACTGATAAGTGTGACCTTATTTCTGCCGTCTTGTTTTGCCAAATATTGATCATGACTTCTTCGTTTTCTTGTTTTCTTATGACTTCTTCTATATTAATCCAAGTGTTTGTTTCCATTCCTTCCTTCCTTCTTTTTATTTAGTGACTTGGAATTCTGTATCTTACGAGAAGCCCTCTTTAACTTCTTAAGCATAGATAAACTTATGTTTTCCTGTAAATACCAAAAATTAGTCAGAATCTCTAATGTCCTCCTAAACATAAGGAACTTTTTAAAAAGACTTTATTTATTTATTAGAGAGAGAAAGAGCCCAAGCGAGCAAGCACAAGCCAGAGGAGGGACAGAGGGAGAGGGGGAGGGAGAAGCAGACTCCCCACTGAGCAGGGAGCCCTATGTGAGACTCAGTCCCAAGACCCCAGGATCATGACCTGAGCTGAAGGCAGACGCTTAACCAACTGAGCCACCCAGGCGTTCCAAGAAACGTTTTAGTATGTTTTTAATTCTCTTCTCTTCCGCTTTCCCTCATAGGCACATGCACACGTCAGTGTCTGCCCAGGAATTATAATCGGGAAACTTCCTGTTGTTATTAATTCTTCATGCTTCAAAATACACTTTTCTTTCTCTACTTTAGAAATCTTTTGTTAACAATTGCATTGATTCCTAACCTATTTGTGCAGTTGCCTACCACATCAGGATAGAAAGGCTCACACATATGTTTCTTTTAGAGTTTTCATTGACTTCCTGAATACTTATAGTGATTGGTGTGTCATGAGTAATGCTTCTCTGGCTTTCTTATTTCTCACAAGTCTACTTTGGAATCCTTGCTATTCCGATCCTCGTTTGACCTTTGTTGGCACAAGAACATTCTGAAGTCTTTGCGAATGCTAGTCACTTCCTCATGTTTTACTGAGTTTACTTTAGCTTGGTTAAACCAAGAGCAATATCAGTTTGTGTAAACTTACCACTAACTGGAGGTTCATGTAATGGCCCTGCCCCAGGGTCAGAGACTGGCTAGAGAAATATGAAAATCGCTTTGAAAATTCAGCTGCTGAATATATTATGTTAAAAAGCTTAACATTTAGGGGCGCCTGGGTGGCACAGCGGTTAAGCGTCTGCCTTCGGCTCAGGGCGTGATCCCGGTGATCTGGGATCGAGCCCCACATCAGGTTCTTCTGCTATGAGCCTGCTTCTTCCTCTCCCACTCCCCCTGCTTGTGTTCCCTCTCTTGCTGGCTGTCTCTATCTCTGTCAAATAAATAAAATCTTAAAAAAAAAAAAAGCTTAACATTTTAAGATCTTTGTTTATAATACCTAGCTATTTGAGGGTGAAGTAAAATGGGCACTCTCACAGTGAAACTATGGTAAAACTAACTTGGATGGTGTTTATCAACAGCTTTTTTTTTTTTTTTACTTTTTTAAATTTATTTTTTAAAAGATTTTATTTTTTAAAAAAAATTTTAAGATCTGTTTATTAGAGAGAGAGAGAGCGTGCATATACCCGAAAAGAGGGAGGGGCAGAGAGAGAGGGAGAGAAATCCTCAAGCACACTCCCAACTGAACACTGATCCAGACATGGGGCTCAATCCCAACACCCTGAGATCATGACCTGAGCCAAAATCAAGAACCCTACATTTAACCGATGAGCCACCCAGGCGCCCTTAAAGATTTTATTTTCAAGTAATCTCTACACCCAATGTAGGGCTCGAACTCACAACCACAAGATCAAGAGTCACAGGCTCTTCTGACTGAGGCAGCCAGACCTCCCTATCAAAAGCTTTTTAAAGTGTCCATACTTTTTTATCTCAATAATTCTACTTCCAGGACTATATCTTAAGACGTGTTTCCAGGCACCTAGGTGGCTCAGTCAGTGAAGCGTCTGCCTTCGGCTCGGGTCGTGATCCCGGGGTCCTGGGATAGAGCCCCAGGTCAGGCTCCCTGCTCAGCGGGGAGTCTGCTTCTCCCTCTGCCTCTGCTCCCCACACCCCTCATACTCACGCTCTCTCAAATAAATAAATAAAATCTTAAAAAAAAAAAAAGATGTTTCCTGTGCAAGGTGATTTTAGGTGGTGCAGGGTAATTCTGGGTGGAACACGTCTGTGGCTTTGTCTAACACTGATTCACACAGTGAGGAAGTCATTCCTGTCGGTTCCTTTTCAGTCTTCTGATCAAGGGAAGGAGAAGCTGTCAGTTTGGTGCTAGTGTGTCTTTAACACCTCTCAACACCTTTCCAGTCTCCCTTTCGATATATTAATTACGTTTTCACAACATTGTTTTGTTTTCTGCTCTATTTTCTTTATGATTGTCTTTCTTTAGGACATAAGATGCTGGTTTTCTGTTTATAATAGTAAATTAAGTTTGCTTTTAAGGCTCATTTATTTAAGGGCAGAAATGAATTGATTTAAAGAGAAATGCTAAGTATAGTACGGATGGTATTTAATTGTGGTGAAATAGTTATGGTGATGTATGGATAACTGAAATGTGTGGAACATGACCCTAAGAATAATCAGAGCTTCAGATACAGATTTTAAATGGGGGGTTCTTATATATAAAGCTGTTCCTCTCAGAGACTTCTCTCAGAAAGTTAGAAACCACTAGGGTGTCTAGCAATAAGGCATTGATTAAATGAATTTGATAACTTCCTATGATATGATATTGCCAGCTATTAAAAAATATATTTAATGACATGGAAAAATTGTATACTGTTAGGTAAAACAAAACTGGTTGCAAAAGAAAAATATATACAGTATCCTATTATTATTAAAAAGAAACTATATGTATTTGTTATATATAAGACTGTGCATATATTTTATATCTGTGTGTGTGTGTGTGTGTGTGTGTGTATACACACATAGGAGTTTATATATATGTAACTTCCAAATAAGTTATGTCTGGATGGTTGGAACTCCAGATTTTTGTGTTTTCCTATAATAAACATCTATCACTTTCTTACCAAAAAAAACAATGTATACATACATATATTTATTTATTTTTTTACATATATCTATTTTTTAATTAAGCTGTTCCAATCCGAACAGGACTGCTTGGCATTTTGCCATCAGCAGGTGCCCCTGAGTCCTTACATGCTCCTGGAATCCAGTTAGGTCCCTGTAGCCTGCAGCAGAGCCAAAGCGGGATAGTGCCCTCGAAAGTTCCTTGTCACCCCTCAGTACACCCCAAGATTCTTGGTCTTAGTGGGTGTATATTTAGACTTTTGGAGTAAAACAGAGGAGTATATACAAAATTGTTTGAAATCATTTTTATTGCCTTTTCTTCTCAACAGCCCTATTAGGCAGCCTCACATCAGGATCCCACTTTCTTCCTGGGTGTGGATCATTACATAGGTGTAGAGTAGATGCTGAAAGGGGGTCTCCTAGTTTCTCATTTATTCTCGTCCTGTAATTTCCACATTATTCTACTGGCCATGAAATTTTTTTTTCTTCTTAAATTTTTATTTGTAAGTAATTTCAAACTTACAGAAAAGTGGCAAAAATAAAAATAATAAAAAGAATATCCAATAGTAAAAATAATAGTTAAAAAGTTAAAAGTAGGGGCGCCTGGGTAGCGTCTGCCTTCGGCTCAGGGCGTGATCCTGGCGTTCCGGGATCGAGTCCCACATCGGGCTCCTGGGCTGGGAGCCTGCTTTTTCCTCTCCCTCTCCCCTGCTGTGTTCCCTCTCTCGCTGGCTGTCTCTCTGTCACACAAATAAATAAAATCTTAAAAAAAAAAAAAGTTAAAAGTAGTAAAAAGAATGTTTACCCAGATTCATCTATTAGCATTTTACCCCATTTGCTTTATTTATATCTATATATACAAATACATATTTTTTCGAATTTCAGCATATCAAATATATACTCCCAATATATAATACATACTTTAGAAATTAAATATATATATATATGTATTTCCTGTACCATTTTGGCCATGAAATTTCTGTATGTTAGACATAATCATGGTTCTGTATCACCTGGGTTGGAGGGGCATATATTTAAATTTGGATGCCTTCTTTCCAGGATTATAAAATCTCTGTTGGGAAGAAAAAAATGTTCACTGCAAGGCCTAATGCTTGGCAGCAACAATTGCTATCTTTTGCCTTCTAGAAATTCCTTGGATGTTACTTCTTAGAGCTTGTTCCTGGAAACCCCTGGATTCCTTTGTGGGAATGGGGTTGGTCCCTGTTGAGTGACTAAATGCTGTCTCTCTCGAAGAGAGGTCTTACCGCCCTGGTGCAAGCTTCCTCCTTTTACAAGGGTGCTGGGCTTTGCCCAGGGCCAGCTAGCTAGGTTCTGAGCCTAACAGAAGTCTGTTGTGGCATTCCAGTAACATCTGCCAGGTTGTGGCAAGAGCTCTGACTGGCCATCTCTCTCCCCTACCCCACCCCAGGGTCCTTCAACTCCTCTCCACCCCCACAGCCACCATTGCTGTGATTCAGGCTGTCACATCTCTTGCTCGGATAACACAGTGACCTCTGACTGGTACTTACTTCCCCTTCCCTCTTGCCTATTTTTTTCTCAGAAGCCAATGTGTGTTAGTCTCCTATTGCTGCTGTAACAAATTACCACAAAACTAGTGGCTTGAAATAATACTAATTTATTATTTTACAGGGGCGCCTGGGTGGCTCAGTCGAGTAAGCGTCTGCCTTCGGCTCAGGTCATGATCCCAGAGTCCTGGGATCAAGCCCTGTGTCAGGCTCCCTGCTCAGCTGGGGGATCTGCTTCTCCCTCTGCATCTGTCTCTCCCCACCCCACTCATGGTCTCTCTCTGCGTCAAATAAATAAATAAAATCTTTTTAAAAAATTATTATTTTACAGTTCTGAAGGTCAAAGTCCTAGAATCAAAGTTTTAACAGGGCTGTGTTCCTGCAGGAGGCTCTGAAGGAAACTCATTTCATTGTCTCTTCCAGCTGCTTGAGGCTTCCTGCATCCTTTGGCTTATGGCCCCTTCCTCCATCTTTTAAAACTAACAAGTCTTTCTCACGCCGCACTGCTCTGCCGCTTCTCTTCTGTAGTCAAGTCTCCTCTGCCTCCCTCTTGTAAGGACACTTGTGATTACATTGAGCCCGTCTGGGGAATCCAGGATTACCTTCCCATCTCAAGATCCATAATTTAATCACATTCTGCAACATGACTTTTGCCATGTTAAGGAACATACAACTTCCAGGGTTGCAGACATCAACATCTTTGGCAGGGCCATTATTCAGTCTACCACACAGTGTAACCTTTTAGAAACACACACATCCAACCACATTATTCCTCTGCCTCAAATTCTCATGTGGTGCTCCAGTCCCCAGAGGATGAGGGCCTCTCAGAGCTGGGGGTGCCATGGAAGGGCTGCTCACACCCCTTCTCCACCTCCCCCTACCTCCTCTCTCTCTCCTCAGCCTCTGGCTTGCTGGCCACCATCCAGCCTTTGCATATGGTGTGGTTTTTACCAAGGATGTTTCTCCTCCTCACACTCCATTCCAGGCCTTCGTGAGGCTCCAGACACGGTCAGGCCTGTCTAGGATGCTCTCATAGTGACCTGTGTCATTCTGCTGTCACACTTACCTGGGTTGTTATGCCTTTGCATTTATTTAAGTGCTCATTTGATTCATCTGGGCTTCTCCTGTGGGAGTAAGTACCCCATACAGGAGGGACCGTGTCTGGCTTTTGCCCACTGTTTCATCCCAGCACAGTGTCTGGCTTGTGGTAGATGGTTAGTGGGGGTAGATGAATAAGTGAATGAATATTAACAGCATGGTCATCACCCTCTGTCCCCTTTATGCTGCTCCTGCTTCTGCACAGCATTTGTTTCCTCTTGTCTTGTCACCCCCCTCCACCAGAACGGAAGCCCACAAGAGCAGGGACTTTGTCTTTTGGGTGCATGCCAGGTCCCAGAGCAGTGTCTGGTCCATAACAGGCACTTGAAAAATGGGGGGTGCGTGATAGGCATTGCTCAGAACCTCTCACAAAATTTTCATATCTGACCCCTCTTTGAAATTGGCTATTATCAAGTTTTACATTTTAATTATTCATGCTAACTCAGATAATCAGGCAGATCAGCAGGGACCTTTAAAATGTTCAATTTTCTGGTGAAGATTAAATGAGTTAACAAATGTGAATCATTTAGAGCAATGTCGGCACATGGTGAGCCCTGTGTGAGTCCGCTTGCTGTTGCTGGTAAGAGATGCTCAAGTCCTTGATAGTCTAGAATTTTTACTATGTCTGTCGCAACTCCGTGGTGGAATCACAAACACGGAACAGAGTGGGTTCTCCTGGCTCTTCACTTGGATGGACCCAGCTGTTCCAACTGCCTGAAGATAGGCCCCGGGTGGGGGGGGGGGGGTGCGCTTAAGGTGGGTGATCTGGTCCATAACTTTGTGCTTTTCCTTGTTTTGCCTGCAGGTGGCAGCACGCCCTGGACTTCTCTGCCCTGCAAGCAGTCCCCAGGCTGGACCACAGAGAAACAAGAAAATGGACTCCCAGCTGCAGTCTGCAATGTGAGCATTTGTGGGGAAGATTGTTTACATTCTATTTCGACCCCATTTGCCCTCAACAGACAATAATTCTAAGTTGCATATTTGGGAAGAAGGGTACTTTCTATCTGTAAACCTAAGGGCAATGCACCACTTCTTGGTGTTGTAATGAGAAGTCTAGGAAAGACCCTCCCTGATTTTTAGCACCTGTTTCCTTCGATGATGTTTTGTCCTTACTTGCAATCCCTTCAGGGCCGGGCCTGACAGGGACTCTTGACGTCTTCCTTCAGTGTCACTAGTCTTTGTAGGGATCTTGGTGAACCCTGTCCTTCACCCTCCCCGAGGCCAGCCTTGCCCCAAGCCTCAGTGTGTCAGGAGTTGTGCTGTGCAGTTTCCACCTCATTCAGTCCCCACAAAAACCTGGCCAAATAGGGGGTATAACTCCTTTGTTACAAATGTGGAACCAAGGCTCAGAGGTTAAATTACGTACAGAGCTTAGATGTAGTAAGGCAGGGTGGCGGCCCAAGGTCTCTGGAACTCTTGCCTCTTATCAGAAAATGAGGCTGGCTGCCTATGGGTAGAAGATGAATCATATTTGTTCTTGTAGACTGAAAAAGGAACAAAGTAAAACTAATGGAAAACAAAATATTAATCCCTAAATAACCTCCCTCTCTAAATTACCATCTTAACTTCACATAATCCTATTTTTCTCTCTGATTTCTTTCAACCTGAATTGTTGGCTCACTAGTAAAATTTGCCTTTGTTGCTCTTTGCCCTATGCAAATCCTTATGTGCGTTTTTCTGTGTACCAATTGATGCAGGGTAGTTTTGTGATTCATCTGGAGGACCTGTAACCTCCATAAATTGGTGGAGTCTGAAGAGTGGCAAAGTGTGAGAAGTCTTCTTCTGTGCTCAGGAGGTGGGGCGACCCACCTGAGAGTCCACACACTGACATCCCTGAGCGCCCCAAGCAGGACTGTGTCGGAGCTTAGCTCTGATGACTGGTGCAACCTAAATCCTAAGTGTTGTCACAATCAGCTGTTTTCTAAACCAGGTCACCCTTAAGTGCCTGCCAATATCCGAACATTTTAAAATGCGACAGTTAGAACTGCGGTCAGTGAAAGAAAAGCTATCCTTTGTCCCCAGGGGGTACCTTCCTGAGTCCTACTTTGGGGCACTTCATTTCCGGCCACTCAGGACAAATAGCCTTGAGGACACATTCACTGTGGATGTTTCAAACTGATAGATTTACACAATAGTCACTTGCACAAGCGAGAGTCACTAACTTATGACTGTGAGATATTTTTTCCTTGTCCTTTAAAAAAAAAACAACAACAACAGCTTTGTTGAGCCAAAATTCTCATACCAAACAGTTCATCCATTTAAAATATATGGTTGAATAACTTTTACTATATTCACAGAGTTGCATGTCTATCACCAGAGTCAATTTTAGAACATTTTCCTTACCTCGAAAGAAGCTCTGCACCCCTGGATTGTCCCCCACCTCTACTCTTCCTGTCTCCCCCAACCACGGGTCATCTACTTCCCGTCTCTGTAGATTTCCTATACTGGGCATTGCAGAGATCACGTCCCATCACCTGTGGTCTTCGTTGTCTGGGTTTTTCCACTTCGCATGATGTTTTCAAGGTTCGTGCATGTCACGGCACCTGTCGGACTCCATTCCTTTTCATTGCCAAATAGTATTCCACTGGGTGGTTATACCACTCTTGTTTATTCATTCATCATTTGATGGACGTTTGGGCTTGTTTCCCGTTTGGACTACTGTGAACAATGCCGTGAATATTTTAGAGTGCAGGTTTTTGTGCGGGCCGTGATTGTATTTTGTGACTCTGAAACCTGTAGTGAACAAGTCCAGTTTCTAAGCGTTTGAGAGAGGAATAGAACCACATTGATGTTTGAGATTTAAAGGGACCGTTGCTTTGGGTAGACGCAGATTTGCGCTCAAAGAGATTAACTGTATGAGACAAGGTTAAAACCAAAAGGTATTTAAATCTAATTCTTCTCCATATCACTTGAGTTTTCTAAGTTCTATGTTTTGCTATTCTTTGTTTAAAAAAAAAAATGAACAGGAAAGAAACATGTGTTGGTCCCGAGATCTCACTTGAAATAATGTGGAATTCGTTTGGGTGGAGGGTGGCATGAGGACTTTTTTCCGGGTGCGTTTGGCAGCTGGGTGGGTGAGGTGGAGGCAGGGGCCAAAGAGAGGAACAAGGCGGGAGGAGAATGTGGGGTGATGTGGGCCACCCATCCGCCCTTAGTTTGGCTTCCCTGTGGCCCACTCGTATGGCCAGGGGGCACTGACAGGTCACACATAGTGTGGCTATTGCCTGTTACCTGGGTGCCGTGCTTCACAGCTGAGTACCTGTGGGTCTAGTTTCACTCTGCTTCTGACTCACAAAGCTCTGGTGTTGGGCGGCTGGTTTTTAGTCAAAGCAGGTGTTATGAAGAATGTGTTGAAGGACAAACCAAGCCCCTAAGGGACTCTCATAGACGTAGTACTAAACATTTCCGGGCTGTTTGTTGGTGTGTGTGTGTGTGTGTGTGTGTGTGTGTGTGTGTGTGTTTTAACACCACTTAACAGTTTTCAGTTTAACTGTGTTTTCCTTCCTGAAACCTTTAAGTGAGGTTAGTCCTTGTGATTTATTCTATGCATGTTTTTTAGGGAGTTCCTCTACTTCTCATGTCTGGGTTGGAGTTAGAGACCTTTTTTTTTTTTTTCTTTTCACACTGACCAGGCATGCAGATATAGGAGTGATTTGAGTTTTCCTCCAATTTAACTTATTTCTTTATCTTTATTTTCCTTCCCTTGGGACATGAGGGAGTATGGGGGGGTGCGTTTTAACTGAATTCTGACTTCAGGTGAGTCGGCGGAAATGGTTGTGTATTACCTAATGCCTGATGGGAGACACATTGTAAGAAACAGGCAGCCTTCTGATTTGAGAGTCAAAACTTTGTTCCCATCTGTTACGTGCAATCCCGATGCCCCCAAGTGCCCAGTTGTGAGTGCCCAGGAAAGCCTAAGTCAGGGAAGGCTTTGTGAGGCTGCCCTGGGTCCGTAGTAAATGGGAGAAAGAAGGTGGGTGGTAGTTGCAGGCACACAGGCATGACGGGCAACAGCATCAGGAGGAGTCCGGAGGGATCATGACCGGTAGGTTGGGTTGACAGGATTTGGGTGGTGGTAGGATTTGATTATCAAACCAAGCGGTTGGGCTTTAATACCATAAAGAATAGGAAGTAAAAGGGCTCCTGGCTGGCTCAGTTGGTAGAGCCTGTGACTCTTCCTTCATCTCAGGGTTGTGGGTTTGAGTCCCACGCTGGGTGTAGTGATGACTTAAAAAATAAAATCTTAGGCACCTGGGTGGCTCAGTCGGTTAAGTGTCTGCCTTCGGCTCAGGTCATGATCAGGATCGAGCCCCGCATCGGGCTCCCTGCTCAGCAGGAAGCCTGCTTCTCCCTCTCCCACTCCCCCTGCTTGTGTTCCCTCTCTCACTGTGTGTCTCTCTCTCTGTCAAATAAATAAATAACATCTTTAAAAAATTAATAAATAAAATAAAATCTTAAAAGAAAAAGAATAGGAAGTAAAGACTTTTGAATAGGAACACAAGCTTACTGTTTAGAGACTTTTATTTCCATTTTACACCTGAGAAAACTGGTGCTTTTCAAATATTTTCTTTCAAATAATTCTCCAAGATCCCGTGGCGGGGGGAGGTTGGATCCCGCAGACCCCAGAGTACATAGAGGTGTGCCCTGGCCCAGTCTTGGGGCAGCTCCGCCCTGTGTGGCCCTGGGAGTTTGTGCGTGACTGCATCTGTTTGTCAGCGTTCCTCCCTGGGCGGACCTGGTCAGGGGCAGAAGGGGGACTTTGAGTAAGTCACATCCCAGCCTCTCGGAAGCCCTGGGAAAGCTGGGCCTCCACCCGTCGGTGCAGCAATAGTCCAGGCACGTTCTCAGAGCTGCGGGGAGTTTGGGAGCTCAGGTCCCTGGGCAAGTCTCGCCTCCCCAGTGGGAGCCGCAGGGCTGGTGCCATCCGGGCAGACTGGCAGCACAGCTGCAGTCCCGGCACAGGCGGACTCTTGTTACCACTCTGCTGATCCAGGGCGCTTGGTTTGTACCCAAGTTTCCCAGCCATTCCTTCACTCGTGCCTTCATAGAGTATTCGGCAAACAGTTAAGCCCCTAAAATGTACTGGTTGAGCTCGCGGCAATGAACAGAACAACCCAAGGCCCTGGATCACCCCTGCTTGACCCTTCTAGTCTCACCTGTAGACTTTGGCTAGGCATAGCATTCCTGTCCGAAGGGAGGGAGGAAGGAAAAAAATGACTTGAGGTTCTCTCCCTTCTTGGTGGTCTCTGATTCTATAGACAGATTCCACATAACATTCGTGAAGGGATTAGGAATATCCCTAAAATCATGTCCAGGCATTTGTGATTTATATTTGTATTATGCAACCCCTGTCCCCCCCCTTTTTATTTGCTTTCAAAATACATTTACTTCTGTCCTTGATCTTTATAAAGTAACTCTGTATGTCACAGCAGACATGGTACTGAGACCCAGGTCCACCTTTGCTAACCACGGACTGTGGGCATGTGCCCTGACTTCCCTGTTCCTCCACAGTTTCCTTGTCTGAAAATGGATATGGAAACTGTACCTCCCTCCAAGAGCACTCTGAGGATAAATGTGGCAATGTTTCTAGCACAGAGTAAAACCTCAGTGAATGGTGTTTACGATGATGATTATATGTAATTATTCCCACTTAACAAGAAGGAAAGCCTTAGACCAGGGAGGTTAAGTGACTTGCTTAAGGTCATGTGGAGAGTTAGAGACAAAGCTGGCAATAGGAGCCAGTGCTCGCTCTCTCTGGGATTCAGTTTGGTCACCAGGAAAAAATGTTAGTACACATGGACAGTTAGGTCTGAGCCTAATGCTCTGGTGGCTGGTTCTGGCTTTTGTAGGGGATTGCAGGATGGGGCTTCCTCAGCACACAGGACTCTTGATCTTGGGCATCAAGAGCCCCTCAGGGAGGGCACCTATGGGACTAGAGGACAGGGAGCCTCCCTCTTTGTTTTCTGAGAAGCACAGGGGACTTGGAGGCAGTGGGCTTCCAGTGCTCCCCTGCTTCCCCCTTGCCTGGTGTGGCCAGATCCTACAGGTCCCCCTGGGGCTTCACAGAGACCCAACCTGACCTGGGGTGGCACTGGGACAGGCATGCAGGAAGCAGGTGGGTACTCTAGAATTCTCTATCCCTGAGCAGAGCTGGGCCCTTACTACCATGGGAGGACTCTTAGGCTTAGGCCTAGGAACCGGGTACGGGTGGAGTCTCTTTAAAACCTGACTTTTGCCGTATGGGACAGGGGTGGCAGATGCCCTTTGTGGCTGCCCCAGTCACCCTGTCGCCAGAGGACTGTTCCCACTGGTCTTAGGTACACAGTGCTGGCCCTTGGTCCTGGTGAAGGAGAGTTAAGGACTGCCCAGATGGGTTTTCCCAGGAAATGGATAGCACTTCGAATCTCGGGTCAGGCAGTCTAGCACAGCGGAGAAGTCCACGGTCAGTCAGACGTGGATTAGAATCCCAGCTCTGCTTCTTTGTGTGTGGGGGTGCGCGCGTGGGACGTGCCTGGAAAGTTATTCAGCCTCTTCAGGTCTCAGTTTGTACATCTGTAAAATGGGAATGAGAGTACCTACCTCACACGAATGCAGTATGAAGTAACCTACTGGAGCATGCGCGTGCTTGGCCTGTGGGGGCTCTCATTCTTGTCGTTGTGGTGAACACATCACTGGGCCCTACTAGTATGTGGGTGGAAACGGCTTTCACGCGTGGCTCAGCCTCATAGAGCCTGTGTAGCTGCCGTGACTCAGGCGCCTCGAGTGAGCCGGGGTGCTCAAACCTCTCTTTGCTTGTTGTTATTTGCAGTCATTTCTGTCATCCAGTGTGTCATTCACTTTCTGCTGATGGGTCACACCATGTCATCTTTTGCCGTTCCTTTTCTGTTTAGTTTGGTGTTTTTGAAACTAAAGGTGTTTTAGTTATATGGTTAAAATGTATTGAGGGTTTACTCTAATAAGCAGGGTGGTGGTTGACTTGGGTGGCCTTGAGAGATCAGGTACTCTGGCCTGTTTCCCAGCCCCCTCTCTGGGCTGAACTGCGTGCCCTCTGCCCTACCGTAGACACTTTTGGGAACGCCACTGATCCTCCTTTGGTAGCCATTCGGGGGGTCTGTAGGGACAGTGGCTTCTTCCTCATTCCCCTGGCAGTGTCCCTTTCAGGCCATCCACCCATCCTCAAGAGTTGTTAGGGACTCACTTGGAGAGTGTGCTCAGGGCCTGGGGTGGACAGGCAGACAGCGAGGGTGATGTCCCCCTGGTGTGCAGATGGTGGGGCCACTGCCACTGTGACTGTGGGATGCGGCATTCAGTGCCAATGTAGTCAGACACACTCCCCGTCTCCCCTCCGGCAGAGCTGCCAGACCGCGGCTGCCTCCTTCCTCACAGGCCTGTGTCTGCTCGGCTCTGGGTGCAGAGACATGGCCCAGGGGCCAGCCGGATCGCTGGAGGAGCTGAGTGGTTGTAGCTGGCCTGGCCTGCCGTCCCTGGGGTGATGGGGATGATGGGTGGGGGTGGGTCTGCTCCAACCACAGCAGCCACTGAGTGGTTATTTAGGGACCTTGAGGCCTGAGAACGAAATACCCCCCGCCCCACCGAGGTGCCTTCATAAAATGAGCACTTATTGAGCACCCACTGTGCGCTTCAGGAGACTATGTGAAAGAGGCCTCACATGTGAGTTGGTCTAGAGCTGCCTCCAGCCCAGCGGGCAGGGCTACCAGTGGCCACCAGGGAGCTCCACTGCTCTCAGAGGATCTGGGGCTGACCGAGGAGCCAGCTTGGCTGTGTTGCTGTTTATCTGAGCAGCTTCCTTGACAACCAGGAGATAAATACCTGAGGTCAAGAAAAGCCTGGAGCAAGATTAGGTGTCTGGATAGGGTGGGGCCTGTATTGTGATTTGGAGACCCTTAAGTGACCAGAATCTTCCAGGTGGCCTCTTCAACATGCCCTATTAGTTTTTTAGTTAATTAATTAATGTCCCACCCACTTCCAGAGAAGATTCAAAGTGGCTCCAATTTGCAGGTGTCCGAAGTTTGCTCCCAGGGAAACATTGGGGTTTAGGCCCTAAATGGGTCATTTACCTGCTGCCAGTTCAGCTCCATACTCCCGGGTCTGGCTCCCTGAGAAGCACGGCATTTGCAGCTTCTGTAATCACCTCCTGGTCCCTTTGCAACAAGTGGCTGAGACACCTTCCTGCCTTGAGGCAAATCATGTGACTTAAGAGAAGCAAATCTGACCTCAATTACCAGGTGCAAATATCAGTCACTGGGAGTAACCAGGAGGCCTGCAGCCCCGGTTGTTTCAGCCTCTGGCGTTAAATATTAAGAGTGCGCTGTTGAGGGTGTGATAAAGGCTGTCTCTAACAGTTTATGATTTCCAGTAAACCCGAGGGCTTCAAGGAAGGGCCAGGGGCAGGTGAGAGACTCTAGGCCTGGCCCTCCGCTGAGCTGGCAGAGCCATTTCTGCAGGAACAGGAGGGGCAGGAGCAAGGCTCCAGCTTCTAGAGGCTAGCCCTGTTCTACAGCAGAGCCGAAGAGCCACGCTGCCCAGCCCGCGCTTCTGCACCCACCAGGCAGTTCTGTGCATTCTCGGGCGGTTCTGGGGGGAAGGAAGACGTCTGTCGGCAGCCACTGTGCCTGCTTCCTGCTGGGTGCCAGGCCAGCTTTGGAGCCTTGGACACATTCCTTTGTCCGTCTGGGTAGTGGGCAGCTGGAGCTGCTCTCACAGAAAGCTGGAGGAGCATTTCCAGCACCTGGGACCTGCCAACGCTGGGCTGAGATTCCTCAGCATCTGGCCACAAGGAGGCTGTAGGCGGGCAGCATACCCCACCTTGGACTAGGAAGGGACCTGAGGTTCCCCTCCCACCTTCCCGTGCCATGAGGGAGGTCCGTCTGAGATTCTCTGGGGCATCTAATCCAACAGCAGAGATAGAGGACATACAGCAAATTAAGTCAGAATACAATAACAGTAGCTCGCATTCAATTAACAAACATTTAATGAACACTTCATGGTATGGCATATGCTGTGCTAGGTGCTGGGCATAAAACCATGAACAGCCATCCCTGCTCAAATGGAGCAGTCTACTGGTGAAGACTGGAAATAATTAAACACATAAATAAAATGTTCACAATAGCAGTAAGTGGTGTGTAGCAAATGAAAATACACTAATCTGTAATCAAGTGACTACTTCGGATGGGGTGGTCGGGGATGGCCCCTGAGGACGTGGCATTTAAGAGAATACCCGAGAAAGAAGAAGAGAGAGGACAGAGGAGGTGAGCAGTCACAAGCTTACTTGTCCTGATTGCTGTTGGGGCAGGAGAGCCAGGGTGACAGCAGGAGACGAAGGATGTTCTGGCACACATAACTGAGTTAACTCGATGCTCTGGGACTCGAAATATTTATTTTCTGAATTATGCCCTACACATTCATTCAGGAAACTTTTACCAAGTGTCCTCTGCGTGCCAGGCGCTCTGCTGGACGTGGTGAAAGGAAGATGGACAGATCAGCATCCCTTCTCAAGGCTGTTGAGTCTGTTGTGAGAGGGAGGACAGGGAACCAAGACAGTGTGGGAAGAGCTGTGGGTGGGAGAACCAAGGAGGGGCTTCCTAATCCCTGTGGGCCTTGAGGGAAGAAGACACTGTATGTGAGGCTCCCTGGAGGAGGTGACGCCTGAGGGGTCCTGGGGGATGAGGTTAGCCAGGCAAAGAAGAGAGCTCTTCCACTCCAGGCTGAGGGATTGACCTTGCGTCGGCGCAGAGGGAAGGGTAAGCAGATGTCAGAAGAATGCCCTGGAGCCTGTACCACACATTGAGAGTGGCTTGTGGAGTGAAGACAGGTTCCGAGGGGGCCGAGTGAGCGGCGGCAGGCAAAGGCTTGAGGAAAGGACCGCTGAGGTTCACGAGCTCAGACCCCTCTCTGGGTGTCGCTGCCTGCTGGGAGCCTTCCCATGGAAGGACCAGCTCCCTCCGCAGCCGTTCCCCACATCAGAATAGAGGAGTCACCGGAACCAGGCACCAGTTGGGAGCAAGCAAGTACCTGCACATCCATGTGAACACATTTGACTGCTTGGTTTTTTGGAGGGAAGGGAGCACTGGGATAAAATCTGTTCGTCTAAAAGTAGGAACAAAGTTTTTCGTTTAGGGCAGGAAGGCCTTTCCAAGTCTCATTAGGCTTTCTGGTAAGTCTCTCTAGGCTGTAAAATTGCAAAGACTGTTATCACATCCCAATAAATGCATAATACGATCATAAAGTAGAGAATGCTGTGTTTATTCCAGCCTGATAGGGAACATACAGCCTTCTCTCCTCCTTTCCTCCCTTCTCCCCTCTTTTGTTTCCCTCTCTCATTTCTTGCCCGCAGAGCCCCTGGTAATCTTTTTTACACACTCATTACTCCCTCAAAACCCTCCAACATAGATAAACCACACTTGATTCCTGGGAACTCATCCCAACCTGTTGAAAACCAGGAAGTAAGCAGTACGTAAAAAAGGTAGCCAGAAAGAGAGTGAGAGGGAGAGAGAGACCAAAGTCCAAAATTAATCAGTATTTATTGAGGATTCGTGGACTTACTGTGTTCAGTAACTGTGCTGAGCACATCACGTTCTCTGTTTCCCCAAACCTCTTCCAGTTGCCCCATGAGATCTGCTCCCCACCCTCCTGCCTGCTCCGTGCCCCGGGAGGCTGCCCTGTATGCAGTGTATCACCAGGTACCTTGTCTCTGGCTTCGGGCTTTGGCCGATGGGGGCCACTGGCAGAAGATCAGTGGACACAAGAAAATTAGGTCAAGAACTTATTCCCCTGGGTCCGCATCAGGTCATCACAGTCCAACGGCATCCTCCATGGGAGCCTGCAGCTCCTGCCAGACACCCATTCTGATGGCCGCCTTCTCTGGGCTCCCTTACCTCTTCCCTTCCTTCACCCCTTCAGGCTGGAGGTGGTGACAGCTCCCCACTGTTGCTAACCCTAAAGTGCTCCTCTATCCCTTGTTGGTTTCCTTAAACCCTCCCAGTTTGAGCAGGCCCTCTCTTTCCTATAGGATCCTGACAGTATAATAAGCTTTATGAGGTGAGTGCTGTATTCACCCCATTGTAAGACGAGGAATGTGAGGCTCAGAGAAGTTTAATAATTTGTCCAAGGACATACAAGGGTAAAGGGTAGAACTAAGACTCAAATCCAGGTGTTCCTGATACTGTGTTCCCGACATTACTAAGCATGTGTGTGTTTAGTCGTTACATCCCCATTGCGCCCCATGCGATGGCCACGGTCTCCCTGGACTCCATTAACTATCTGTTCTTTTATTTTGTTTCCCAACGCACAACGATTTAAAAAGAGCAAAAATTCGAAGTGAGTGCTAAAGGCAGACTTTCTAGTAAATAACGAGAAGGACCTGGTGACAGTCTACAATGGAGAAAGGCCTAGTAACAATTAAAAATAGGCCTAAGAACTTCAGAAGCCTTCAGACTGCACACTGGCCACGTCTTCAGTGTGTTCTGAGGGATGGCGGCATTGACATTACGATCCTCTGGAGCCGGAAGTAAAGTTCCGAATTTGCCAAAAGAGTTAATTCGGGGTTGCCCAATTCTCCCTGACACTGGTTTTAATTTTAGCGGTCAGTTTTCATGCTTAGTTTGTAACACCCCAAGCACAGGGCAAAGGTTCTTTTTGGCTCTGAAACTGCTGATTCAGTTTGCATGAGGATATTACTTTTTAAGGAACTTTCAAAAACACCTAAAATTTAATTGTAGCCATAGTTTAGTTAGAGAATCCCTGGGTGAAGAATTTTCTCCACTTCCTAGATTTTACAGAATCTGACATCACTCGGGTTGGAGGGAGACTCTGGGGAGAAGGGCCAGGAGCCATTCAGTAGGTGGAAGGGCCTTTACCCTGGGACTCTGTCCACTGGCAGCTGTATGGAGGTTGTTACGAGGATTTCAACTCCTGGCTGTCCTGTCGATGCCTTATCTGGCCAGTACTTCAAGATCATAGCTGGACGAAACCATAAGAGGGCTGCTTTATGTTTATTTGACTATTAGTAAGGTCGACCCTTTAATAATCTTTTGCATTTGTATTTATTTTGGTAATTCTCTTCACATGCACGTTAGAACTTGCTAGCTGCTTTCCAATATCTCTCCTTCTTTCTTAGTAACAAACCAAGTTTTTAGCTGAGTCCTTTACCAGCCAACTAAAGGATTACATGTCCCGGGCTTCCTTGAGGCCAGGTATGGCCATGTTACTGAGTTCTGCCCAGTGAGGCGTAAGTGAAAATATCACATGGGACTTCCAAGAGGTCACCTGAAAAGGAGAGATGTGTACCTTTCTATTCATTTCTCCCTTTCTTCAGCCCACTTTCTTAAATGAGGGCACGATGACTAGAGCTCAAGCAACCAACGTGCACAGTGAGAACTGTGCCCTAGGGATGGGGCAGAATGAGCTAGAAGAAGCATAGGTCCTTATTGACTCCTGGTGCCACCATATCAGCCCTGGAACTACACCTCTGGATTTTTTTTTTATTTTTATTTTTTTAATGTGAGAGAGAAATACACTTCCATCTTGTTTAAGCCAGTGTTGTTTTCTGTTGTATGTAACTCAACTAAGTTCTAACTAATACGGAATGCTCTGTTTTTCTTCTGGAGCATGTTTTTTCATTTCTGATCTGTATTCTTTACTTAGGAAGGATAGTTTCTCTGTAAATGTAGTGATTATTCTCCCCATTTTTGCTTGCCTTTTGATTTATATGAGGTTTTTTTTTTAAAGTTTTTTTTTAACTTATTTATTTGAGAGGGAGAGAGAGTGAGATAGAGCACGAGCAGGGTGAAGGGCAGAGGGAGAAGCAGACTCCCTGCGGAACAGGGAGCCTGATGGGGGGACTCGATCCCAGGACCCTGGGATCATGACATGAGCCTAAGGCAGACGCTTAACTGACTGAGCCACCCAGGTGCCTAAGTTTTGTTTTTAAGGCACGGGTTTTTTTTAATGTTAAAATCTCTAGAGTTTTAAAATGCTATTTGCTCTCTTATTTGAAGTGCTTCTCCATTCAGATCAGATAAATATCCATCAATGTCTTTCTAGATTTTTTTTTCAAGATTCACTGTTTATACTTAGCATTTCATCCATTGGTGAGTGCGTTGGTGGGTTGTGAATCTCTTGTAGGTCATGAGTTTCTAGTGCCGGGTAGTCTCCAGAGCTGTAGAACAGGAGCCAGTGTTACCTCTCGTGAACATGGTCTGTGCTGGCCTGAGCCTCCTGAGGGCCAGGACACTCAGCGCACACACCCCCTCCTACACCTTCTCCCACTCACGCCTGTGCGTTTCTGCCTGCTACCCAGGACAGCACTCTGGGCTGCTTCTGGGGCTTCTGTCTTCACCATCCTATGCTCAGCTCTATTCCAGCTCATCTCAAATTCCTGTTCACCTAGACCAGGCCACTGACAGATTGCCTAACTATCCCATTTTTTTTAAATTATTTTTTCTCTGGAAAGGCAATATGAAGAATTTTTATATCTTTTTGTAAGTAGACATGGAGCTTTTTTAATTAAAATTTTGTTTTCTGATAAGAGGAATGGAACATGTGCATCATCGAAAAAATCAGAAAATACGGAAAAGCCCCAAACAAAATAAACACAAAAGCCAGAAACTCTCTATTACTGCTACTTTATAAAAACACAAAACATAGCCTTGTGTGATGACAGATGGTAGCTACGCTTGCGGTGTGCATAGCATAACATAGAGTTCTTGAATTACTATGTTGTATCCCTGAAACTAATGTAATACTGTTCATCAGCTCTACTCCAATTAAAAAAAAAAAAATGCCTAGAGTAAAAAGTGAAATCCCTACCACCTCAAGAAGTAACCTCTATCGACAGCTGGAAGTATCTCTTTCCAGACTTACTTATACAAACACATGTAAAAGATACATATGTGCACAGTCTTGTTCATGAAAATTCCATCACGCTGTGTACTTATTCAGCAGCTGTGTCCCTCTTTCTCAGACAGTACAGAGACCTACAGCCTCCGTTACAAAGGCTGCAGGGGATGATCTCACTGCATGCGTGCACCAGTATTTCCTCCTCCCTCCTGTGATGAACGTGGACTTTTCCAATGTCATGTAACTAACTGTATGTGAGGCCGCTCTAAACATCCTCATCCTTATATTTTTGTGCATTTGTGCCACCGTTCCTGTCAGATTTCTAAAATTGAGACTGTTGAGTAGAAGAGTGCGTACATAGTAAATGACACAGGCCGCCACAACCTTGTACCAATAAACGCAGTGTCCGTTGCAACGGTCCTGTCGCCACCCCACTTCTGTCCCGCTGGTTGGCTCCTCACCTTGCTGCTAGAGTACTTTGGTGAAATTCAGATCTGATCCCACCCTCCCCTGTTGAAGAAGCCTCAGTGGCTCCTCACTGCCAACAGACAGAGCCTAGACGCTGAGCATTCATCCAGGGACCTCCTCAGTCCGTTTGGGTCCTCTGGGAGGCAGGGTGCAGGAGACTATGGGGGTGCCTCCTGTGAAAGAGAAAGGGAGGGGGGCAGGAGTAGGCAGGCAGACTGCAGTAGAGGTCTAAGTCCTGAGATGCAGGGGGGAAGATTCCCCAACTGTGATGCGGCGTAGAGCATGTCTCCACCAGCCCAGTGGGGAGCTCCGGCGCGAAGACTGCCCACGAGAGGAGTCACACTATGGGTAGAAATACACAGATGCTAGCACCCCTGCCATCATCTGCCATTGGCTGGGGGTCTCCCAGGAGAAAATATGACCTTGACCTGAATGGTTTGGCAGATCCTGAAGTTGCAAGCTGTCCCTCTGGGCAGCAGCTTCTCTGAGTGCACTTGTCCATGCCTGTCATGAACCACACCCTGCCTTTTATTTTCTGCTCGCAGACCCCATGCTCTGGCACCACCAGCCTACCTGCCATAACCCCCCAACCCCGCCCCAACCCTGACCTTTGCTCACCCAGTTCTTTGTACCTGGTATGCCACTCCTTCCCGGTTATTCCAGTCTAAAGCCTAATGTGTTTTCAAAGCCCAACTTAAATGTCACCCCTCTGGGTCGCCTTCCCTGATCCCACCATGCAGAATTAATTGTTCCTTGCACCGGTGGTGCTATTTGTAGGTTAGTACTTCCCAGACTTGGAGTATTCTAGCTATTCTTTTCTCAGAATCTTGTCTCCTCAAACCTCAAAACGTAGCACAGCAAATGTTGACTGAGGTATTCACCTGCCCCTCTCGTGGCACCTCAAGGCTACGGGCCTGCACCTCCTGGAAGGGTTGGAAGCACACAGTCAGTGGTCCATAAATGTTGAATTGCCTGGGCCTCAAATGGGCAGGGCAAGGTGGGCAAAGGGTCTTGGGGAGAGGGTGGAGTGTTTACTGTCATTGGGCATCACCTAGCTTGGTACCAAGTCAGAGTTTCAAAACTAGAGCATGTCTTCCTCTGTTCATATATTCCTCCATGATTTGGAAAGACCCCAAATTTTTTTAAGTCATCATTTTATTGCTGCTGGTCAACAGATGGGAACTTTTGAGGGGGGCTTCCCTCTTTCGACCACATTTTTAGGAGTTGGGATTTTGCATTTCTTTATCACTCATTCTCCTTATGGGTGTAAGAACCATTATAAGACCTGGGATGAAATCTCCAGGTCAGATGAGTAGTCATTTTTTGATTGGATATTCGTGGAGGGGAGGGAGTTAGGAGGGATGGAAAGATGTTTTCCTCTTCTTTTTTCTTACATCCACCAGTTAAAAAACTCCCCTGGGAGGGGACCTGTGGAAAATGTCTGAGGGTCTCTGGAGCGGGCGTAGTTGGCCTGACATCAGAGCGTGGTAGGAGAGAACAGAGGAAGAAATGCTGGCCCAGACTCTCTACCCGCCTTTAGATGTCCTTTGCCTGCTGTCCCTCAGCTGCAGGAGGCTGGGGCTGGGGTGGCCACACCCTCCACTCTCCCCTCAGCGTCTCCAAGCTGTCGGGTCCTCCGGGGACACCCTAGGGTTTTCTTACCAGAGTGAGGGCCATGCGCCTCTGCCTTCTCCAATACCGCACTCAGCGCAAGTATCAGCAAGGAGGTTCTAAGCTGAGGCCTTGGCTGTTGGTGCTGATTTGGCAGTGGTTAGGAATTCTCAGAGCTTTGTGGTGTTAGGAAGCCCGTTGTAAGCCCGAGGTTCTTATCTCTGGGTTCACAGGCTTATCTTCAGAGGTTGTTGGACCCACCCTCTCTCCTCAAATGGTATCAAATTGTACATTTTGTGGAGGCAGAGTTCTCATCAAATTCTTTTTTTACCAGTAAAGTCCGTGATCCAAACCACTTCTTTAATCCAGAGATTAGCCTTTCTAATTAAAAAAAAAAAAAAAAGAATGTTTTCCTACAAGAGCCAGATTCTAGTTGGATGGTGGGCACTGAGTAATGGAGACACCAGGGTGATTCTAGAAAGAAGCCCAGATCATCACCTTCACACTGTCATTGTCCACCCAGGAGCTTTGCATCCCCTTCGTAATCAGAATTTGTGGTTTAGGGACCACATGGATTCGGTTGGCACGGATCCAGAGAGCTGAACCCCTGAGAGTTGAACCGAGTAGTCTGACGCCCACCTCCAAGGAGGATGACCAGAGACAGCAGCCCCTGCGGCTGTGTGGAGGGGTGCAAGAGAGCCGTGTTGACCCTGGTAAGCATGGAATATCTATAAGAAGAGCCCCTTCCTGGCTTTTTAAATGAATTCCAGCATCGTCGTTCTTAAACACCCTACAAACCTGAGTTCTGGGCGGATTTTGGTCTCCAGGAAGACAGTTCTGATGTTCCCAGAAACTGTCAGGAGTGTTTGGTGCACCGCAGCTGACCATGAAGGAAAAGAAAACCAGAAAAGGGCGAAAGTGCGTGAAAAGAAACGTCTCAAAGTAGAATAAAATGTTGAACTGAGTTACGAAAGCACAGAACTTTAACGTGACAGCCTCTCAAGTTTTGACAGCCCCTCTCCTTGATTTTTGAAGTCCTGGTCACAGTTACAAACAGGGAGCCATATCTTTTGAGACTTCCCAAGGGTTACGTAAACAGTTTGGACGGTTCTATATATTTTTTAAACAACAGTTTCTGAAAACACTGAAAAAAAAATCCCACTTATTTAACATCTGAAGTCTGAGCCAGCCCTGGGAGTCCCTGGGATACCTTACAGAATCACTTCCTCCTGACTGTAGTGGGGGCAGGGCCCTGGCTAAGTCTGAAAGCTCAGTGCAAGAGCAGAGGAACAAGAGCTGGGTCTTCAGATTGTTCCTTGGAAGGGCAGCTGTGACTTGTCACCAGCGGAGAGTGGGGGCGCAGGATGCAGCGGACATAGGGCTTCTGAGGACATGGTCCTTGCAGGAGGGAGCATGTGCTCCAGGCACACTCTGCCCACTTGCGATCCTGTACGATGACAGAAGCACGGTTCCTGGGCCCCTACATCAGGGTGGGATTCTTCTCTTCTTTGTCAAGGTCTTAGCAGCCTCGGTGGCCTTGAGGGTTTCTGAGACCTGAAGGGCTGGGCTTCATCTGAGAAATGCTTGTGTCTTTTGACACATACTTGTCACCGACTCCTGTTCCCCCTCCAGTAGCCTCCGAAAGGTATCCAGAGAGAGAAACTGGTGTTTTATGCATAAGTGTCAGTGACTTAAAGGAAGCAAGAAGGTCCTCCTGCTTCAAAGTCCTCCTTCCCCCACGCAGATTTCAACCATACCTCAAGTTTGCCATTAGAAGTGTATTTTCAGTTAAGTATTCCCCCTCCCAAGGTGTTATTTTGGAAGTGCAGTCAGCTGAAGATGCATAGCTCATTAATGCAAATTTGCTTTGTCAAACTGATGGGTTCCGTTTAAAGAGGGCCTGGGCCAGTGGTTCTAAGCCTTGTTGAGGTCGCGCACACCTTCCAGAATCGGAGGAAATAGATGGACAAACGTCCAGAATTTTACATACTGTTTGTGGAGTTCAAGGACCCTTTTCTTGACCCTACCCTGGAGCTCTGAGTTCTGTGAGAAGATGGTAAATTGGGAAGAGGTGGTGGGGAGGGGTGGGGAACAGGCGCAAACAAGGAACCCGGGTGCTGCTAGAGATCGCTTGTGGTTTTCCCCAAAGCTAGTGATGTGAACATGTTAGAAATGAATGTCTGTCACCCAGCTGTGGTCACTGCCCTGCCCTGGAGAGGAGGTGTGCTTCCGTCAGCCCATCATGTTGGGGACTTGTACACCATGTCTCTGAGCTCCCCAGGCCGTGTGCAGAATATCTCCGTTAAGCTGGATGGGGAGAAAGATGCCCCAGGAGCTCTAGAGCTGGCTTTCTGCTGGAGGAGACAGAAAGAGGCTTGTGTCCGTCTGTTGGGTTGGGGTCCTCTTGGCACGGGAACAGGGGCCACCAGCCTTCCACTACCAACCCCCCCGGCAGAAGAAGTGAGGGCTTGATCCCTCCAGACTCCGTATTAGAACCCCGAGTCTGAGATCTGTTTTATTTACTTTGGGGAAGTCAGTTTTACAAGTCAGCTTGTGATTCCCTGGGTATTGTTCTGTTCAAACTGGGGGAAACGTGGGGAAAGTTTTTGGATCCAGACTTCATTTGAAAGCATCACGGGGGATTTTGGAAGTGATGCAGCATAGTGGAACAAGCTTAGTGATCGTTTGTCGTTCCGTGCTTGCTATGTGAAGCTCCTTCTGCCTGTGGTGACTCAGGGAGGGGAGAATTTCCCCTTCTTGAGCCAGCTGGACAAGTGTCAACACTTCTGTCTTTGCAGGCTCTGGCACAGAGGAGGAGGGGAAGGGCCTGGGTTACAGGGAGCCCGCAGGGTTCGGGGGGCTGGGCCCAGTTGAACACACATGAAAAGAGGGGGTCCTTCTCTTGAGTCAGTCAGGGGCCCCCTGCCCCCACAGAGTCATCCTCAGCGCTGGGCACAGCACCACATCCAAACTGGACACCAGCTTGTGTGCGTTGAACTGGAGAGAGACTCACCTCTCACCTCCATCCCGTCCCAGAACAAAGCCCAGGCTTTGCGCGTCACACTCAAGCAGGCACGCCCTCACGAGCAGAGCCAGTGTTTCTCCCACACTCGCTGTCAGACTTTCTCCATTACTTCTTTGTATTTTTTCTAGTATTAGTGATTTTTGTCATTATTTCTGCGTCCACTGGATTTCTTAATATTAAAATAAAGATTTCTTAAATAGGATCCAAAAAACACTAGTCATAGATGAACATATAGTTAAATTGACCTTTCTTGAACTTCTCTTCATCAAAAGTTACCACTGAGAGAGTGAAAAGGCAAGTCACAGACCGGTATTTTCAGTAACGTACCTGACAGGCGGCTTCTATTTAGAATGTACAAAGAACTCCTGCAGGTCAATAAGAAAAAAGAGAAAATAGGCAAAAGTCTTTTTTTAAGATGTATTTATTTGAGAGAGAGAGAGAGAGAAAGTGCGCACAAAAGGGGGGAGGGGCGGAGGGAGAGAATCTCGAGCAGGCTCCCCCTGATCTCACCACCCATGAGATCGTGACCTGAGCTGAAACCAAGAGTCGGCCACTCAACCAACTGAGCCACCCAGGCGCCCCAAAATAGGCAAAAGTCTTGATTAGCAAATCTTAAAAGTGGATATCTATATAGCCAATAAGCAAATTAAAACTTAGAAGATATACACTCACCCAAAGGACTAAGACTTAAAAGATTGATAATACCAAATATTGCCTAACCCTCATATGCTCCCGGCAGGAGTGCCAGCTGGTATAATCACCTTGGAAAAATGTTAAGCAGTACGTACTAAAGCTAAGATTATACCCATTTCCTAGGCCATGAATTCCACTTCGGGTATATGCTCAAGAGGAGTGAGTGCATATGTCCACCCATGTTTATAATATTTTTTTCACAGAAGTCCCAAACTGGAAACAGCCCAAATGTCCATTCGTAATAGAATGAATAAATAAATTGTGTCATATCCATACAGTGGGACACACCACAGCAGTTTTAAAAAAGAACATACTATGGTGACACGGAACAACACAGATGGATCTGACAGACATGTGGAGCAAAAGAAGCCCCACACCAAAAAAAGTGCATATTGTACGAATCCGTGCTCCCGAAGGACCACACCGCTCCTCTGGGAACCCCCAGTGCCTGGCACAGTCTCTGCCACGGCAGGCCCTCCGCCGATGATTGTGGATGGTGAGTGAAGTGAGGCCCTCACTACTGAAGGGGCCTTCAGCGTAAGGTCATGTATGCGCTAGAGTGGAATCCGTCCAGGAGGCAGCTAACAAAATGCTCACAGTTCCGCCTAAAATGAAGCAGAACCTACATGCTGTGAGGAGGAGCAGAAATGAAGCCTTTTCACCAGAATGGGGAGGAGAGCGGAGGAGGGGCTGTGTGTTCTCGGAAGAGACACTCACAGGTGCTCAGGGGACTAGGAGGGCTTCCTGAAAGGGCTAGTAGGGTGCTGAACTCTGAAAGGGGGTTGAGAGGACAACAGGCAGAAGAAGCCTGAGAAGGGCAGCCCAGGCTTAGGGGGTCGCATAACCAGGTGGTTCCTGAGCATTAGTTAGTGAGAGTCCGAATTGCCTGGAGGCCTTCTGAAAACACGGCTGGCTGGCCCCACCCCAGAGATTCTGACGGAGCAGGTCTGGGGTACGGCCTGAGAATTTGCATTTCTAACAAGTCCCACGTGACGTTGGTTGATGCTCCTGGTCTAGAAGCCACATTTTGAGAACCACTGGCTTTAGCCAAAGCCAGCTGGTCCAGCCAGTTGCATGTCACCTGAGCCACAGTGTGAGGTGAGCCAATAGGCAATGGGCGGAGGGTGGGGAGTGTGGATAGGTGTAGTGGACCATGACCTGGAGGCTGTCTGAGGAATTTAGACATAATTCTACAGACTTAATTTAAGGCCCCATGGATGGACATGAGTAATGGCTGTTCTCTGGGATGTCCCCACTCCAAGGTCTGGGTACCCTCAGCCAGAGCTTAAAGCTGTACGGATACGCAGGTGATAAATGCATCCTGCGTTGGGCCTTGTAGGGACAAGCTCTGCACGCACCACATCTGCAGAGGGAGACCCCGTTTACACTGATGGGCAAAAAAGGATTTTAAAAAGGCATTATTTTATTTTCAATTTTTTTAAATGTAATTTTTAAAATTTAGTTCCAGGATAGTTAAAATACAATGTTGTATCAGTTCCAGCTGTACAATATAGGGACTCGACAATTCCAACAAGTGCACTCGTTAACCTCATCACCTATTTCATCCATCCCCCCACCCACTTTCCCTCTGGTAACCCCATCACTTTGTTCTCTAGAGTTAAGAGTCTGTTTCTTGGTCTGTTTCTCTCTCTCTTTTTGTTTTCCCTTTGCTCGTTCGTTGTTTCTCAAATGCCGCATGTGAGTGAAATCATATGGTAATTGTCTGTCTCTGACCTATTTCACTTAGCATTATACTCTCTAGCTCCATCCATGATATTGCAAATGGCAGATTTCGTTCTTTTTTATGGCTGACTAATATAATATAATTATTATATAATTATGATTATATAATGTATAATAATATATAATATAATATTCCATGGCGTGTGTGTGTGTGTGTGTGTGTGTATTTCACATCTTCTTTATCCATTCATCTATCCATGGACACTCGGGCTGCTTCTATAATTCAGCTATTGTCAACAATGCTGCTATAAACATAGGGGTGCGTGTATTCCTTCAAATTAGTGTTTTTGTATTTTGGGGGTAAATACTCGCTAGTGTGATTACACTACACCGTACAGCTTTAAGCTCTGGCTGAGGGTACCCAGACCTTGGAGTGGGGACATAGGATAGTTCTATTTTTAACTTTTTGAAGAACCACAGTGGCTGTACCAGTTTGCATTCCCACCAACCCCGCACGAGGGTTCCTTTTTCTCCACATCCTCACCAGCACTTGTTTCTTGTGTTGTTGATTTTACCCATTCTGACAGGTGTGAGGTGGTATCTCACTGAAGTTTTGATTTGCATTTCCCTGATGATGAGTGATGTTAAGCATCTTTTCAGGTGTCTCTTGGCCATCTGGATGTAAAAAGGCGTCATTTTAAATATGCAACATCAGGATTATTAGTAGTCATGCAGTACATGCATGCTGTGAGGATGGCAGTGGAAAAAACGTCTGCAGATCTGACCAGAAGCAGCAGTTTTACTCTCAATAAAGAGATCATTGCTCTAGATTTTTCTTCCTGGTGGCCCACAGCCCTCCCAGGTTCCCAGGGAAAAAGGTGCTACACCACACACCCAGTCCGTTTCTGCCACCAGAGAGACACCTGGATCCTGGAAGTTTCCCCCAAAAGGTTTCTCTTTGGCTAAGGAAGGGAGAGATAGTCACTTGGGTGGGGTTTGGGGAGGGAGGTCAACTCTGAATGCCTCAGGTGAAGAGTCCCTGCCCCTCGCCGGGATTGTCCTGGTCAGGACACCAGACCGGCAGGACAGGCCCTTTCCTGGATGACCCAGGTACGAAAAGCAGATGCCATCTGTTGTCCTGGGTACTGGCTTCCAGTTATACCTCCGATAAGCTACACTGAGTACCTGCTCTCTGCCAAGAAATCTCCTGGGTGTGGTAGAGACACAGATGAATCAGCCTCTGTGTGCCCTCCAGAAACACACAATTTAATAGGGGGGAGGGAGACAGAGGCCATTCCTGGTCATTAAAAACCCTTCTTCCCAGGGATGCCTGGGCCGCCCAGTTGATTAAGGGGTTAATAAGCGTTTGCCTTCAGCTCAGGTCATGATCTCAGGATCTTGGGACCGAACCCCATGTCCAGCTCCCTGCTCAGCGGGGAGTCTGCTTCTCCCTCTGCCCCTCCCCTTCCATGCGCACACTCCCGCGTTCTCTCTCTCCCAAATAAATAAATAAATAAATAAATAAATAAATAAATAAATAAAATCTTTAAAAACCCTTCTTCCTGGTCTCTTGTTCCCTCCCTTCACATCCTTGGTCTAGGTCTAGATGCCTTCTCACCCTCATTCCCCAGCGCTGGAGGCTGGGGGCTGTCACAATTCGGCAGGATCCTGAGTAAATCAAGATGCTTCTAGTCTGGTGGGGAGCCCTTCCTGCCCCATACCTGGGATAGGGCAGTTCTGAGCAGGTGCCCTCCAACCACTCCCTGTGATGCTGGGGCCATGACCATAAACTCTGGGCTGAGGAAACTCAAGTCCCCTTGCTGGCTGGGCTCCACATTGACAAAGGGAGCCTAGGGACTCCTGCCTTTGCATCAGCCTGCCCCAGACCAGTCAAATCACAAGTCTCTGGAGATTACAGCTGCTGCATACATCATTATCCGCAGGAAGATGAGACAGGGCTCAGGTGACTGTCAGTGCCCTGCTGACTTCCTGAGGACCTCCTTTTTCTTTGAGTCCTGCCTCCCTTTTCCCTCAGGGACATGGAAACTGGCTTGCTTCCTCCCCACCTGCACACCAGCCAGCTCCCCAAATCCCATTTGCAAGAGAATCACCTACAAGAGAGCAGGGACCTAGAAATCAGAAGCAGATTTAGATCTTGCTCTGGTACTCCCTTGGTAGGTGACTAGGGCAAAGTCCCTAACCTTTCTGAACCTCAGTTTCCTTTATCTGTAGAATGGTGTTAATGACCTTGGTTACATCATAGTATTGTTCAGAGGCACAGAGGATACAGAAGCAAAATTCTTGTCCTTAAACTGCCTTGAAGCCTAACAAGGGAGTTGTACAAGCACACACACTGTGTGACCTGTACCAGACCAGAGGCTTGTTTGGGGTGCAAATAGTGAGCAGAGTGGAGGCAAACTAATTCTAGCTAATAAGGGGGATCTGCAGAGCTGCCATGGGGTGTGTGGCTAGAAAGAAGCAACTTTCCAGGGTTTTGGACTGGTGTTTGTTGAACACCAGACACTCCGTTAAGTATTTTACCCATGTTTTATTTAGTGCTCACAACAAGCCTATGAGATAGGTTTTATCATCCCCATTTTATAGATAAGCGAACTGAGGGTTAGAAAGGATCGTGCATTGCCTTGGCGTCGTATTAATTGAGCATCTGCTACATGCGAAGTGTCGCAGATTTAACAGTACACAAAACAGACCCAAGTCCCTTGTATCTGGAGCCCACATTCTGTAGGTGAAGTCACTTGCCCAAACTGAGACTGGAATGTGCCAGAACTGGGACTCAAACCCAATTCTGGTGGCCTCCTGGGCTTGTGCTTTTCCCACCTCACCCCAGAACTCACTGCTTCCCAGGACACTCCTCTCATGCGGGGCACAGACTGCCCCCTGCCAGCCCTCCTGGGGATTCCAGAGCAAGGCTGGGTCAGAGATAGGAGAGGAACTGCCATTTCTGTAGAACCCTCTATGTCCCAAGCTCTCCCTGGCAGCCCTATCCCCAAAAAGGCTGAATGCTTGACTACCTGGATATTTTCCCCAGGGAGGGATGGAAAGGGGGAGCTTCCCCAAGGGGATTTCAAGGGAAGATGGGGGTGCTCTTTATGCTCCCGTCAGAGGGAGACACCCTCTTCCTGGCTCAGGTGGGGAATCCCTTTGGATTTCACTGGGGTTAAGAGTGGGACTTCTTGTTTTCCTATTGTTTCGGCCCTCAAGGGAGAGAACTCAGGACCAGGATGTATCTGAGGATAAAACTAGCCTCTGGCATCTGAGTGAACTCTGGCTCCTTGGTACAAGGCTCAGCTCTGCTCTTCTGCTGTCCTCAGCTTCAGGGTTCTGGATGCCATGAGACCCGCAACACTCCCACTGGGCATTGACGGTTTCCTTGAACCCAATTAAATAATCAGGGATTTGCAAACCTACCCCACTAAGAAAAAAAGATTCAGGATTGTTTATTATAGCATTTACTCCTAGTGGCAGTCACTTGGAAACAATCTAAGTGGCCAATGTTCGGGGAGTAAATAAAATATGGTGAAAGTATTCAGTAGAATACTATGCAGCCATTAAAATCGTCACGTGGAAGAAAATTAAATGGCATCAGAAGAGTGCTTATAATAGATTTAGTCAAAATTTATGACTTTAATACTGTACACAGAACAGAATGGACAACCCAATCTCATTTTTTAAAAAAGATTTATTTATTCCCCCAAGTGTGGGAAGGGGCAGAGGGAGAGAAGCAGACTCCCCACTGAGCGCAGAGCCCGACTGACTCCGACCCCACTGAGGCTGGATTTTGACCCTGAGATCATGACCTGAGCTGAAATCAAGAGTTGACGCTCAATTGACTGAGCCACTCAGGCACCCCAACCTGATCTCATTTTTAAAAACTCTGTGTATATATGCATAGAATAATGTCTACGAGGATGAGTACCAAGTATGAGCAGTAGTCATCTCTGGGTAATAGAAATGTAAGTGATTTTTTTCCTCCTCTCTTCAATATTTTCCAATTCCTTCAGTGAAAATGCATGTTTTTTTGTAATCACGGAGAGAAAAGCCCACAGTATATATTAAAGAGAGAAGAGGAAGAGAATGTCTCCTTTTGGCCCTGTACTTAGCTGACCACAGGCCCCGGCCAGCTCTGGAAGATTTGGAAGCCCGAAAGGCGTGGGGCAGGGGCCGGCGTGCGGAGACCTAGCTGGGCACCAGCTCCCAGACAGGCCACCTGACCACACAGCCTGCTGAGGGAGGCCCCTCCCACACGTTTCTTCCCCTCTCACCCCATCTCACTGTCTTCGCTGCATTTGTGGGCATCTGTCTTTTGGACGATCGTCTCCTCCACAAGGCAGGCTCCATTGCCTATCCTGTTCCCTCTGACTTCCCATCAGGAGAGGGGGCCCAAGTGAGATCTTGGTTTATAAGCAGCAGAGGACATACTCAGCAGCCCCAAGCTCTGGGCATTGACCCTAAAGCTGCAGAGGAGAGTGAGAAAATGGGAACTCCTTCATGGGAGTCTAGAAACAGGCAGATAGCTGGCTCACGGGGCCAGATGCTAGATGAAGGTCAGCCACCTGCAGAACCCGGTCCAGCTTGGACCACAGCTGCCACTGACATGGGGTGTGGAAATGCCAGCTTTGTGAGCCCCGTTTTATGCAGAAGTAAAGTGCAGGTGGAAGCAATTAGTCTGATTATCCCTTCCCCGTTCGCTCCCAGGGCTCCTGCGGCCGCCCTCACTCTGCCCCCAGGCTGATGACTTCAGCTCTTCTCTTTTGAACCTGTTGCAGTCAGGTTGTCATCCCAACTCTTCCACTGAATCTGCCCTTGACCAAGATCACCTGGGACTCCAAGATGCCAAATCTGGTGATTAATTCTTTGTCCTCACGTGACTTGACCTATCACAGTGGATTGCTCCATCCTCCTGAAACCCTTTCTCCTGGTTTCCCTCCTGTTGTACTTGCTACTTCTTCTCAGTCTCCTTTACTGTCTCTCAGTCCTTAGACAGTTTCCCTCCTGACAGTCACCCCTTTGGTGACCTCATCCTGTGTCACTGCTTTAAAGAGCTACACGCTGAGCACTCGCAAATCTTCATGCCTAGCCTGGACCTCTCCCCTGAGCTCATACACCCACCTGCCTACCAGCCTCTCCAGTTGAGTGTCTTAAAGGCATCTCCTACTTAACATGTCCAAAACTAAGTTCCTTGTCTTCCCCCCAATCTCCATCAGCACGGAGATAATGCAAGCCTGATAGGGGCAATTCTAGTCTCCTATTGGCTCGAGCCAAAAATCTCAGAGTCCTATTTGAGTTCTTTATTCCAGATCCACTTCTAATCCAGCAGCGAATCCTGTTGGCTCTGCTTTCTAGAGTCTGACCATATGTCAGTACCTCCGTGCTGCCTCTCTAGTCCAGGCCACCGTCGTCTCTTGCCAGAATTTCTGCAGCAACCTCCTAACTGGTCCTACCTGTGCTCCTCAATTTATTCTCAACACAGCGTCCTGAGTGATATTGGTTTTTTGGGTTTTTTGTTTTGTTTTGTTTTTAAGAGGTGGGGGGAGGGGCAGAGGCAGAGGGAGAGAGAATCGTAAGCAGGCTCCGTGCCCAGCGCAGAGCCTGACTCAGGGCTGGGTCTCACGACCCTGAGATCATGACCTGAGCCGAAATCAAGAGTCGGACGCTTAACCGACGGCCACCCAGGCGCCCCTAGAGTGATATTGTTAAGATGTGAGTCATATCATGTCACTTTTTTGTGTAACACTCTCCAGTGGCTCCCATCTGAGTCAAAGCTCAAGTTCATACAAGGGTCTTGTTTTGGTGCCCTGCATGCTTGGAACCTCACTGCCTCTCTGATCCCCTCTCTTACCTCCCCTTCACTCACTCTGCTGTGGCCACACCACCCTCCCCAGTGATCTTTACCATGTCAAGCAGCCTCTCACCTCTGGGGCTTTGCATATGCTCTTCCCTCCACCTGGAAAGCTTCTTCCCCATTAAATGTCAGGGTTCATGCCCTCATTTCTTTCAGGTCTTTGTTCATAATTCACTTTCCCTGGCCATACTATTTAGAATTTCAGTACTCCTGCCCACCTGCTCCAACACTCCCTTTCCCTTCTCCTGCTTGCATTTTCCTCCAGAACACTTTCCTCTTCTGACTACTGTATATTGTATTTTTTTTCTTTCTCTGGTTGTTGGTCTCCCCTCATAGAATGCAAGCTCCATGAGGGCAGGTCTCTTGTCTACTACTATATCTCCAGAGCCTGAGAACGGTCCCGGCATATAGTTGGTGCTCAGTAAATACCTGATGAATGGCTATATGACGCAAAATACACAAAAGGATGATTTACTGTTTATAAAAGTCCTTGAGACATGGTGGAAAGAGCCCTGGGGTTCCTGCCAGCATAGGAGTGTGAATAGACCGAGCGAGAAAGAAATGCCCCAAGTGGAGAATGTCCGTGTGTGGAAGTCATGGTGCCCCCAACTGACGTGGGCCAGCATGCAGCCAGCTCACACCTCACTGGCTCACCACAGATGAGAGGGGCCCCACTTCACTTCCATCCAGGCCTTTTTTGCCCTAAGGCCTGCCCTCAAGGCTGTGTCTCAATCACTTACTTTCCTTTTCTTCTCCAGGTGCCAGAGTTTGCAGCCTGTTGGAGGAAGACGACATCAAGGTAAGAGAACAATAAGACTGTGTCTAGTTTGGGACTTCCCAACTTACAAGGCCTTGGAAGGTATTCAAGGAAAACCAGAGTGTTGAAAGTGGTGTCAGCTGGATGAAGTGAGGGTCCAGGGGACTCATCTTGACTTCCTGGATAGAGTGTGGGCGCTGGGACAGTGAGGACAGCTCAGTAGTCAGCAGTGGATCCTCAGTGGTGGCTGCAAGGTCTTTAGACCCAAGAAGACTGTGCTTCCCTTGGGAAAACAGGGCAGCCCTTCCCAAGCCAGTCAGCTGTGCCCATTCCTGCTCCGCGTTACTGACCTCCCTCCAGGCCTCTCTCCTTCTTCCCTTGCTCTTCTGCCAGGACTGCTGAAGTCAGGGTGTCCTGGGCATTTTTCCTTTTTTAAAGCAACGATGGTTTGGGTCTAGATCTAGAGAAATAAAGGATGCTTCCTGCATAGGGGTTCTCTGATTCTGTGTTAAATCACTGTCCAAATTTTGAAGAGTGAAAACACTCAGTAAATAATGGATGTGGGGAGTTGTGTACTGATGGGTACTGCTGACGAAATTTGAAAAGAGGCAGTGTTAAAAATGTGTCCAGCCTTGGACCAAGCCATTCCACTTTCTGGAATTTATCCTAGGAAAATAATTACAGTTGTGCAAAGATATGTGTACAAAGATAATTTGTCACTGAGTTGTTTTATAATGAAAGAAAGAAAAAGAAAGAAAAGAAAAGAAAAGAAAGAAAGAAAGAAAGAAAGAAAGAAAGAAAGAAAGAAAAAGAGAGAGGGAGGGAGGAAGGAAAGAAGGAAGAAAGGAAGGAAGGAAAGAAGGAGGGGAGGGAGGAAAGAAAGGATAGGAAAAGAAAAGAGAGGAGAGGAGAGGAAAAGAAAAGGAATGGAGTGGAAAAGAAAAGAGAAAAGAAAAAAGAAAAGGAAAGAAATGAAACATTGGACAGCCCAAGAAAAAGGAACTGGCCCTTTAAAATCTGGCACATCCACACAAGGGCACGTCATGCAGCTGAATGACCTAGGTGTATACTTATTGGCAAGAAAGATGTTTGCATATATTGTTAAGTTTAAAAAAAAAAAGGAAAAAAATGTAGAAAGCTCAGCAAGCATGCAAAGCAAGTGGCCTGGGACTCAGGCTGGAGGGTTGAAATCCAGGTCAGTCTCTTAACCCGTGTGAGAGCTCAGGCAAGTGATGCAATCTCTCTAAGCTTCTACTTCTTGCCAGTAAAATGGGCATAATAACACAGGTCTCGCAGAGTTGCGAGAATTGGTTGGGATTAACACATCTAAAGGCCTCAGCACAGGGTCTGGCCTGTGTTGAGTGCTCAGCAGGTGGTTACCCAGATGAGGTGCAAACCAGTAGTATTTCTACTTGTGTATAAGCCTGGAAACGTTCTGGAAATTCATAGGCAAGTAATGGTTTTATTTGGCTGGTAGAATGGTGGGTGATTTCCAAATTTTTCTTATTTTTGTACAAGGAATACATGTTACTTATTTAATGATGATGCAATTTTTAAAAGGAAGTAACAATTGAAAAGGTTAAAAGAAAAAAAAAAAACCTGCCCTGCATTTGGCAGGCAAGCTGGCTACGCAGCCCCCAGGGGAGGCGGGGGGGATGGGTAGAGGCAGGAAGGGGGGAGGAAGAGGAAGGGCAGTGGGTGAAGGAAAGCACTAGAAGGACTGTTAGGCCTGAGGACTGGTGTCCAAGGAGATGTACCTCAGAGGTAAGGTTCAAGGCCCTACAGGCATGTTCCCCACTCTGGCCCCTCCTGGAGAGCTCTTGTCAGGAGATACGGTGACTCAAGGCCCATCTGTCCCATGAGATGAGGACGAGTGTGTGCCACTACCTCTGGCAGCCGAGCACAGCAGCGGAGGGGCCCTGGGCCTTCAGAAAACCAGCATCTTGTCCAGACCCAGAGTAGGAGAGGCAGGAAGTCCTAGTGAATTCCTCAATTCTTCCAAGGATGACTAGCTCCTCTCTTCTTTGGCTCCCTGGCCGGATCCACACTCAAGAGCAGGGTCTCTCAAGCAAATACACCCTGCTGGGAAGGGGAGCCAGTGACTGGTGACTGTCCAGGGGTTGCTGTGCTGGTTCCCAGGTTCCCATCCCCACCCGCACCCACCAACTGCCTTCACTGGCCAATGATGTCAGGAGAAATTCCTCCATGTTAACGAGGTGCCAATTTATTCAGCGTTCTTGGGGCATGGCTCACCCACTTAAGTGACTTTTGCAAACAATCAAAATCCCATCACATTGTAATTTTTAATTGTACTCATTTTTAAATAATTTCAATTTTATCACATTGATCAAAATACTGCATATGGTTTCTGTATCAACAGTAGAGAGAGGCTCGTAATACAAATCTCCCTTAGCTTCCTCGGTCCCGCTCTCTCTAGAGGTAGCCTCTTTCAACTCTTTCATTAGTTTCTATCTCTGTTTATATTGTTATTTCTTGATTTACCAATTTTAGACATCTGTTGACTTCTTGTGGGAGACAAGAATTGAGCTTCCTACAAAGCCACTTCCAGTTCTTGCCCCATCTCCCAGGAAGAATATAACACAATTTTTGGTTAACCCTGTAGTGAGCGTAGAGGTGTTCTTCACTGCTGAGCTAAGTAGTGTGTTGTGTGTCCTTGAGTTCTGGGGGGAAATATCTTCTATCTTTGATAATTTTCTCCCCTTTATTTTACCTGTTGGACCTACTGGATTTACTCTTCTGATTTTCTTGCGTTTTCTATTTCCCTGACCTTTGCCCTTGGGTTTCCTTTCTTGGGCAACTTTACTTGATTTGATCCTCCAACCCTGCTGCTGATGTTGTTTTAATTTTGGCTTTCATGTTTTTAATATAGAATTATTCATTCTTGTCTTCCATGCCTATTTTCATAATATCACATTCTTGTTTTATGGATATATGCTTGTCCTCTTACCTCTCTAAAGGCATTGTTTATTTATTTATTTTTCTGTCTGTTTTGTTTTAATATTCTTCTGTTCTCCTTAGTATCTTGGTTTCCACCTAGCTGCTTTTTGTGTGTTTGTTTTCTCTCTTTCATGTTGGAGGCTTTCCTCAAATGTCAAATGTCTTGGCTATCTGTTGATACTTGTGAATGAGGCAATAAAAAGCTGAATTAAACTGTAGGGTTGGGGACAACATATCAGCTGGGGCTTTGCTATAGGGAGCAAGCCAGTCTTTTCGTTACAAGCCTCTAAATGGCAGACTCTGTTCTCTAGAGCTAGGTTTCTCGACCTTGGTGCTACTGACATTTTAGTAAATGATTGCTTGTTGTCAGGGGCTCTGGTGCCCTGTAGAATGCTTAGGAGGGTCACTGAACCTCCAGATGCCTTTCCTAGACTTGCGATAACCAAAAATGTCTATAAACATTGCCAGATGTCCCCTGGGGGGCAAGATCACCCCACTGAGAACCAATACTTAAGCCATCTCACTTCTCAAGAGAAGCATTCTGACTCCTTGTTCCCATTACTTATTACTGCATGACAAACCACCCCAGGACTTAGCCGCATAAACAACAGCCATTTTATTATTGTACAAGTCAGGAATTCAGAAAAGGCACAGCTCCGCAATGTCTGGAGCCCAGGTTGGGGTGACTAAATGACCAAAGGCTTGAGTGGTTGGGATTTGGAACAGCTGGAGCCGAAGGATCCACTTTCCAGATGGTTCTTCACTTGGCAGGGAAAGCAGGAAGCCTGGCCTCGGCTGGGACATGGAGTCTCTAGCATCCAGCCCGGTAGTTGGATCTCTTATGTGGTAGCTCAGAGCTCCAGTGTGAATGCCCCAGCCAGCAATATGGGCACTGCCTGGCCTTTTATGGCCTGGTCTTGGAAGTCACATGGCATCACTTGCTACTGTAGTCACAAGGCCCACCCAGAGTCAAGGAAGGAGGCCAACGCCCACTTCTCAATGGAAGATGTGTTAAAAAAATTTGCAGCCATGTTTTAAATTCACCACACTCCAGAACAGGGTAATATATGCCTGGGGCAGGGTGGGGTATGAGGCAGGGAGACCTTGAAGCTCACTGTTCAGCCTTTAGACTTTGCCCTCATCTCCCATTTGCATCCTTGTGTTCATCCACCATCTCCTCTTCTGCGTCCGTCTCTCCTGTTCAGGATCTTTAGTCTCCGGCTGTGTGGTGCAGAGTGTGGGGTAGGATCGAGAAGGAGTTCCCTGGTTCCTTACCCCACTGCCTCCTATGCCTGACGCCCACCGTCATAATCCCTAATTTCCCTGAGGTCTGAGCTCCTCCAGGGCCCTGGGGGTGAAGGGGCTGGCCTCCTGTCAGCATCTCCCTCCACAGGCCCTGGGAGACTAGCTTCCTCCATGCCAGCCATCATTCCTCCGTCTGCTTTCCATCGTGCTGGAGTCCACTCAGACCTCATCCACCCATGTCTCCTTCACTGTTCTCTTTGAACTTAAGGGTTGATACCGTTTTCTTTCTTTTTTTAATTTATTTTTTAAGTTTTTATTTAAATTCCAGTCAGTTCACATACAGTGTGATACTAGTTTCAGGTGTACAACATAGGGACTCAGCACTTCCATACGTCACCCAGTGCTCATCACAACAAGTGCCCTCCTTAATCCCCACCACCTATTTCACCCCTCTCCCCAGTATACCATTTTATTTCCTGACTGGCATTTTACTGGCACTTCAGGAGAGAAAGAAGACGGGGACATGTGAGTAACCTGATGTCTTTAACTTGAAGCCCTGTTGTGCTTGTTTTGGAAGGAGGCCCATCTCTAAATTGTGTTATAATATTCCCTGCCCAGTTAAAGCTCCGTTAAGTAGTGCAGTGACCACATTTAACCCTTCGCTGGCAATTCAGAGTCATCTTTATGAGTGTACATGTTTACCTTGGAATTATGAAGCTAAGTAGAGCAATTTGTCCCTCCATGATGGGGACCGGGATCACTGTGGTAAAATCCCTTAAGCCTTTTTTTACGGTCATCTCTGTCTCGGGCTGCCTCTTGTCCCATTCATTTGTGGTGAGGATGCCACATTACAGCACATTAACTTCCAATCTACTCCTCCTGAGTGACTAAACCGGACGACTGTGCAGGGTATCTCAGCCACTGCCCTACCCCTACCCATTTCCTACCTTTCCTCTCTCTTTCCTGCATTTGACGTTTATGGATTGCATCAACCAGGCTCCATGGCGTCTTACTTCCAGTTGGGTTTGGCCAACTGAAGACCCCTGCGGGAGATTGAGAATAATGGTGGGGTGCTTTAGGGTGCTTTATCCCCCCAGTTACCTCCCTTGCTATGCCTCAGGTCAGCAGGGTCTGTGTTCTTCGCCCTAAAGCCACAACCCATACAGCAGCCCTCTCCTCCAGCTCTGCGTCAGTTCTACTGACCTCTCCCTCGCCCTCCTCCCTTCACGTTGGAGGTAACATCTCCCCCACTGTTGCTGGCTCTAGGGGGCTTCTCTTCCCCTTGTCCTTTCCCTTGGTCCTGCTCACCTTGTACACAGCCCTTAAGCTGTGCTTGGTTACCCGTGCAGCATGCATCTGTTTCCCACTGGGACTCTGACGATACAGAAACTTTTTCTCATTTGCATCTAAAACAAGAATAGTCCCTGAGAGAGATCCTCCCAGTTCTTCGTATGAGCTTTGTGACATCTCTGGACTACACAGGGGCTTTTAAAAATTCACTTTCGAGTTTTTAACTGTAATGCACAATAGAAGGTACTGTATTAGTGACTTCTCCATATGGTGGAATATTACTTACTGGAGTGTTTTGAGGAGGAAAATCAGCCTGTCAATAAAAGGAAACCAAGAGAGAGAATTTATGATGACTTTCAGAAATTATATGACTGACCAGAAAACATCAACAGTTTCAGAAAATGAACAACTACCTTCCTGAGCAACAGATCCTTGTTGGGTCTTTAAGGTGAAGTGTAGGTTTGGGGCACATCCAGGCCGTGTCTGGGTGGGATTCCCCTAGATCTGACATTAGGAGTCCCTTAGGTCAGACCCACTAAGCGTGTGTGTTTCTAGCTCAGTGGCCCCCTTGATGCTTTTGCTCTGAGGAGTATCGTGTACTTGTTCCTTGGATGAGGATAACTTACAGCCCAGAGAGGCCCACAGCCTAGGCCCCGGTCACATCTCACACCCAGGAGGAGCGCCAAGAGCCCAACTGTCCTTCAGCCATTTCTGAGGTCAGCCTGCACGATTCCCCTGCTGGAACCCTCTCTGGGTTCTCTTGTATCCTCGCTCTCCAGGCCTAGTCAGGCCTCAGTTTTTGGTTTAATTTGTGCAGCTCTTTGAAGCACACATACCTCTAGGGAAAAAGTAGAATCAAGTACTCTTCCTGGCCACCCATTTCCTGAAGCACAAAAAGGAAACATTTCATCAGTGCTTTGTAAAGGAGACAACAGGAAGGGGTAGCGGCACTCTGGCTGGCAGGGCTGGCCGCGTGGTATTTCACAGAGGAGGGAGGTGAGATGGCACATGGGTGCGGAGGCCCCAGCCAGGGACAACATGGGCACAGCCCTGGGCACAGTGTCCCATGGGCCACTCTGGCAGAGCCAT
Organism: Ursus arctos; assembly: GCF_023065955.2. Classification (NCBI taxonomy): domain Eukaryota; kingdom Metazoa; phylum Chordata; class Mammalia; order Carnivora; family Ursidae; genus Ursus; species Ursus arctos. The sequence continues at coordinate 30,949,247 of NW_026623067.1, forward strand.
AAACCCTCAGCCCTCCTGGGCGGGGAGGAAAGGCCTGAGACATCACCCCCATTTCCCAGGGGGGGAGACGGAAGCCAGAGAAGTGGAGTGGCAGCTTCAGTGGAGAGACACACCTGTCTTTACACCCGGCTTCCTTATTCATGCTTCTTTTACTTCTAAGGATTTTTTTTTTTTTTTTTAATTTGGGGAATGGGGACTAGACAGTTGAAGACAGATTTGTTTCTAACCTGGCTACCTTCCATTGATGTAGTCTTTATCGGTTTAGCTTGTCCTCTTCCAGCCCACGCCACTCTGTCCCTCAGCCAAGGGAGCTCAGCCAAGGCCCCCCCAGCGTCCCACCCAGCAGAGTTTCAAGAGGCCCCAGGACCGTTCCTGTTCACTCCCGATCTGTGGACACGATGCCGTGAGGCAGACATGTAGGGACATGGACAGAAGGGGCAGCCTGCAGCTGGATGGTGGAGGGCCCTGGAGGGCTGGGGGAAGCTTCTGAGGAAAGCAGAGTCCTTCCCACAGCAGAAAGTTCATGGTCTGTGCACATGGGGGATGAGGCCCAGGAGGGCAGAACTGCTGTGTAGGGTGTAAGGCCGTGTCTTGTCTTTTCCCGTCCAAGCTGCACATTGTTGACCAGAGTATGCTGGAGGTGGCCATTGCTGGGGTGGCTGCCTCTAACCACAAAGAGAGGAAGGAAGATTCTCAGCCTGGGCACTTGAATCCAGCACACTGCCGTCCTCAGCAAGATGTTGCAAGTTCCTAATCTGGACCCAGAGGCCAGGGAGTTTAGGTGTCATCTGGAACCCAGAGTTGACTGTTACCCACCAACACAGACATCCGCGGGGCCTACACCGCCCCCCCTCCCCCCCGTGTCACATCCTCAGCAGTGCCTCTGGCCTGGGTGATAACCCTGGAAGCCCAGCTGCTGCCCCTCTATAAATGGCCCTGTGGCGCTGTGCCGATAAGCCACTTCTCTGGGGTGGGGCTGGGTCCACCTTGCTGCCATGACACACCATGGCAGACTGATGCAACCAGCTTTCAACAGACACTGCCAGGGAAGAAACACATTACAACAGCGTGCCGCAGACTTCCTCCGCCCGTGCACGAGGCCTGCCCGCCTCAGCAAGGCTGGACCTCTTCCCACCCCAGCATCGCACCCCACCGGGCGGCAAAGGGCCTTTTGTCCTGACCATGAGAAGCCTCTGAGCGGATCTCCTTCTCCCAAGAAATTAAACCACTGGCTTTCCATCCCGGTGGGGCACTGCAGTCATCAAGGATATTTAAAAAAATATCGATGCCTGGACCTCACTCTCACCCCAAAGATACCAACTGAATTGACCTGGATTAAAAAAAAAAAAATCAAAGTGCATATTGAAGGATCACATACATGCAACAACACCCCCACCACAAACCCGAGGTGTAAATCTCAGTGAATTTTCACTCAGTGAACTCCAGTTGCCAGAAGTACCCGGCGTCCAGGTCAAGAAGCAGAACATCACCAATGTCCCCTGGTGCCCCGAAGGGTAACCACCATTCTCACTTCTAATGGTAGAAATGAGTCTTGCCTGTTTTCAAGCTTACTGTTATATAAAGGGAATCCTACAGTGTTTGGGTTTTTGTGTCTGGATTCTTCCCCTCAGCATTGTGTGTGTGAGATTCACGAAGTTGTTTTTGATTGTTGCTGCAGTCCGTTCGTCCTCATTGCTGTAGAGTATTCGCCACATGGATATCGCTGTTGCTGGGTATTTGGGTATTTGGATTGTTGTTTGGGGTCTGGGGTCTGGGGTTGTTATGACTACTACTGAATGAGCATTCCAGCGGTGTCTTTCAGAGCGCATTTGTATGCATGTCTGTTGGGGGCATACTTAGAAGTAGAATTGCTAAGGCAGGTATGGATATGAATGCGTTCAACTCTCGTACCTTATGCCATATGATTTTCCGTGGTGGCTGTACCCGTTTGCACCCTTCCCACAATGTGTGAGAGTGCTGTTGCTTCACGTCTTTGCCAGCAATTGGTGTTTTATATCTTTTTCATGTTAGCCATTCTGGTGGGTGTGTAATGGTATTGCAGTGTGGTTTTAATTTGCATTTCCCTGATGACTAATACAGTTGAGCACCTTTTCGTATGTTTATTAGCCATTTAGATCCCCTCTTTGCAAAGTGCCTGTTGAAGTATTGGGACAGGAGTATTTTTAAGAAGCTCCTTAGGTGGTTCTTATGTGCAGCCAAGGTTGAAAACCATTGAACTAAACCACAAGTTAGTATCTGCTGCTCTGTTTCTCGACGTCCTGCCCTTGAACTCAGAGTATTTTGGAGCTGAGGGAACCTCATGGACCTGGGGAAAGGTAACCGTCACCCCCCTCACCACCAGGATGGGCCTACATAGAAGAAGCAAGAGATTGGAGCTGAACTTTAGGCAGTTGCAACTCTCTGGGAATGTAGCCTGCACTTCAGAAGGGCCCAGAGAGAGCCTGTGGTGTCCACAGCTGCCACAGACATTTCCTGACCACAAAAATGATCCCTTGCTGATCCCCCCCCAGAGCCCCAGGCAATCATGTGGAGGAAGTGGAGGGGCCACATGCCAGGTACTTCCCAGTTTCTAGGCCAGCACGAACAGGACACAGCTCATGTGGGGGTTGTGGTCACCCTTGGGACAGGGGAACATGTGTTACAGGGGCCTGGGTGGGGCTGAGGGAGGCCTGCCATCTGTGGCCTTTCTCCTGGGTGAAAGGGCAGCCAGTGAGGCTCTCCCACATGGGTCCAAGCCTGGCCAGGTCTTGAGTTCCACGTGTTTGCATAGAGGTCCCCGTTGTTGTTTCTCTCACCTATATTGGTCTCCTCTGTCTTCTGTTCCCCACCATGGGGGCCCTGCTCCAGGATCTTCCTTGGCTACCCCACCCCTATGGGACCCCTCACTCACCCTGCTGAGCTTAGAGTGGGACCATGCAGTGGGGCTCCTGGCTGCACACTGCTTTGTACTGGGTCCGTGCTGCATCATGTGGTTCATCCCATCCCCCACTCTGGACTGCACTCTCACACCGGGGACTGCTGAGCACCTGTCTGTGCTCCCCAACAGTGGGTAGAATGGCATTTGATAACTCAGTGACAACAACCTCCAACTTGAAAAGGAAGATGCGGTCAAAATACAGACCACACACACCGAGTCAGCGTTTTCTTTCCCTCAGACTGGAGCTGTGCAGGTGTCAAGCAGAGCTGCCCTTAGTGGGCTCCCTGTTGGCACATGTGCCCCACGTCTGGTAGGTGAGCAGCTCTGTGCAGTGAGTCCGGAGTGGGACCACCAGCAGGGGACTAGGATCCCAGTGCCTGGCTGGGTGTGCAGAAAGGCCCTTTAGGCAGAGGGGCTCCCAACACCCGGATGGAATTCACCATGGTGTCCAGAGCTCAGGAAGCAGGGCGACAGCTTCGTCAGTGCCCGTCCACCTGCTCTTTGGAAAGAGCATGGTCCACCTTCTGTTGACTGAAGTCCTGCCAGCAATGTGGCATGAGATGGAGGCACGTGGGCAGAGTTGACGTTTGGAAGACTGGTGAGCACAGAACCAACTCTGGGCTCCCCATTGTGCCATGTTCCATGGATTTGGGCCCATCTTGGAAACTGCTCTGGACCTGGAACCTTTCGTGTCTGGTGGTCTAAGTACAGATGTCGGTGTTCTCTTGATTGGCACAAATGGTAGCCTGCACCAGCCAGCGACCAGAGTGCATCTGAAGCCTGGGGTGGTAACGGGGAGAACGCTCCCTGTGGCAGTGCTCGAGGGTGCCAGGTGCTTCACATCCTTGCCAACAACTGGCATGTTCTGTCTTCGGCCATCCGAGTCTCATAAAAAGAGAGACCCCTCTCCTTCCCCTGAGTGTGCATCCCAGCCTCTCCCCTTTCACCAGGGCCCCCTCCCAGCAATCTTGCCCTTCAGTTCTTTCAAACCTGAGTGTGCACACGCTCCTCTACTGGCTGCCATGGTGCAGCGTTTGACATGCTCCCGCCAACGTTGTCTGTGTCATGCTTCCCTCTCCTTCCCGTGCAGTCCAGCCATGCTGTCTGCCTCTCACAGCCAAGACTCTGGGAGCAGACAGCATCTCTCTCCACCTCCAACTCAGTTTTACCCCTGCCTGTGCTGGGCACAGTAGGGTTCAACAGTGAACAAGACCCCCTGGTCCGGCTCTCATGAAGCTTCCAGCTGAGGAGGGAAGACAGACATAAAGTATTAACAAGGGCTTATGTAATGGCAGTGGTGATAAGCACTGCCATAGCCCGCCAGCACGGACCACATCCTCTCTGCACTTGAGCACCATGTCACCACATCTTGCAACCTTCCCAACACTGCATCGCGCAACAGGGTGGCCCTTTTGTCCCAGAACAGCCTTGGTTATAATTGCTCTGCGCAGAGGATGAAATCCAAGGGCAGAACCCAGATCACACTCCCTTTAGAATCCCTTGCCCAGCACAGAGCCCAGAGCACTCATCGGAGGTGCTTAGATGAATGTAAACTCTTGCCAAGACTGAGCCAGAGTGTGTGAATGTCTGTGCGGGCTGAGAATCATTGCTTGCTTGCTTTTTTTTTTTTTTATAGACTTTTGTTTCTTTTTATCATGATGGAAGTAATTTGGATTAGGTCATAACACTGTGAATTTACTTAAGAATACTGAACGGTACACTTACAAATGGTTAAGATGGTAAAATTTATGTTGTGTGTATCTTACCACACTTTAAAAGAATACAAAGAATGCAAAGAACAAGTACAGACAAGGGGAATAAGGGAGAAAGGTCCATATTATCAAGAAATTAAGGACAAAGGCTTTGATTCAGGATTTGATTCAGACAGAATTGAATTAAAAAAATAAGTAATTTGGATTAGGGAAACGCATATCAAAACCATAATGAGATACAACTTCAGACCCTTTAGGATGGCTATTATCAAAAAAATAGAAAAAAAGTATTGGCAAGGTGTGGAGAAATTAGAACTCAGTGCATTGCTGGTGGAAATGTAAAATGGTGTAGTTGCTGTGGAAAATGTCATGGTGTTTCCTGAAAAAAATTAAACATAGAGGGGTGCCTGGCTGGCTCCACTGGTTAAGTGTCTGCCTTTGGGTCAGGTCATGATCCCAGGGTTCTAGGATCGAGCCCCATGTCGGGCTCCCTGCTCAGCGGGGAGTCTGCTTCTCCCTCTCCCTCTCCCTCTGCCTGTCGCTCCCCCTGCCTGTGTTCTCTCACTTGCTCTTTCTCTCTCTCTCTCTAATAAATAAATAAAATCTTTAAAAAAAAATTAAACATAGAATTACCAGCAATTCCAATTCTAGATATATACCCAAAGAATTGAAAGCAGGAACTCAGAGGTATTTTTATACTCATGTTCATATAAGCATTATTCACAAAAGCCATCCAAATGCCCACTGACAGACGAGTGGATAAACAAAATAGTATATACACAAAATGGAATATTACTCACTCTTAAAAAGGAATGAAATTCTCCCACATGGTACGGCACAGATGAACCTTGAAAATATTATGCTAAGAAGTGAAATAAGCTGGACACAAAAGGACAAATATTGTGTTGTCCCTCATTTATATGAGGTAGCTAGAGTAGTCAAATCCATAGAAATAGGAAGTAAAATGATGGCAGTCAGCACTGGTGGTTGGAGGGGAAGAGGGAATTAGTTTAATGAGTTTGGTGTTTATGCTGAGGAGGACAAAAGAATATTGGAGCTGGTTGGTAGTGATGGCCGCATGACAATGTGAATGTACTTATCACCATTAAATTGCACACTTAACAATGGTTGAAATGGGGGCTCAGTTGGAGGAGCATGTGACTCTTGATCTCGGGATTATGAGTTCAAGCCCCACCATGGGTGTAGAGATTATTTAAATAAATAAAACTTTTTAAAATTAATTAATTTATTTATTTTTAAAGATTTTATTTATTTGAGAGAGAGAGAGAAAGAGCAGAGGAAAGGGCAGACAGAGAGGGACAAGCAGATCTCCGCTGAGCAGGGAGCCTGACACCTGATCCTTGGCTCGATCTCATGACCCTGGGATCATGACCTGAGCCGAAGGCAGACACTTAACCGACTGAGCCACCCAGGAGCCCCATAAATAAAATGTTTTAAAAAACGGTTAAAATGGTCAATTTTATATATGCATGTTTTACCACATTTTTTTTTAATGTGGGTGGGGGCGCCTGGGTGGCTCAGTAGTTAAGCGTCTGCCTTCGGCCCAGGGTGTGATCCCAGGGTCCTGGGATCGAGCCGCGCATCGGGCTCCCTGCTCCCTGGGAGCCTGCTTCTTCCTCTCCCACTCCCCCTGCTTGTGTTCTCTCTCTCACTGGCTGTCTCTCTCTCTCTCTGTCAAATAAATAAATAAAATCTTAAAAAATCAAAATAAAAAAAATAAAGTAATTTGGGTATATTATGAACATTTTAGAAACTGTTGGTAAGCACAAGGGGAAAATTTTAAATCTTAACCAGCTAGAGACAGCCACTGTTAAAATTGAAGTATATACTTTTCTATTCCTCTCTTTCCTTTCTCTCTCTCTCTAAAAAAAAAAAGCGTGTATATATCTATTTATCTATCTTTGGAGACCACATTCAACCTGTGAGAAGTCTCTTTCTCACATGCATCTCTCACCTGTTCCCACTGATGCTGCTTCCTCCCTTTGCACCACCCTGGACAAGTCTATCCCTGTTCTGGACATCAGTTCTTGGAATAATTTCTCACACCGATTTCAGCCCCCTGCACCTCTAGGCCGACACGTCTCTGAAATGCCCATTTCCTCTGTGTTCCTAAAAACAGGGTACCAGAGTGGGACCAGTCATGTGTTGGGAAGGGTCGGAGAGAACAGCAAGTGCCTCTCCCCCCTTCTCAGCTTCCACACATCTTAGACAGGTCCACGTGAGCACGTTGGTTTCTTGTACAGTGCACTTGTTGCAAGTCCTGCAAAAGCCACTGGCTGCGAAACCCCCGAGTCTGCTGGTCCAGGCTGCACTTGCCCAGGCCGCTGTGCTCTGCCTTGTTCTTGCTTCTTGAACCTGGTGCTGGGCCTCACATTATCCCCGTTGATTCTAGCCCATAGATCTGACTTCTGCAGCCTGCCAGGAGCCTGTAACCTCGTGCCCCAAAGAGCACATCCTCCCTCTCCACTGTGAGGGAGTTGCAAGAGGAGTGAGGGCCCCACAGCCTCTGACCCCGGCTGGGCCCTGCGGAGGAGCAGCTGCTTCCTCTCTTCCTCCCGTGAGAAGTGGGCCTCCTCTCCATCCCAGGCACCACTGTGCCCTGCAGAGCTCTAAGTCAGCAGGAATGAACGAAGCTATCAGAAAGAGGGGCTCCCTCCACTATGTGGGCTAGTGGGTGGGCCGTGGTGGCTGCCCTGCTTCCACTGCCATCAGCCTGGCCCCAGAGCCATATCACAGCAGTCCCATCCTGTGGCTATGCCCCCAGACCCCCACATTTGGGCCCAGCTGCAGCCTCCTTCCCTACCTTTGCCACCTGGTCTAGGAGCACAGGCTTGGCCAGCTTCATCAGCAGTGAAAAATGAAGCAAGAGGCCCCAGCCACTCAGGTGACTGAAGTTCATGTCTGTACCCCCTGATTAGAGATGGTTGGTGACTTCATTTGCCTCCAAATCCAGCCACAGACATAAGACCCTTCTCTCTTTGCTTTGAGGCTTCCACGGAAGGGTTTATTTAAGGTTTCAACCGGGATCTTTACAGCCCAGTCCTGAGAAGATTATCTTTTTATTGCGACTTTGATTAATGATTGATCAGAAACTGATACTAGAAACACTGAAGAACAAATTTGCCCTAGAGATTAGGAAAGGTCTACATCTGCCAGGCTTGGGGAGCTTACCACCTGCTCCCTCCAAGGTCAGACCAGGGCAAGGGTACATTAGAAGGCCCACCTCACATACAGTCACACACATGCACACAGACACAGACACTCAGGGCAAAAACAAAAACAAAAAAAAAGATGTAAATGTCCTTACAGCCTTTTTGGAATTAAATAGGCTATAAATTGCAAATAAATGAAGCAAAGGACAGAACGAAAGAGCCTAAAGGGTCTTAATAGAATTTTTCTTGCTTGCTTCATTTCTATTAATGCCTATTACAAATTACCATCTTCAAGAGCAACTTGGAATGTGGGGAAGGGAGGAGCTTGTGTGAAGACCATAGCCGGGGCAACCATCTAGTTGCTATAGACCTCTAGTCCTAGAACACTGACATCTGAAATGTGCTCACCACCAGCTAGGGAAGGGGAGGAGAGGCTGAACCAAGTTTCACAAGCGCTCCCCACAAGAAGAGCCTTGGAGAGGGAATGGGCTGCACCTCCGCTCTGCTGTGGCTGTTCTTATGGTCTCTGAGGCTGTGACTGCCTCATGGGGTCCCCAGGCCACAGCAGAACCACTGAAGGGCCCAACCTCCCACCTCGGAGACAGGGGAGCCAGGCATCTGAATTTTAACAACCCCCTGTACAGGGGATTCGGCCAGTCCCCACCCTCCGGCGGCCCCAGGGAGCAGGTGCTGGCAGGAACCCTTTTCTTGCCCCCCTCAGCTCCCTTGGGGTGCCCTGGGGCATGGGGAGTGGAGCTGCTTCTAAACGGAAACTGGAAAATGAAACTGGAAATCACGGCCTCGCCACCCTGAGTGCCGGGGTTTCTTTTCCACAGGGAGAGTCCCCGATGGGGGAGAAGCATGTTTAGTGAAGGCAACAACGAGGGTGTTCCGGAAGCTGCCGGGCAGCAGGCACAGCAGCGCACACCGCCTTGGCAGCCTGTGGGCCGGGTGGCGCCAGCGCAGGGAGGGCCGCGGCCCGTCACAGGCTTCCTCTGGAGCCGGCAGGTTGGCCTCAGCCCTTCTAGGGTTTCCCTGCTAGGAAAAGGTAATTTCACGATTTATGTTGAAAACCTCTGTTCAGAGGTGCTTTAGGAAGGACCCTGGCTCTTGGTTAATCTGAAAATGTTTCATTCTGAAACCGTTTCTCAGAATTAAACATGTCATACCAGCAGCTTCTTGCCCTAGTGGCTTCCTTCACCCCCGTGGCCTGCCAGGGCTCCCCCACATGCACAGCACAGGAACTTGATGAGGAATGGAGCTGAGGATCAGAGATGCAGATCCCTAGTCCCCCTCCCTCGCATCATCCCCAACACTAGAAGTAGCTGCCCCGCAAAGACACTGGCCAGGGGCAACTTCGATGACCCCTGAGTGGCTTTCACAGCAGCAGGTTTCCTCAAGGGACCGACTGCGGGAGAGGAGGGCTGTGGGATGGGAGCCAAGAATCACTCCACACCATCCCCGTTCCTCCACATCCCTCACCTCAGGGGATGGCTGCCCTAATCCCCAGTCCCACACACTCCTTCCTCTATTAAGACCCTGGGGCCCCTGGGTGGCTTAGTCGGTGAAGCGTCTGCCTTCCGCTTGGGTCATGATCCCAGAGTCCTGGGATCAAGAACCACGTCGGGCTCCCTGCTCAGCGAGGAGCCTGCTTCTCCATCTCCAGCTCCCCCCGCCCCCGCTTGTGCTCTCTGTCACTATCTTTGTCTCTCTCTCTCAAATAAATAAATAAAATCTTTAAAAAAAAAAAAAAAAAACAAGAAAAAGACCCCGAAGTTGTGCCCTCTCCTAGAGCCCGTACTGTTCAGCTGTCTTTGCGACTGTTTGCCCAAAGTCTGTCTCCCTTACCGGAACTAAACTCTGCCGGGCCTGGAATGTGGTCTGTATCACTCACTGTTGTGTCCTCGGTGCCTGGGACAGTGCCTGACACATGGGAGGTGCACACAGAGGTGTGTTCCATGCATGGGGGCAGCCTGAAGAAGCCTAGGAATGGACAGGGCTCCAGGGAAGGGTCCGCACCGGCATTCCTCAGGGTCCAGACTCCACCCCAGCCCGTCAGAGTGCCATCAGCTGTGGATGCTATGAGCAGATGTCCCAGCTCTGCTGCCCATGGTCCCCAGACCCCAGTCCGTGGAACGCGTTGACAGTCCTGATGTGTGCGGGAGGTGTCTGCGCACCGCGGGCAGGGCCATCTCCTGCGGCACCTCCTCCAAAGGGCCTGGCAGGTGGACTTGCGTAGCCTCTTCCAGAGAGGCCGGGACACTTGGCTCCCTCGGCTACCCAAAAAAGAAAGGCCACTTTTAGCCTGAGCGTTAGGAGGTGGGAGTGGGGGCAGATGCAGGATGCCGGTGGACAGCCCTCGGGGAGTAGACGTGGACAGGGGCAGCAGCTCTGACTTCAGGCCGCACGCCCTTTCAGCCCTCTCGGCCTCACTTTCTCACCTGTAAGTGGGATCTGTTCTTGCACGTGTGCTTTGAAAAGCAATATAACAGAAGATAGTAGGGTAGACTTTGGAATTGAGCGCTCTGGGATAAAATCCCAGCCCTTTCTTTCACAAGCTATGTGACCTTGAGCCAATTACCGAATCCCCCTTTGCCTTTTTTTTTTTTTTTTTTTCTCTCCTGTAAAGTGGAAGCAAGGGGAGTGGATCCTATGAGTCACGACATGATCCTGACACGTGGTGGGCTCAGTCATCACTATTATTACCTTAGCCAGTCTTATGAGGATCCAACAAGATGACATATGTGAGCATGGGTCCTCTAGACTCAAAGGTGCTGTACAAATAGGGGGAAAGAGTATTGTTTTGGAAATACTGAAGGCACAGCTCCTCTCCCACATTTGTCTGGGGGTGGGGCAACAGTTTCCCTTATTTAATGTTAGACTAGAGATGCACAAAAGGGAGGTGAAAAACAGAAACCGCCAACCGTTTGAACTGTAGGCTGCGCCAAAGCAGTGTGGCCGGTGCAGATGGTGAGGGCCCGGGCAGGCCCACTTCCTCCCTGCGTGCCCCGGGTCTTCCTCATACCAGCCGCTTCCCAAAGCTGCAGGAAGTGGGGCCAGGAACTCTTCAGGGTGTGTGCAGGGAGGCCTGGGCGGGGGTCGGCAGCCGCTGGGGTGAAAACAGAGAACTTCGAGGTTCTGGGTGGGTCCTGGGGCCCCTGGGGCCGTAGCCCCTGCCCTCTCTCTGCCCAGCATGGGTTTGTAGCAGACGCTTCTCTCTCGAGCTTGCAAGCGATTGTACAAGAGGCGTCCAACCCGTGACAGGCAGGCTGGAGAGGAGAGCGGAATCTTTTCTCAAAGGAAATGCAGTTGTGGTTTGGAGACGTTCATTTCACATCTGTGGTTGGCGTTTCCCAGGGTTCTAAGAGGTGAAGGCAGGGTCAGCCCCATGTCGCCAAATAAGGTTCACCAGTGACCTTAGCAACAGGCTTTGCTGCCCATTGGCTGCCACAGCCTCCGCCTGCCAGTGCAGCCTCGCAGTGGCCAGCACCGAAGCTGGACCCAAGCTTCCACATGTTCATCCAGCTGCTCCCTGTCAGAAGTCAGTGCCCTTTGAAGCAGCCACACGTAGGTGGAAAGCTCTGGGCAAAGGTGCCTGGGTGCCTGTGTTTCAGAGTCCACGCCGCCAGCACTCCACAGGCCGTTCGCACACAGCCCTGGATCAGCTCCCGCAGCTTGGTGGCCTGGTCCCCGCTGGCCAGGAGGAGCCGTTCCCTTCCCGTCCCTCCCCACTTCATGTGCCGGCTATCAGTCTTGGGAACTCCACAGGTCCCGTCCCACAGTCCTTCTCACGCCTCCTTTGTACCAGCACTCTGCTTAGCTCCTTCTTCACATCATCTCTTAACTCAGTAACCCAGTGAGTTAGTTAGCCCCGTACTACAGATGGGGAAACTAAGACCAAAGGAAGCCAGCTCACTGGCCCCAGACTGCATCAGTAAGTAGGGAAGCCACGAGTTAAACCCAATTTACACAGACCCAGATCCCACACTGTGAACCGCTGTACTGTATTGCCCGTCACTCAATGCCTCTGTGTCTCAGTGCCTTCATCTGTGATGTGGGGACGGGGACGGGTACCTCACAGTGTTGGTGCACAGTGAAGGCTGCGTGGAGTGACCGACGTGCAGGAATCTAAGGCAAAGTGCACTTTGTTAGGCAGTTCACCTTGGCACCCGTGGGCTTGGCGCCTGCGAGGGCTGCTACACAGGCAGCTTGCATGTTCCTCTCCCACGGGCTGTGCTGCTGAAACACTGAGGTTTGTGAACCGGACTTCTCTGTGGCCCTCGTATTTGGTTTCCACTTCCTCATTCTCAGCCTCCTCCCACCCCCACAACTGCATCACTGAGGTAGGGAGGCCGGAGCGGAGCCTGCTGCCAAGGGGCCCCGACCTGTGGGTAGCGGAGGGCACAGGATGCCTGGCTGGGCTGGAGGGGACGAGATTCTGAGGACGGAAGGTGGGCTGATCAAGCTGCAAGGGCAGGCATACCTCATTTCCTCTACCCCAGACAATGCTGGGGTGTGACAGCACTATTTCCCTGAGAAACGTTTTCAGAATTAAAAAGTACATCTGGTGATCGAGTAAAGAAGAAGATACACACACCCTGTAACCCAGCAGCTCTACTCCTCAGAATCCGCTCTGACCAAACTCTTACCCACCATGTGCATGAGAATGTCTGCACAACACCAGGAAGGGTCCAAATGTCCATCAGCATTTGAGAATACACAGAAATTGAGCAACATTCCTGCAGAGAAAATGAATGAACTACAGTGACTTGCAATAGCTATATTATTAGATAATACTGTAATAATGAATAACTCTCATCAGCATAATATTGAGTAAAACACACAAAAGAACACGTTACAGAGTCATTCCTTTCAGGAAAAGTTTAACCACTGGCAAAGCTGGACTATATTGTTGAAGGATACATGCAGAAGAGGTAAAACTATAAAAAGCACAGATATTACTGTCACAAAAGTGAATTTAGACATGACCACAGGGGAGGGTGGGGGTCATGATGAGGAAGGGCCCACAGCAGTCTGGGAGGGGGTTGGCATTGTTTCTTCCCTTGACCTGGTGGCGGTCATTATATTTTTATATTTTATTAAACTGAACATATTAAAAACACTGAACTTACGTGCTGTGCATTTTTCTGCGTAATTATTGTTTCTCAGTGAGAAATAAAGGTATATGTATGTCAGTTCCAGCCCCGAACAATGCAGTGAGGGGACAGGGCAGTGAGTGGAGGCCACACCGCGCGAGCCTCGCTCGGATCAGCTCCTCGGGAGTGCCACACTGGTTGCTGAATTGTAACTCTTGCTGCAGACTGAGGGGCTTTGTCAGGGGTGGAAGATAAAGACTGGTATGCAGTGTAGGATTGGAGGACATCCTTTGACATGTCACTGCCGCTGGGGAAGGTCAACCAGTGGTTCCTGACTTTGTCGCCTTAGGGGGTTGGCATTTCCTAAGGTTGTCACCTGATTTATTCATCCTTATTTTTCTAGACTGGAATAGGCCAGGGACGATGCAGTCAGTCCATGTTTGTTGTGTGAGCAAGTGTGTAGAGTATATGCTGTGGAAAGTAAGGCCTCATTGGGTCTCAGAAAGGGCGGCCGGCAGGCTCCCTGCTTCTCTGACCGGTCCGCAGACCGCCCAGCCAGAGAGGGCAGCCTTCCTCAGGGGGTGCTCAGGGCTGATGCCCACTGGCTGTGAGTTCATCCGGTGTTACAGACGACCTCCTCTTTCTTTCAAAGCTACATATCACCAGTTTCTACAAGTGTTTGTCTTCCAGCCCTCAGCATTCTAGTTGTCCAGCCGGGAGAGGCAGAGAGTCCCAGAGGTCGTCTGAACAGGGATGCAAACGGAAAATTAGGGTTTGTGAGCTTTGACTGTCGCTGTGGTCAAGCTGGGATGCTATGGCCTCTGACACAGTAGAAAGGTTTGGGGTTGCTGCTCGTCACCCTTCTTTCTTTGGTGTTCTCAAGGCCTTTACACAGACACTTTTGTGAGCTCGTACCCCATGCTGTATGGCCCTTGTCACCACTGTTGTATTTTCCCTCAGCTCATCTGGAGGCTCCCTGAGAGCTGGCGTGTGGTAGGCACTCCGTAGATAGTAGCTTGTATTATTTATTTCTTGAATAAATAGTCGTGGATTCAGTGTCATTTATTGAGCATGTACCAAGCATGTACCCCCAGTGCCGGAATGTGGGAGCTGTTGAGGAGGACACCGGGGGGAGGGGAGGAGCAGTGATCTTGAAGTGAACCGACTAGAGGTTGAGTCCTAGCTCCGCCGTGCAGGACCATGTGACCATGGGTGAGTTCGCTTGGCCTCTCTGAGCTTCAGTTATATTATCTTTGAACTGGGGGTAACAATACACCCCTCAGAGGCCAGGGAGGATCAGATAGGGTCCCCACACTGCACAGCTCCAGGGGGTGCTGTTCCCGTTTTGTCTCTGCCGTGGCTGGTGGCCTGGGATTGAATGAGAGCACTGCGGCTGTGTAGTCTGAAATTAACAGCCAACGAACAGGAGCTGTTGTTATGCATGAATCAGGGAAGCAGGGGTCACTGCGGGCCAGCAGGCTGCATAGGGTCCGCCAGGCTTTGTTCTTCAAGGAAGGGCAGGGCTCTGAGAAGTGCAGCCTGCGAGGCAGGCACATGCCAGGAGGCAGGGACTCCCAGGGTGAGCCTGGGAGAAGCAGACTGCTGAGGGAGGTCGTTTCTACCTCAAGGCCTGAGTAAAGAATTCTCTAGGCACAGAGGAGCCCCTGGAGGCTGGGCAGGAAGCAGGGGTGCGTGAGAGGAAGGTGATGTCTCTTCATTATTGGGCTGCAAAGGACCGTCCAGAGCATCTTGTCCAGCCTCTTGTCTCACCAGGCCCGTGGGGGCCTGGCAGGGCAAGTCGGGAGTCTCCAAGGTCCCACGGCAGGGATCCAGGTCAGGACTCCCACCTGTGCAGAACCTGGTTCAACCCTGCTTTGTGGCCCCATAAAAGGAAGTCCCTGGCATTTTTGATATATACATGTATGCAAGCATTTTTCTGACTACGAAAGTAATCATATACAGTCACCTATAATCCCACCACCCAAACATAATCACATCAGTATCCTGACCCGTTCCTTCCAGTAGGTAGTCCTCATAAAATTATACATTGTAAATGCATTAGATCAGAATTGTAGTGTATATAATTTCATGTTCTACTTTTCCCCTATAAAAATGTGAGTGTTTTTATGAGAAGGAAGGACTGTTTTCAATGTAAAAGAAACTGTAGAAAATTTTTTTCCTTTGGGGGGAAAAAAGGCACAAAGCCCTCGTCTGTGGTGGTTGGGAGGACACCCTGCCAGCTACAGAGTGGCTGTGTCTCATGTCTGCCAGGAGCTCCAAGGCAGGGGCTCGGACAGAGACAAGTGTTTCTCCTTTCTCCAGGCCAGGCCCCATGCAGCCTCCTCCCTGTGGGCAAAGCAGAGTTGATGAGTGTGCCCTCACCCTTCCGTCCCCAACACAGGATGTGTGATTACCCACTCCATCCAAAGACACATGTGGTTTATCGCTATTGTTTATTAATAAAAACAGTGTCTCTATCTGTGCAGCGTGTTTTCTCTTGTGTTACCTCCTCCTGTGAGGCAGGTAGGACAAAAGCTGTTATACCCATTGTATAGATGAAGAAACTGAGGCTGCAGGAGGTCTCATTTGAGGCCACACAGCTAGTAAATGGCAGAGCGGGGACTTGATGTAGATCTGGCTGACATCCAAGTTAGTGATTTTTCCTCGAAACTTTTTTCCTTCGAATCCTAGCTTTTTCTACCTAAATCAGATTCCCTTAATGAAACCAAAGGCTGAGAGTGCTGTAAGTATGATGGGTGTGTGGAGAGGACAGAACCCCACCCTGGGAGTCTTAGGCCAAGCCCTAAAGGCTCAGGTGCCAGGTGTCCTGACCTCAGGGCAGCTCCTTTAGGACAGCTCAGAGCCAGCACCGTTGGAGCTTAGGGGAGTGGGTTCAAGGAGGCAGCTGTTTCCTGTAGACATGTCCAGCAGAGCCCCTATTCTTTGGGCATCCTGCTTGACCCACCCAGGCCATGGAGGCCCGTTCTCTGCCAGTGCTCTGGAGTCTCAGTGACTCCCAGAACGGAATAGGGTCTTCCTCAGGGAGACTCAGGGGCTCTGTGAGACTGAACCTAACCAAGGGACTTGGGGCGGCTGCCTCCCTCAGCTGGTTTCCCATATTGCTGCCATCACAAATTACCATAAACTAAGTGGCTTAAACCAACACAAATTACAGTTCTGTAGGTCAGAAGTCCAAAACTGGTCTTACTGGACTAAACTCACGTGTCAGCAGGGCTCCATGCCTTTACCTAGGCTCTAGTAGAGAATCTGTTTCCTTGCCCTTTCCAACTTCCAGAGGCCACCTGCATTCCTTTGCTTGCGGCCCCTTCCTCCATCTTCAAAGCCAGCAGTGGCTGGTCCAGTCTTTCACATAATGCCACCTCTCTGGTTCTACCACTCCTTCTTCCTTCTTCCCCACTTAAGGACCCTCAAGTGACTACATTGGATTCATCCAAATAATCCAGAAGCTGATAAGCAAACTTATTTCTATCTGCAACCTTAATTCCCTGTTGCCGTTAAGATAACATATTCACAGAGGACATGCATTAGGATGTGGACATGTTTATTCCACTGTGGACCGTTATTTTCCTTCTCCTCTGAGTCTCCAAAGGCTCATCTTTAGGCATAGACAGGCCACAGACCACAATCAGGATGTGCCCACCTGTGTCAGAGAGGTCCTTTCTGCCCAGGTCCCCTCCCACCTGTCTGCTTCTCACTCAGCTCAACTTGTCCTGGACTCCTCTTCTCTCCTCCTCTGCTCCCAGTCTTAGGTAGAGAGAATTTGGGCAGGCAATACCAGGAGGTTTAGACACAGAGGAGGGGGATATGAGGCTGGGTGCAGCAGGGTTATGAAAAGCCCCAGGGGGCTGAGCACTTCCCACCCGGAGACCCTGCACTTTCCAAGAACTAGGGCCAGAGCCTAGCCTGTGAGGACTCAGACCCTGAGGTCTAAGGGCAGCTCTCAGGCAGGAGGGGTAGCTGGCCAAGTATCGGAGCTCCTCCACTTCTGCACCGGGCTGCTCTGGACAGCCAGAGTTCACCTGGCCACCTTCCCTCAGGGGATGATGCCCGTCTGCCCTTACTCATTCCCCTTCTGCTCTCCTTCCCTGGGCCTCAGGCTGGAACACTTGTGGAGGGTGGTGGGCAGAGGGAGCCTCTGTCCCATAGCTGCTTGGTGAGCGCCTGGAGGTTCTGAGACCCAGCAGGATGGCCGGTGGGCAGTGCAAGGAGAGAAGGGCCGGACAAGGCCTTTGGCTGTCTAAGTACGGTGACTACCTTGCCCCAGTTTACCCAGGACTTTCTCAGTGGTAGCACTGAAAATCCCTCACCTTGGTCCTGAGCAAACTGGGACTGTTGGTTACCCTACGTCCAAGGCCCTTTGTACCTCCTAATCTACTCTAGATTACCTCTGCAGCCTGGACAGCCGGCTCTTTGGACTCTTAGATGCCAAGCTCTGCACAATATGTGGGCGCGAAGAGACCTGTGGGCTGAGGAAGGGCCCCAGGCCAGTGCTAGGGAGTCTAGACTCCTGCTTGCAGCGTTGCCAGCGGACGTGTCACACACATGGAGACCATGCCTGTGTCTGCATGGGACAGAGCTTAGGACAGAGCTTCTAGATAACTGCATGGGGGCGTGAGAAATTGTGTTTGCACCCGAGTCTCTCAAACTGTAATAGCCTGATTACCTGGGTGGGGTATTGCAGGCGGCTTTCAGGAATGTGCCTTGTCACTCACCTGTGTTTCTTATTCTGTACAATTAAACGTTTTACTCGTGTACATTGTTAATAAAAGAAAGTAACGAATGACTCTGCCTTCACATCTCCAGCCATCCTGCTGAGGGACGTGGACGGGATGTGCTTCTCATGGTGGGACACAGTGGCCCTTGCACTGCAGCCTGTGGCCCTGGCTGCTGGCTGGTCACGGTCCAAGGCTCTACTGCCGGGGTAGAGCTAGGTACCGCTCTGTCCTCACTGCCTCTCAGCCTACTCCCCTGCACTCCAGAGTCCAGCCTGGCTTTTCCCCCAGGGGAGGGCTCAGAGAAGCCAGGTGGGCGCTGGACAGAACAGGGAAGCAGATGCTGACCCAGAGTTTTACAGGAGACGCTCTCCGGGGCCAGCCCTGCCTCAGCCCCATGGGACTACAGAGAACATGAGCTGTGTGCTCCTGGGGGGCTTCCAGTCTGGTCGGAGAGATTGGGTTCCCCACAGACCACAAGGGGAGTGGCAGACAGGAAGGGGACAGGCACTGGATGGTGAGGCTGTGCTCCTGGGGGCCATCAGATAAGGGTAGGCCCCCGGATCATCTTGTAAGTGTCTTAGGATGGCCAGAGATCAAAAATGGGGTCCTACTGAGTGACCTGAGGCAGCCCCCACCCCCAATAGGGGCAGATGGTCTCCTGAGCTGAGAACTCTGGTTCATGACAGCAGGGTGGTGATGAATGGCCACCAGCCTTGGAAAGTTGGACACCCCCTCAGGCCCTCCTCTCTGCCATACCCTGCCCCCTATGTATTCGGGAGTGCCAGGCTCTATACCCAGAAGCACGGCCCTCACCGCGGCTCTCAGCATCTTCACATTCTGCTCTCCTCCCCATCCTGGAAAGCCCAGAAGGAGCATTTGGAAGGGAGCTCTGGGTCCTCATCAGAGGCAGTTATCCTTCACCTCCCGCAGGCAAGGTCAACAGCGCCCACCGAAGTCCATCATCACCCTGCTGTGGCTAAAGTGATGCGACTTCTCAACTTGTTCTTAGTTTTAGGAAAGCGATAGCTATTCCGGCCTAATGACTCCCTCCCTCTCTGCACCTGATCCTCAACCCCCAACTCTGTATCCATACAATTCCCTCATTCCATGAAGTCAGCTTTCTCAGAAAAGCCTGGCACAGAATGGCCACCACCCACACCCCGGGACTCCTATGGCCTTGGCCACTTATGCTGCTCTTGAACTGAGATCCCAGGCATATCCCTCACCTCTCTTAGCAAAGATGTGGCTGAGTATTTGTAATTGCTGTGAAGAACTCACTGTGCCTGACCTAATTCAGGGCAGATTCAGGATTGACGGTGTGAGTGAGAAGTGGTAGGACAGAAACAGAGAAGGAGACCCAGGCCAGGCCATGGCATTTGTCCAGAAATAGAAGTGAGGACCCCATCATCTAGGCTGGGGTCTGGAGGGCGGGGGAGGGCTTCACCTGAAGGAAGCCTGTAAGTGAGTCTGAGAGCCCCCCTGATGTAGGGTGGCAACCAGCCAGTTGCCAGGGTGCTGGATTTTGTCAGGGACCGAGAAGCCAGGTTAGACTCAGGGCAGCCCTAGGGTGACTCCGGTCTCATGGCTGGAAGCGAGGATGTGCCTGTGAGCGGTCCTGGCTGATAGACTCACCCAGGGTTCAGATTTCTGAGTCCCCCAGGACCTAGCAGAGGGTCTGGTTTAGGGCAGGAGAGCAGGAGAGTTTTCATTGCCTTGGTTGCACAGAAGCATAGCCGAAACCTCTTTGATCCCTAGAGCTGAGATAAGGCCTAGCAGGCCAGAGTCCCCTGCAGTTGGAAGCAGGTTCACAAACATGCTGGGGTGGCCAAGCTGCCGCCTGCCCTGAGGCCAAGTTACCGGCCATCTGTGTCCCATCCCCCTGGGGCCCCACCCCTTGAAACCGCAGGTGGCCTCCAGGGCATAGGTGAGGCATCCCTCCCTTGAGGACCAGGCCAAACCCCACCCCACTGGGGCCCAGGGGCCTGTAGCAGCAGAGCCATGTTGCCTAGGAAGAGGGGGAGCAGGGGAGCTGAAGGCAGGGGCCAAGTCCCATGGTGTCCAGAGTGGATACAACTTTTGTTGCCTTCCCTCCGGGTCCCCAGATGCTCTCTGGGCATGACGTGCTAGTGCCCTGCCCCAGGTGGGCTCTCACAAACTTCCTTCCCAGGCCTCAGTTTCCTCCTCTGCCTACAGCCTGATGTTGTGGAACCCATCTGGGTTCTGGGCACAGACAGGGGTGGGTTGGAATCCAGGCTCCATACTTTTTTTTTTTTTTAAGATTTTATTTATTTATTCAACAGGATAGAGACAGCCAGCGAGAGAGGGAACACAAGCAGGGGGAGTGGGAGAGGAAGAAGCAGGCTCATAGCAGAGGAGCCCGATGTGGGGCTCGATCCCATAACGCCGGGATCACGCCCTGAGCCGAAGGCAGACGCTTAACCGCTGTGCCACCCTGGCGCCCCCAGGCTCCATACTTTTTAGCTGAGTTATCAGGGGCAAGCGCCCTGTACCAACTGAGCTTTGCTCACCTGGTCTGCAAGGTGCTGTGGTGGGCGCCAGTGTGGCAGTGCGTGGGGAGGAGGGTGGCACAGCAGCTGCTGCAGAGTGAGCACCCGAGACCTTGTGTCATTACCTAGCCAGACTTTAAGGTCCTTCCCAGTTCCTTCCGTTTGTGAGCTTGTGGAACCTGAGGAGGGATGGCGGGCTGGATGTCCGTCTCTCCTCTTGCGCTCAATCCCTGTGTCCTTGCCTCATTACCTCTAGTATCTCCCCAACTGAAATGAAACTGTTAGCATGACTTCCTAGGCCTGACTCCCCACTGAGTCTACAAAGTGGGGGCTGCTTCTACAGTTCCCTACCCCCAGAAATTCAGCAGAAGTGGGTTTCTTGGGAGCTGCCTGGAGCTAGGAAAGCCACGTGGCCAGCCAGCTATGCCCTCGGACTGCCTTAGACTTGGCCTCACTAGAGAACCCTGACTGGCAAAGACAAATGTCACTCTGCCCACTGGTTTAATCCTGGAAAAGGGAGTGCACCAACTCTCCATTCTCCTGCCCTTGTGACTACTGGCACAAGTGGGGAGAGGTCAGTGCAGGGGTCTGATGAATTTCATGCATCCTCACCATGGAGGATTAATTGTGCCCAAGTTAAGCGAGGGCATTACATCTGACAGAGACAAAGGCCCCCTGGGTGTTTCCACAGGGCTGCTGAGGAAATCTGTACCCTGTGAACATGACAACTTTGGAATCTGTGCAAATAGTGTGAAAGAAGACCAAGTGGTCCCAGAGAA
The DNA here is from genome assembly GCF_023065955.2 of Ursus arctos. Classification (NCBI taxonomy): domain Eukaryota; kingdom Metazoa; phylum Chordata; class Mammalia; order Carnivora; family Ursidae; genus Ursus; species Ursus arctos. The sequence continues at coordinate 30,970,188 of NW_026623067.1, forward strand.
TGGCAGCCTGGGCATGACCCAACCCCAGCAACCAGTGGGATTCACTCCCAGAGGAAAGGACTCCACCTCTAACCAGGCCCAGGACATTTTCTTGTCTTTGGCAGTCCCTGCCTAAAACTTCCAGAGATCTGAGGAAGCTCTTATCTTGCACACAGCCCACTGACAGATGTTGAAGACTGATATGTCAAGAAGGGATGGTTTGCATCTGTCTTCCCTGAAGATTTTCTGCCGCCATGACCATCTCTATAGGCAGCTAACGTATTGGCGTCTCTCTTTCTTCCTGTTGTCAAGTGAGCTAAATGAATAAACCAGCCCAATTAAAGTGGCACCTTTGGAGTAAGGCAACAAAACGCCTAAGGCTAACCAGAAAGGCCCCCGATGTCCATAGATTTAGCAGGAGTTCTAGCTGGTGTGACCAAGGTGCAATTTGCCACTTTACCCCAATGGAAGGTGTTCCTCAATGATTATGTTATCACAATTCCAACAAAACAGATCTTTCATTGACCTCCTAGCTTCCTTAGCCAAGAGTTCCCACCATTAGTGCTTAGACTGAAACTCTTGGGAATGAGCCACAAAAGCATTGGCAGTCCCCAAGAATGACCTTCAACTATTATGCCCAACTTTGGCTCCCATTATACTGATGTTGCTCTGCTCGGCAGCTGCCATCACAGTTACTGTCTCCCCGTCAGGCCTGGGCCGAGGTCCATGGCAGGGTATAATGGGACAGCTTGGGAGGTTTGGTTCTATCCCACACTGCTTTTCCAGGCCTGGCCCCCACAGCCCAGCTCCCTTGTGATGGGGAATGGGTAGAGTTTGGGATTTCCTCCCTAGACATTTCAAGGAGTTGGTCCCAACTGTTCAGGACTCCTGGGTTAAAAAGAGCTAGAAGAGGTCAGGACTCTGCCTTGGCTTTGGAGACTGGAAGCTAATGGATGGAATTCCTCTCCCATTTTGATAACTTTTAAGTGATGAGCTAACTTCACATATTAGAACTTGCAAGACTGCCACAGCTACGTGGGACTTCAGCGTACCTGCTGCGTACTCTCTGTCAGGGATTAGGTTGAAGGGTAAGAGGAGAGTGGAAAAGTCAGAAGCAGTCCCTGCCATTTGCTCTGGGTTTCATCCCTTCCCTCCTCAGTCTGCTGAACCTGGTTTCACACCACACCCAGACATCCATAGCTAGAGAAGCCACCCGCTTAAAGACCTTGCCAAGCCCCCATTTAGAAGCGACAGAAGGCTAGCCTCCTTAATCCAATTCTCCTCAATAAGGGCTGGGCCTTGGAGGAGCTGGAAAAGGTCATCTCATCCATCCCTCTGTGCCCAGGTGAGGCCACCCTTGAAAAATCCAGGTGGATTTTCTAATGGGCAGGGCTTCAGATTGGGGCCTCTCCAGGCATCCACAAGCAAAAGGCACACCTGGCAGGAGGCCACCTGCTACTCACGGGGCGTGTCCAAGATCAGGCAACAAAATTTCCTGAGCTTGGCAGAGTATGTCAGACTGATCCTTGCCCATTTTCCTAGTTTTTTCATCGTTTTCTCACTCAGCCTTTCCTTCTCCACCAGGGGCCCACACTCCTTTCAGAGGGCTGGGTCCAGGGAGGGGATCTAAGTCCAAGCAGTTTCTGGAACTAAGACTGGGGAGAAGTGTCCACGGGGCTTAGTTTCTCCGAGTAACCCCCTTACTGCCATGACCTCACTCCCTAGATGATGCTAGTGCTATCAGCTGATTTCCCTTGGCCAGCCTGCCTACTGCTGGGTATTATTTATGCCTCAGGGCCAGGGACTGGGGGTGGGGGAGACATGAGAAAAGCCCATATCCAGAAATCTCACCCTCAGTCATTCCTTTGACTTAGGCCTTATCTGAAGGGGGCACTGCCATATGGTAGTGGTTCCCAACCTGTGGTTTTCAGAAACACCCTTTTGATCAAATATACTCCTTCACAGAGATTTTGTGTGCCTCAGCTCAGCCAGAACCCTGAAGAGAAACGGAGGAAGGAAACCTGCTTTATGTGAGGTCATCCAAGGTTCTCCTAACACATTTGTGCATAGACGTGTTGTATCGAACACCGCAGGGCTCATATTCAGCACAAGTGTTGTTATTGCTGGCCATCAAAATTGCAAAATACTCTTGAATTGGCAGGTAAATAGCCCCAAGTCCGTCCCTGGTGTCCTCCAGCACACCCCCCCCCCCCAGCCTCTGCCTCTCAGATCTGTCCCCAATCCATTATCTATCTGTGCCATCCAGGATGGTAGCCAGTGACCACATGGGGCTATTTGCATTTTAACTAATTAAAAATTCAGTTCCTCCATTGCACTGGCCACATTTCAAGCGCTCAGCTGGCACATGTGACTTTGCCACTGCCTACTATTGTGGACAGTGCAGAGAGGACACCTCCATCAGAAACCGGACAGGTTAAGGCCCAGCACAATGGGTCTCAGGAACCAGTTTTGGGCTGGTGTCTGTGGTGATTGTCCATGACGTGCTGTACCAGGTGTTAACTTTTTGAAGGAGCATCTGAGTACATCTGGATTTGAGTTTAGCAGGACATAGAGTTTATGGCACATCATTCAAAACTCAAAACCTAACACTCTTCAGGCCTTGGAGCGCCAGTTCAACTCATAGCCTGGCTATAAAGCCAAGGGCAAGTGACTGCATTTATATGAGCATGTCTCTGTGCTAGGATTGTCCCCTCTTCCTGTCATCTGCATGAACATAATTGCAAGGCTTCTGCAATAGGTGCATGTCACTGCTCACCCCGCAGTCAAGTTCAGGCAGGATGCCCAGAATGAGTCCATCAAAATGTCTCTATCAGAAGTATCTCCAAATAAAAGGCCACACCCTTTATAAACAATTAACTTTTTATAAAAAGACAAATGTACATATTTACACACATGTGTGTATGTGGTCACACATGACTTAGTGGTTAGATGGCATTTCCAATTTTAAAAATCACACCAAGACGCTCACACTTCCCTCCCAGGGCCTGCTGAGGGCTGCCAGGGGCCTGCCTGAGGGGGCAGGTGGGCGCAGGGCAAGGCACGATATAAATAACCGCGAAGGCTGAGAGCTTGGGGGAGACGTTAGTGTACACCTCTGATCAGAACAGTGGCAAGGTCCACCAGAAAAAGTGCCATGTTTTTTCCCAAGCCCCTCAGCCCGAGCAGGGCGGAGCTCCTCTGAGGCTGAGGGAGCACTGTCCTGCAGGGCCCCATTTTCCTTCACATCTCCCTGGCTTTGGAACAGTCCCCAGGGCTCAGCTGGGAAGGGAGGGGGGTTCTTTGGGAACAGGATTCACTTAGTGCAATTGTCTCTTAGTGCAGAGCCAGCTCTGGGGTCAGCGCTGTGCATTTCTGAGGTCACTGGTCCGTTCCCTTGAGCCATCTCAGTGACAGCGAGACCCTCTCTCGGCAGCTGGGCTTAGAGGGAAAAGCTGGAGGCTGACTCCTCTCTGAGACCTCCACCTGACACGTCCACCTCAGAACCCCATCTTCCCAGGAGGCAGGGCCAGCTTTACCCCGCAGATGAGCCCAGACCCTGGCCTGACAGACCCCAGGAGGTCACTGTCCTAAGGAGGGAGGCCCCATCCCTGCTCAGCAATGGAGTCATACTCTGCCATGTCAAGGAGCCCACAGGAGTCCTGTTTCTTTGCATCACAGCTACCATGATGCCAGGTCCTGCTGGCCTAGGGGAGTAAAAGGGGGCCGGGGCCTGGCTATGGCGCACAAGGAATGGCCTGGATGGAGGGCAGCCTGACTGGGGGCAACAGGCTGTCCAGCCAGCTGGTGTCCATGTTCTTCAGATCTGAAGATATCAGTCCAATATACCCTAGAGGATGTGAAGAAGGTTGTATGAGGATGCGGGGTGAAGGCAGGCGTGCTCTCCTCCCCCGCCCCCCCCCAGCCCTATCCCAGCAGGCCACAGACACAGCCGCATCCACTGTTTACCCACAGCAGTAAGCCCCCCTCATCTTTAGGCAAACCTGTGTACTTGGGAGCAGCAGCCACTTCGCAAGCTGTCTGTACCAAGAAGCGTTTAAGAAAGATGCGTTGCCTCTGCTGCTCCCTGGCCCAGTCCCCCCAGTCCTTTCCCACCCCCTGCAAGGTTCTCCCTTGTCAGAGAAATCCTATGGCTCCAGGGACTACTTACCTCCAGGGCTGTCAACTTCTGGCTCCTCCTTGCAGCTGAAGTCTCCGTAGAGAGAGGTGGGCTGAGCCCCGGGTTCATTGAGCAGGTACCCCTTCCCATCCACGTTTGTCGGCTGCCACCCTGTCTGCTCCAAAAGCTGTGGACAGAGGAGCAAGGAGCCATCAGCTTACCACCATTGCAGACTCATCCTCTGGCCCTGCCTTCAGTGAGCCAAACTTCCCCGCCAGCCTGATACCCTTGGCCCTTTGCACATTCTCAGATGGATGCAGACGTAGAATGAGGTTAGGACGGGGGCCTAGGAAGTGAGGGTCTCCCCTGGACTCCCACTCCCGCATCTACCCTCCTGCACTGAATCTCCAAGACTGGGGAATCTCCAAGTCCTCAGCTGGGGGAGGACATACCAACTGGGAATGTGGCTTAATGCGATGGTTAGCACCATGAGTCAAGAAAAGATGTCTAGAAAAGCTAGAGATAAAGAGCTACAGCTAGGTCTCAAGTTTTCTATGCTGATGAAACAGAACCTGAGTACAACCACTGCAAAAACTTTTAAAACTGAAGCAGGAAAAAAAAAAAAACCTGGAGAATAATTTGCTAAAAAAAAAAAAAAAAGGGAAAAAAAACCCATCAGATTACAGATCCCAAAGGCTGATTATGAAAAGCTGATGTGCACTCCCTAACCAGCAGGGCAGCAGGCCTGGGGCGTGCTGGGGCAGAGGACGCAGGCCAGGGACCCGGCACGGATGGTAGCTGACTCAGCGCTGTTTGAGGCCCTGGGCCTTTGCTCCAGGACAGCCTGTCAGAGAGCAGGCCTCCCTCCTGTCCTCCCTTCCACGGTGTCTCTTCCACCAGTCAAGGACGACACCATGGTGTGACATTTGTAGGACTATACAAGCAGCCAGGTCACTGGAGTCATCGCCTAAGCCTTCTGGATTCGTAAACTCTGAGTGGTTTTCTCTCTCCTAAGCAGCAGCCACTTCGAAAGAGTGCCTGGGGAGGAACGGGCTTTACCTTCATGATGTCCTCAGTTAATTTCCCTTCTTCGTCCTCATCCGTTGTGGCTGTGGGTGGGGAAGAGCAGAGAGGTTGGCTCGGCCCTATGGCTCCAGCACCACCAGCGCCGTGCCCCTTCGCACGCGTGCATGCACACTGGCCTCCCAGCAGACATATGCCAGTCACAGAGATGCCAGGACAGGACACTGTCCTAATGACTCAGCCTCCTGAACCCTGAAGCCACACCTCTTCCCACCCCCCTGCTTCCTTCCTCACCCTCAGAGACTGGGCTGCAAGGAAAACTAGCAATCTCAGACCAAAGTGCATCCCCTGGCCCCTTCTCTCTTTTCTCCAGCACTGCACAGTCAACTCCGTCAGTTCCAGGCGGAGTTTGAGCATCGTCCCTCCCTCGGAAAACCCTTCCCAGGACCCAAACAGGCAGGCAGGCAGCCCCCAAAAGCACATACCTTCAGAAGTGGAGGGCATGGGTGACACCTGGAAGTTGTAGAGGTCACTGGTGCTATCGGGCACAATTTCCACTGGGATGCGCCAGTCAGGGAGAGTGCTAGTAACGGCACCCGGGGACAGTGCTGAAGGACAGCAGAAACCACCGGTCAGAACTGTGTGCTTTCTCAGTTTGCAAGACACCCAGCAGCCCTGGCCCTGCAGCCCGCTCCGACGGGCCACCATCCTCAAGCACAGTGCCTCCTAGACCCAAGAAAAGGAGCCATCCCCATGACCTGTGTGCTCTCCTGCCAGACCTGGCCTAGCTCACCTGGAGTAAGGTCCCGCTCAACCTCCAAATCCTGCCCTATGTAGCCCTGGGCGGTGTAGCTGCTGTGGTCATCAGGCAGGGTGGAGCTGCTGAGTCCGTCGGAGAAGGTATCAGGACTGGAGTCACCACATGACTGCAACAGGAGAAAGGAGCTTAGGCCCAGGCTTGCTGTGGCACTTCTTCCCCTGCCCACCCTGGCTCCCAGGTGACCAAAGACTAGCAGCACAGGACCACACTCACCTTCCTCTTAGCCTTGCTCTTAGCATCTCGGCTGGACTTGGACTTCCTCTCTGTGAAGCAGATAGGCTGTCAGTCTTGGTACAGGCACACCAGCCACAGCTGCCCTTCTTTCCTCTTCCTCCCTCCCTCAGAGCTTCCCAAGGACCCAGAGCCCTTGGATACCTTTCCTCTGGTTCTTGGTGAGGGGCGGAAGCATCCGGTACACCCGCACAGCTGAGCTGCCTTTGTTCCTGCTCTGGTCCTTCACTTCCTCAATGTCTGGCAGGGAGTTCATGGCACAGCGAAAGTTGGCCTTCCATGTCTTGGGATCTGGCTCCTTTTCCCCTGCTTTGTATCGGCCTAGTGGGCAGAAGAGTGAAGAGGACTGTCAGGGCCATAGGTGGGGATCCTCAGCTGCCCCCTGGCCTGGGAGGAGGAAGGCAAGAGTAGCTCTGAGCTCTCATGCTGCCGGAGACCCACACTGGCCAAACCGCCAGTATTCCTGGGTGACCCTTTGCAGGCCCCGGGGCTTCTCAAATGCCCAGGCTTGGCTCAAACACATCCAGCAAGCCTTTCTGAAGGGCCCAGCCAGAAGCACTAGAGGGCCTGTATGTCCTAAAGTGCTGCATTGTGCATTGGTGCAAGACCATGAACAGTCTCTCTGCTTGGGCTGTCAGTAGCCAGAGAGTAAGCAGGGACTAGGGTTTATCTGATATTTCCAAACACAGGAGTGGACAGAGAGCAGGCATCAAAGAACAGTTAGTGATAGGTGTGCTGACTGATCTGAGATGGACCAAGAGCCCCAACCGTCAAGGATAAAAGGAGGCTGCTAACCAGATGGGCCTTGGGCCAGGACCTTGGTGAATATCAAGAAAATGAAAGATCTGGGTACTTTCAGTATCCAGGCTCACAAGTGCTTTTGCTAGGGGGAGCTTTCATCCACCCACAAACTCCCTGAAATCATACTTTCTAAGATACTGATTTCACAAGTTCCTTTAAGAACTTGCTGAAATGATGGCCCTTTTCCCCAGAAATATAACTCTGCCCCCGATCATTCCCAAATTCTGTACACAATCTCAGGGAATTCAAAGACCTCAGTGAAGAACCTCTGTGTTAACAGAAGCGATTCCCCTTATCTCTTCCCTGGCCCCTCCAGGTCTGGAGACCAGGGCACACACCTGTGTGAATGGCCCAGCTTCGGAACAGACAGGCATCCTTGTTGATGTCCCAGCCATGCTTGGCAGCATGCTTCCATGGAATCTGGAAGATCATCTCCTCCTGAACAGCACACACACACATATACAAGGCTCTGTCAGCTCAGAGGCCACAGGCTTTTTGCATGAGTCTGCCCAGCCCCCAGGTCTGGGAAAAGGCTGACTTCCCCTTTTCAGCCTGACATCTGGCTTGGGTTGACCCATCCTGAGAATGGCTTAAACAGACTACTCTTTCACTCCAGATCTCTCAGAAGGGGCTCTGAGTTCTGAAGAGCTGTGGCAACATTAGCTCAGCAAAGATGTCCCCCTGCCTGTTACAGATGTGCTGGGACCCATACAGAGCACCTTGGGATGCTCTCTGGCTTTTCAGCACACCAACATGCACGTGAGAACTCCATCCATTATACGGGGCTGCTTAGGACACCTGGGACCGTTGGCTCCTACACAGGGGGTCCTAGCCATACCTGAGGAAGCCCTGAGCCAGACTTGGACGCTGACTACCTGTGTGACACTGGCACTGTCACTATACCTCCTGGTCCCTCACTGTGACTCTGTGAAACTAGAAATCACAGTGACAAATATAAAGACTAAGTCTCACTGTTATCATTATTGGTGGTTAACACTATGGATTTTTGAGTCTGTTCAGGTTCAGATCTTGGCTTTATCACTTTCTGCATGATCTCATTGTCTACCTCTCAGTGCCTCAGTTTCCTTATCTGAAAATGGAGATATTAACAGGATCTACCTCACAGGGCTACTGTGAGGATTCAATGACACAACGTAAGTAACGGACTTAACATAGTGTCACACTCGCTCCTTGGGAGTATACAGTAAGCATGAGCTATCATTGTGAATATTATTATTACTACTAAGTCTGCAGGGTCTGTGTTGCCCTTTGTGCACCAGCATGAGGTTTCCCAGGCCTGGGCCAATGGTGCGAGGTTAATTCTTGGGTCTCTTGCTGAACCAGCCATTCTTCTTGCCAGTAGTGCTCAGTTCTCTGTCTCCTGTCTGACTGGAACCCTGTAGGATGCTGTATGTTTGTAGGGGTCTCCCTCAGAAGAGATCAGAACTCTGGCTCTGCAGATACTGGGAGAGTCCTGCTGCTAGAAACTGTCAGTGCCCTTAGCTGCGTGCCCCGGCCATACCGAAGAAGGAAGGAAGGCAGAAGTTGGCCAAGTGCGGTCCAAATCTGGGCCTTGCATACTCCCTGCATGCAGGACCCACTGGGAAACACATCTGCCTCCTCCCCATCACTTCCCTTTTTGAGCTGCATCTGAAGCTTTGGTCCCCCAAAGAGCATGTGTTAAAATAGTGGCAGAAAAACCCAAAAGGTTACACTCACTTTATTGATCCAGATCAGCCCTGGGATTTGGTTGGAATTAATCTGCATCTCTAGCCAGGGTCTCATGCGCATCCGAGTGATGGGCATGTTGGCTGTAAAGAGAACACAGAGTCTCCTGTTGGGAGTATGCAGAGCAGCCCCTTAGGCACTACCCTGCCAGCCACTCCTCACCACCCCCACCTCCTCAGCGCCCCCCCCCACCCCCGCCAAGGTCATTCTGTTACTTTCCTCTGCCTTCCACCAGGTACCAAGTACTGCAATCACGGGGGAAGGGGCTTTCATTGTTACAAAACTGCCCTCCAAATATTTTCAGCATCTTGGGCAAAAACACTTAAGTCCCTTCCCCCACACTCCTCTAAACACTCTTGGGAGGAGACAGGCATGCAAGAGATAGTTTCAGGATTTATGTACAGGAAAAACAGATAAAATACACAGATATCTTACTACCAGAACATTCCTCCCCAAATTCAAATCCTTTCGGAAGGGGGAGGCTTCTTTTGGTTGATGCCAATAAATTCCCCTACTTGAGTTGCTGCCACTACCACCAGCTGTGCACCTTCCCTAGTGGCAAGCAGTCACCCAGCACTCTACCCGTCACCCCACCCCCCATCTATTCTACGCTGCTCCCAGACAAGGTATCCATCCCTCCCGGCCCGGCTCCCCTCCTCCGCGAAGTAACCGAAGGAACACCTGTGGCGCCTCTTCCCGTAGCCCCAGCAGGTCCGCCAGCCATCCAGAGCAGCAAGCCCCAGGCCCCCAACACCTGCACCTACAGCCTGAAACCTAAGGCCTGGGCGCCGAGCTGGGATCGCCGAAAGCCCGCGCGGGGAGCACGGTGCGCCCACGCGCGGACGTACACTCGAGTCCCCGGCACCGCTCACGGATGCGCGCGACAAACCTACCCAGCCTCCCAGAGGCCCGGGTGGCTGCGCGCACAGAGATCTGCGACAGCGGCCGGGCGCCGGCAACCTCGGCTCGTGGGCGGTCCACGCCGCGCGGCCCGCCCTCCCCGCGCTGCCGCTTGCCGCTCCTCCAGCGCCCTCCCGAGCCCGCGCCGGGGCCCAGGCAACGCCGGGGCCCAGGCAACGCCGCGCGCCCGCGACTCTCCCCGCTGGGGTTGTCGGCCCCCACTTCCTGGTGCCCCGCGCGCCTTTGTTCGACGCCACCGGTCCCCCCGCGGCGAAGGCGGGCTCACCTCCGCAGCGGGCGCGATCCAGCGGCGGCGCCCGAAGGTCCCGGCACTGCTGGAGCAGCTGCGTCGGCGCTGGGAGCGCAATTCCGGGAGGGAGCGGCGGGAAGGCAGAGGATGCCTGGGTCGAGGGGCCGTTGGGCAAGGCTGGCCTTGGCTTGGCACGGCTCCCGCTGGCCTCTGCACAGCCCGGCTTGGGCGCACGTCCTGCCTCGACGAAGTAGTGGCGCGCTCTGCCGGGGCAGCGGCGCCGGAGAGAAATCTAAACACTTAGCGGGATTCCCCCAACCCAGGCCCGGCCCCGCCTCCTGAAGAGCCGTGAGGGCGCCTATTGGCCGGTGCCGCCCCATCATTTCGGGGAAATCAGGCTGTTGTAGAGCTAGCGGCGAAGGGGAAGTACAGGGCGGCTGCTCCTCCCCACCCCCTCCGGCCCGGCGCCGCCGCCCTGGGGCGACCGCGGGCCCGCCCCGTCCGCTCCCACTCCACCCCCACACCAGCCAGCCCGGGTGAAAGCCGTCCTGAAAAGCCGAACGCCCCCGGCCCGCAGTTACTCCCCTCACTCCTCATTCTCCCAGCCTGCTCGACCCTGTGGCCATCTCCTCACCTCCCCTCCGGGGATGGGAGACGTCTGTCTTCTGAGCGCAGGTGAGGAGGTCACCCGGGCACCTGCCGTCCTCGTCAGAGTGACAATACCGGGACTGAATCCCCGTAAACTAGCCCGCTTCCGCAAGCCTGCTAATGGGGTGCCGAGAAGGAAGGGTCTGGGCCCTCATACTACCCCCTTCTTGGTTGGTGACCCACCTCCAGGGCACTCACGTGTCTTGGGGAAGTAAGGGAAAGCTTACTCTGCCTGGGGTGCCGCCTGGGGCTGCCGGAGGAGAGGAAATCCCGGTTTGGCCGCTGTTGGTGCACCTGACATGGGACTGGGAGCCTCAGTCTTCTCAACTATAAAATAACAAGAAGCCCCATCTTGCTGGTTTACGGCGACAGAGAAATGATGTCTGTAAAGCACCGTGCCGCACTTGGGGACAGCAGATCTGCGTGGTTTTCGAGGTGCCCGCCCCGAGCCTAACAATGACCAAGAAGCACTTCTCCCTCTTGTGGATCTACATCCTTGGGACTGCCATACAAGCTGACGTTAGGGAAAGGGAGGATTTCAGAGAAGCCCCAACTGCTGAGTTGGGGTAGGGCTTGGGTAGCCTTGTTCCTCCTAGCACTCCTGCCTTAGGCCACCTCCACAGCCTCACATGGTCCTTGCGCGGGAGCTCCTTAGTAGCAGCATCGGTGTTGCCTGGGGTCCTCAGCGCTTGGCCCAGAGAGGTTCTGGGCAGCGTGGGGGAAGTTGCTTAGGGATGGCCAAGGCCATGGATATGGCCAAAGAGTTGAAGAACCCAGGTCTCACTCAGTCTCTTGGGAAGAGCAACTACTTAACTCGTGCTTTAAAGTAGACCTTGCCCCACTTGTACTCCTAGAGACTGGGCTGAGTGTTCATTCTCCATCCAGAACTCTGGGCCAGCAGGTTCCTTCCTTCACCTTCCCCAAAGCTGCTGACTCAGAAATAAATTGCTCCTCCAGGCCCGGCTGGTCGTGTCGCTCCCCGCACCCAGCTCTCCCTTCACAGCAGCAGCACCCAGTTGCAATGGTGCAGGCTATAAATAGAGACATTGATGCAGCATTCCACCTGTCAGTCACTCTACTGCCTCCCTCCCACAGAGGAAATGGATGGGTTAATCCAATTCTCGTGCACCAGAATCTGATGCTGTGACTAACATGAAGCTTGGTTCCCGAGAGAGCAACAAGAATGGGTCAGAGCTCTCTCCCAGAGAGTGGTGGATGCCGTCGCTGAGAGCAGCCAAGAGACAGGAGGAACTGCGAGGAAGGAGCCTAGCTGGCTGTTAAGAAAAATGGAAGGTGCTGAAGCCCAGGAAGGGGGAGAAGGGTTGGGATGCTTTAAATGGCAGCTGGAGTGGGATCCACTACAGAAATCAAGGCCTTCTGAGCGAGCAGAAAGCAAGTGGCTCCTGAGTTGGGAAGCCTGTTCTCTGTGCACCAAATGGATGCTTGTCCTGTCTCTGAGAACCTGATATCGCCACTGCAAAATTTAAAATGAGATCAGAAAAGGGAGTTTGCATCTCACGTGGTCTCAGAAATTGACCAAAATGACCCTTTAAAGGCAATAGGAGCCTGTAAAAAGTGCTTTAAAACAGAACTTTATTTTAATTCACAGATAGTCATCTGTATCTGTGCATCTTTCCATGTCATGAAATGTGCTTCTACAATATAATTTGTAATGGTGTATATTATTCTCTGATAAGGATAAAGAAAAACTTACCCATTAATTTCCAATCGTAGGATATTTAGGTTATTTCCATATTTTCCTAATACAGACAACACTGTGTAGCTAAATCTTGCCCATATCAATAATTTTTTTGCTTAGGAGAAATTCCCCAATGTTAGAATTTACTGATGAAATTGTCATTTACATCTTTGAAGGGGTGTTTGCTGTTTGTTTGGTTGGCTTTTTTTGTTTGTTTGTTTTTTTGTTTTGCTTTTGAGTCTAGGGATTCTTATTTTATCTTGGAGCCTGTAAGAATCTGCTTATCATGATCGGGAGTGGTACACTACAAATCAGTGAAATAAAACTATACCCTGGTTAAGTACCTCAAAGTTTTGTTGTAACAGCTCTTGAATTCATTCTAAAATGTATCACACATCCCTACGATGCTAAGCAAAACAGAGGCTTCTCTAGGTTTTTCTTAGTAATTCAGGGCCAGTGCTTTAGTCCTCTCTGACTCAAAATACTCATCTTCTGTCATTCCAGTCATCCCCTGGGGACAAGTAGCTCTGGTTGCCTTCTGGACACTCCACTACAACCCTATACACAGATTCACATAGACACACGCAGAACTCTTGGCCTCACCTTTCTACACTGCCCCCCTCAGCTTTCTCTCATCCTAATTCCAGCTCCTTCCCAGGTGACATCTTTCCTATCCTCCTCCCCTTCTTGCCTCACCTCGTCCTCCTTGTCTTCCTCCCCTGAATCCTCGTGTTTTCACATACCAGGACCAGACTGTTACTGCCTGACGCCTACCCTCAGGCCTCCCCTAGGTGCCTCTGCACTAGGATGATCAACTCTGTTGATTCCCCCAAACATTCAGGTCCACCAGGAGCTTCTGAGTTTCCCCAGACTCCTTAGCCCTGCTCAGGGGTCCTATTCCAACTGTATCTCCCCCAGCACCCCTACCCTTGGCAGGAACTAGAGGGCAGTGGAAAGAATACAGGATTTGGGTCTGAAAGCCTGGGTTCGGGCGCTTTTGCCACTTGCTGTGTGGCTCTAGGCAAGTTACCGTCCTTCTCTGGGCCTCTGTAAAAAAGAGATAGTCTGCTCATCTTTCCTAATTATTATGAAGATGAAATTAGACAGACTATCAAACTTCCTAAATGGTAAAACATGAGCAAAATGACATGTATTAACAGTAGTGCATAAACCTTTCACTGCATTTCTGTTCTCTGAACACAGTGTTTTTCCCTTCGTGTCCTTGCTCCTTCCATTTGCTCCTCATCCTTACCTTCCTCTGGTCATACCCCTCTCCCCAGCCGCCGGCCAATCTCATTCTCCCGTTTCCTCTCCCCACCCGGCACACTTTAGTGTCAGTCTCCATTTTAAGACCCAGAGGAAATGCCTGGTCCTCTAGGAAGTACCCCCAAAGCTGCCAAATCTTCCTTCCCTTCCTCAGAAACCCCTGTCGCTTAACTTTCATGCTGCCTTTTCTGTACTATCACCTGGGTGGTGACCTTCTAAAGAACAAAGTCTGCATTTTTCTGCAAGAGACCGACCTGAGTAGGTTCCTCACACCTGCAGGTGGAATTAGGTGAGGGTTAGCTCTGGTCTCACTCACAGCATGCCTCCCGTCTATACCATTACTTAATAAGGGTCATTTTCTCTGTATTCGGCCCTGGAGGTTTCTAGGCTGGCAGAGCCTCCATTGAGGTGATTTCTGCAATAGGGATGCAGGGAGCCTCTTCCCTGACGACCCCTATAGGAGCCTCTTCCCTGACGACCAGTTCAGTCTGTAGCTCCCTCCCTTAGGCTCTCAGAACACAATGTTCACCCTCTGGGGAGGTGGGACTCCAGTTAGTTCTGAAGTGCAGAATTCAGCCAGGCTTTCACCAGGTTTTTGAGAGTAGGGGAGCCCTGGGTCCTTATGGGGCAGGCTACCCAGAGAGAAAGCCATGGTCCCCAAAGCAGATGAACCCACAGCATGCCTTCTAGCCTTCCAGGTCCGAAGGGAGGGCTTTCTGAGATGCTCAAAGTCCCTTCCAGCCATCATCTCTATTTTCACAGCAAACCTGGAGGCAGGCAGTCCTAAACTGTGAAGTGCAGAGCACAAGTCAGGCATAAAATCATCAGAAAGCATCCAAAAGCTGGGAGAATCCAGCCGTCATCACCCGGCCTGAAAGGAGCCTAGTTGGAAGAAAGAAAGTCATTTCTTAATTCATCAACAAATATGAATCGCACTCCTGCTCTGGGTCAGCTCCAGGTTTGGCTCAAGACTAGCCCCTCCCCTCTCACAACTCGGGCAAAAATGCTGTATGACACAGCAGAATGAGCGTTGTACTCTTACAGAAATCCTAAATACAGAGTGGGAGGCTGCAGCTGGCTGCAGCTAGGGGGTCCTGCGATGGAAGAGTGGGCCAGGAATCGCTCCAGCGCTGTGGACTGTTCCGGAACCTCGGAGGGGGAGCGGGTGTCAGTGTGGGCTGCCGCTGATGCCCTGTGCAGTTTCATTTCTTATAAACACTGGGTTGGGAGGAAAAAGGCCTCAGCTCTCCATCCGCCCCGTGGGGCCCGGGGCCGTGGGCGGAGGGTGCTCAGGGGCCAGGCCTGGCGGCCACGTCCCACAGTGACTCTGCATGGAAGCAGCATCCTCCCCGCCCCCCAGGCGAATGGGTCCTGCAGTACCGCCTGCGCCCACAGTCGTTCGCCTAGAGCGCCCCTGGCCGAATTCTAGGCTTTCCTGGGGGCAGCAGCACCCCTACTTCGCCCTGGGGAACCCGAGTCCTGATCTGGAGCCCCTCGCCCCCAGGTGACCCACGCTCGCGCTGCCCCAACCTGATTTGAGTGTGTGTGTGTGTGTGTCTGTGTGTGGAGGGGAGGGGGGCACAAGCCTTTCAGGCGAACTTCCACATTCCTGCTCGGCCCCGGCTGGGGGTGAGTCCGGGTAAGCGGCCGGCTTCCTGGAAAGGGAGGGAGGGCGGAGAAAAGCAAAGCCTCCCAGCCGTGCCGCCCTGGTAGCTGCCAGGGACCGCCCCTCCCCCTC
This sequence comes from Ursus arctos, assembly GCF_023065955.2. Classification (NCBI taxonomy): domain Eukaryota; kingdom Metazoa; phylum Chordata; class Mammalia; order Carnivora; family Ursidae; genus Ursus; species Ursus arctos. The sequence goes on from NW_026623067.1 coordinate 30,985,388, forward strand.
CCCAGCTGGCTGCCCTGCCCGTGCCAGGCAGCTCACCTGCCCGCAGCCCAGGGCACTTCCTTCTCCACCCGCCTCCCAGACTCCCGCTGCGGGCTAAGCGTTTTCAGCCAGCTCCGCAGCTCCAGGCTGTGTGAGCTCGGGCAAGCTGCTGAACTGTTCTGTGGCGATTACCACCGCCCCCCCTTCTGAGTGATGAAGCTAGCAACACTCGGGGTACAGAGCTCTTTGAAAATGCCCCTGCCCTTCCTTCTCGCCCCCCTGGGTGGCGGGCACACAGTAGGCGCACAGAAATGGCGCCCACCTCTAGACTGCCTCAGGGGAAGGTCGCGTTGCGTCCCCCCGCTGGGGCACTCCGCAGTCCGCTGCACCCCAGCGACTCGGGCTGGACTCGAAGCTATCCCGTGGGAGGCGTGGGTGTGCTGAGCCCCTGGGCCGCCGCCGCCAGCCCGCCTCCGCAGGTGGGGGAGGGGCCGACCTGGCCGCCGGGTCGGGATCGGCCCACCCGCGCCGGCCCCAGCCCCTACGGAGGGTACTGTGGGGCCGCGCCGGAGGGGCGGGGCTTGGGTTTCGGTTTCTTGCAAACGCGGCGGACATAGGGAAACCGAGGAGTTTCCGGGAACCGCGCCGGGAGCGCTGAGGTTCGCGCGGCAGCGGGGGACGGGCGGCCGTCCAGTGTCGGGGCCAGTGGCCCTCTGGAAGTTCCAAGAGGAGCTGGGGAAAACCAGGCCCGGAAAAGCCCCACCTGAATGCACCTGCCCCAGCCTCCACCAGAAGGGGCGGTGTGGGAGTGTGTGAGGGGGCTGTGCATGGGCAGGTGGGAGGAAACCGGAGGCCCCTCAAAGGGCGGAGCTCCCTGCTTGGACACTCATTGTATGACACATCTCATTTTATTGTCTTCATAGGTCTTATCATTGCTGAAATTTTCCCCTCTGTGTACTTAATTTATTTATTGGAAGATTCCTCCCATATGACTTGGACCCCTGGAGGGTGCAGCCCTGCCCCAGTAGGGCCTAGAACAGGGTTAACTGCAAGGAGGGTGTCCGTGTTTATTGAACGAGTGAAGAAATAGAGTGAGAGGCATCTACAGTGGGCTTTGTGGCCTTCTGACCTGCTTCCAGGAGACCTCTGGGCCCCGCTCTCCTGGTTCCCTACCCCAGTCAGGTGCTGATGTCCCCAGCTAAGGGAAGACCCCCACTCTGTAGGAGAGGCCTAAGCCTCTTTGTCGGGGGGGAGTCCCCTGTAGCTCCCTGAGAACTGCCCTCCAGATGGGGTGGTTGAGCAGTAAGCAGACTATAGTCATCGCAGAGGAATGCTGGCTGTGGGGGTCGGCCACTTCCTTCCCTCCCCAGGGCTTGCAACTCAGGCCAGGGATGATTGTGGGTTGGGCCTGGATCTGAGCCACAAAGGGTGGGAGTTTGGAATGGTGAGACAGAGTCCTGGACCCTCCCTGGCCTCTTCAGACCAAAGCAATGCCTAGAGTCTGGGTGGGCAAGATCACCTAAATTCTTGCTTTTGAGACCCCAGGTTTGTGACAGGGGTCTCCTTTCAGATAGCCAGAAGACCATGACTCTTGGGAAGACAAACAAGTGGAGCTCTCTCAGTCCAAAAGAGCTGGGGGTGGAGCAGGCGGCAGGGGGCCACTTGGAAGTAACCAGTCAGCCAGTGGAGGGACAGGCAGATAGACCCTCTAGCATCCCTTGTCCACGCCATCATTCACTTCTTCTGGCCCAGGCTAAGGATCAGGGTGGCTGGCCTGGGAGAGAGCCAGGGAAACTCCAAATGCTGCAAGAATAGAGCTTGTGCTCTGAGCACAGCCCCTGGTGACCTGGTGACTCATCCTGGGAATCCCAACTCCAGGGGCTGCCCTAGGAATAAGGCTCAGGACAGAGAGGGGGTGCCCCTAAGGGGACCGGCAACCATGATAGCAGTTGAGTGAAGCCCCAGACCGATAGGTTATTGTCTCTCCTGTTTCCCAAGGCTGGACTCTGCATAGTTCAAATAGTATCTTTGAGGCAGGGAGCCAAACCCTCATCCTTGCCAATAAATTTGACATAGGAGAGGACCTGGTTTTCAGAGTGTGTTGGGCTCCATTTGAGGTCACATTTCAGAAACAGTAGGTATACCTCAAGCTAGAAGATAACAGAAATGTGTCTTTGTAGTTTGGACACAGCAAGTGCTGAGTTATAGGCATATTCATATAAGGAAAACAAGGGATGAGGCAAGGTGGGTGGCCTGGTGGGTGCTCGCTCTTGTTCACTGCAGTAGCCCCAGGATCTGGCCTTCGCTGAGCACAGCAGGTGCCCTGTGAACCAGTGTGGCAAGGATGGGCAATGAATGGATGGACGATGCATTCAGATTGTCTGAGCAGTGTTCACACTTTCCCTGAGGTGATCTTGGCAACAAGACAATTTCTACAGAAAGTCTTGAATGGCCCAAAGGGAGGAAGGATGGAGGGATGTAGCTTTCCTGAGTAGCACTGTGGTCATTTTTGTCTGGTTCTATTCCTCCAAGGAGACCTCTGCTCCCTTTGCCATCGCCCTGTTCACCTGTGTGCCCTCTAAGCCCTGCAGAGAGACTGGGAGTACGGTGACAAGCCATCCAGACACAGAACAAGAGGAAGGGGCTGCTAACAGCAGGTGGGTGCTCTTTCCTCTCCTAGAAGGTAGGTCCACAGGGCACCTGGGTAACTCAGTCGGTTTAGTGTCCCATTCTTCATTTCAGCTCACGTCATGGCATTGAGCCCTGCCGTCGGGCTCTGTGTGCTTCCCGTGGAATCTGCCTGTGCCTCAACCTCTGCTCCTCACCCCTCTTGTGCGCACACGCCCTCCCCCCACCATCTCTAAAATAAATAAGTAAAATCTTTAAAATAAGGTAGGTCCACAAAGGAGCTCAATTTAGGTAGGACCTCAGTCATGTGTGAGAGGTTCCCGTGCTTTCTCTGAATGAATGTGCCCTCAGGAAAGCATGTGTTGACTGACCAACCAGCTGACTGATAGGAGGAGTGAAGAGTCAGCAGAGAGCCTCCCCTGGTCCGGGAGAAAGCATGGCTGTCTGCTGTCCAGTTTGGCCCATGACAAATCACAACGAATATCACTGTGTCAGATATCCAACATGAAATGTTGCTCTGGTAGTATTTGAGAGGACTGGATCCATACTGGGGGGCAAAATGGACCAGCCTGTACTGGGAGGAGTTCTGGGTACCCCAGGAGACAAAAGCCATTCTTCCTTCCTGGAGAACCCTCATGAATGTTGGGGACGGCTTTCCACAGGGGCTGGAGGGCACATGTAGCACTTTGCTTGTAGTGGAGTAGTAACTCCAGAAGACTGAAGACTTAGGGGCATCTGGACGTCATGGAATGCTCAGCCCTGTGCCTGTTCTGGCCTTGCGGGGACTTAGAAGCGAGCGGCCGTGGTCCCCTGGGTGTTCTCCTAGGGCAGAGGATGCAAATGTTAACAGAGCAAACTCCCCAGCACCCAGCACACTCCTCACAAACAGCAGGCACTTAGTAAGTGCACTGCTGATGGCAGAATGACAGAGGTGTGTAATACCTGGAGTATTAGACAAAGGGGCAGAGATGCTGGGGTATTGAGACAGGAGCAGTTGGTCTCAGCAGGGTCCACAGATGGCTACTCTGAGGAGGTGGCATTCATGAGGGCCTTGAAGGATGAGTCACAGTTTAATAGGCCAGCCATGGGAGAGGGCATTCCAGGATGCTGGAGCAGCCCAAGGAAAAGCTTGGAAGCCCAGAAGTGCAGGCCAGATCCTGCTTGCAGTACGGCTTTGTGTGGCTGCCCCAGGCACTGAGGCTGGGACCAGCCAAGGGGGGCCACACTGCAAAGAAGCTCAAAGGTCGTACTCAATAGTCCACACTTTATCTTGGCAGACAGGCACTCCTCAGGGCAGGACCTGTGGTTCCTCTCCTTCCAGAGAACCAGGGTCTGTCAGCAGATGTTTGTTGAAGTAAATTCTAGGACAGGTCCTGTGAGGGTAGCTGGGATCTATGCTTTAGAATACTTCCCGTGGCTGCCCTGAAGGATGAAGCATGGGCACACCAGGGGGGACTCGGACTCGTGTGGCAAACAAAACGTAGGGAAGCAGTCACTCTCAGGGGCCAACTCTATATTTGCATGACGGTGAGCGTGAGTGCCTCCTGACGTTTGGCACCCTAGGCACCTACTTGCTTCACTCTAGTCTGGGAGCCGGCTGTGGACTGGAGGCAGGGCAGTGGACAAGAGGCAGCTCAGTTATTCCGGGGGGTTTAGGTCTATAGCCACATGCGATTGACAGAAGTGGGCCTACTTGAAAGCAGGATCAGAGGACAGGATTTGGGGATGGCCAGGATGTGGAACACGTTGAAGCAGAACCCTTCTTTTTTTCTTTTTTTTTTTTCAAGATTTTATTTATTTATGTATTTGAGAGAGAGAGAGAGAGCATGAGCAGAGGGAGGGGCAGAGGCAGAGGGAGAAGCAGACTCCCTGCTGAGCAGGGATCCTGACAAGGGGGCTCCATCCCAGGACTCTGGGATCATGACCTTAACCAACTGAGCCAACCAGGCGCCCCAAAGCAGGACCCTTCTGATGCCCTCCATAATTCCCCATTCTGGGAAAAGTATAAAGAGGACCCCACTTTGCTAACACAGTTTGCCCGCCTGCATCTGGGGCCAAGGCCAGACTCTGGGCCTTGGCTTTGTCTAGATTATGAGTTTGGGGAGCTGAAGGTGTTGAGCTAAAGAGAGTAGGGCAGGAGGTGAAAAAGGTCACAACCTGCCCCAGGAATGCCCAGTCACTGTTGACCATAGCTAGAACCTGAAACAGTACATCAAGACTCCTGGGCCCTGCCCTTTGGACACTGGGTGTGGGGGCGCAGCACACAGGGAAGGCTGGATAAGGGTGCCTCCACTGCTGGATGGGGCGTGTCTATGAAACCATCATCCTTCTCTGTCCGGCATGACCAGAGTCCACCCTGAGGGCCACCTGTGTTCCCTGGGGATTAGTGGTTCCACTCCCCTAGCCCCCGCCCCTAGAAGCTCTGACCCTGTGGCAGCAGTGCCCCCTGCTGGTTAACAGAGAGACTCCCCCTCCCCCTGCCTTTGGAAAAGAGGGTGGAGGGGGTCCAGGGAAGAAAAAAGGGTGAAGGGTCAATGCACGTTTAAAGGGCGGGGTCAGGAATTGAGGATGGACTTTGGCTAAGGCAGATAGACAGGTGCCACCTGGTAAACAAAGCACCCGCTTCCTGGTCAGTTGCCTTTGAGCAGGTGCCAGAGAGCAGACCCAAGCAAAGACAGAGATGGCATTTTCTAAGATGAATACTGAGGGAGGCCAGAGAGCAAGGACCCTGTCGTGTATCCACCCTCCCACCCCACCCTGGCATCATGGCCCAGGACGGCGCACATCCCATACTGAGCACATGTCTCCCTCGGTGGGCCCTGGCCGCCCCCCAGAACAAACCCCCTGGGCCCCACAGAAGATTTGTCCTGGGACTGAGGGCCCCAGGATAGGCCTGTGAGGGGACAGTGCCCTGGGCTGTCTAAAAAGAGGAAGGGTCATCCCCTGACAGAGTTCCTGCTTCAAATGTCCAATCCAGGCTGGAAGGAAGGTGGTGATGCGTCAACAGAACAAAATCAGAGAGAGCCCGTGAGCAGCTGCATGGCTCCTCTGATTCAGGCTCCTCTGGACTCCCTCCCTCCTGAGCTCCAGATGGGGGCCTCAGGACATAGGGACCGGGTTAGAGTGCAGGGTGAGAGGTCCAGTGGACAGAGGAGTGAGAGGGGCTCGATCCCATGACCATGAGATCACGACCTGACCGAAATCAAGAGTGAGACGCTTAACCAACTGCACCACCCAGGCACCCCTAATGCAGAGACATTTTAATTTTGTAAATGATCGAAGGGGCAGTGATGTGCAGAAGAGGGCAAAGAACCCTCGAGGCAGAAGGAGGAGCTAATGTGAAGGCCTTGGGACAAGCACAAACTCAGTGTTTTGAAGGAAAAGATCACGGTGGCTGCAGCATGATGGGTAAGGAGGACAATGATAGAGAATGGGAACAGTAAGATCAACAGGGGTCAGGTGATGTGGGCATCTTGGGCCCCCTGTCAGGGGCTTGGGCTTAATGCAAAAGCAACGGAGGGCCTTTGAAGGATGTGGTACATGGGGAGGAAATGATCCAACGTGAGTTTTTAAATGCTCACTGGCTGCTGTTTGCAGACTTGACTGTCCAGTCTAAGTCTTTCTACAAGTGGAAGCAAGACCATGGGGCAGGCCAGAGTGGGGGGTTGATCCAGGAGAGATGAACCAGGGTAGTGGTGGTATCAATGGAAAGAACAGGGACAGAACCAGGCAGAGTTTGGAGGGGAAGCCAAACAGAGATGAATGGAATGTGGTGGCGACAGAATGGGAGAAAATATTTGCAATTTATATATTGAACATATATCCAAAAATGGGCTTACATATAGAAGGTTGTAGTCACCTCTTATCTGCAGTTTTGCTTTCTGTGTTTTCAGGTACCTGCGGTCTAGTGTGGTCCAGAAGCAGAAGGTCCTGCTTCTGATATATCGTCCAAAGGTCAGTGGTAGCCTAAAGCTACATGACAGTGCCTACATCATTCACCTCACTTATCTTATCACATAGGCGTTTTATTATCTCGCATCATCACAAGAAGAAAAATGGTGTATAATTATATATAATAATATATATGCAATATAAAATGTATTGTAGGTAATATAATAGGCAAATAATCTATATTGCAGAAAAAGAGACACAGTATTTATAGGGTAGTACATTTATTTTCCTTCAAATTTTTATTTAAATTCTGGTTAGTTAGCATACAGTGCAATATTGGTTTTGGGAGTAGAATTCAGATTCATCTCTTACATACAACACCCAGTGCTCATCATAACAAGTGCCCTCCTTAACACCCATCACCCATCTAGCCCATCCCCCCACCCATCTCTCTCCATCAATCCTCAGTTTGTTCTGTATTGCTAAGAGTTACTTATGGCTTGTTTCCCTCTCTCCTTCTTTTTCTTTTCCCCCTTCCCATATGTTCATCTGTTTTGTTTCTTAAATTCCATATATGAGTGAAATCGTATGGTATTTGTCTTTCTCTGACTGACTTATTTCGCTTAGCATAATAGCCTCTAGCTCCATTTCACTATTTACAGATAACATGATACTTTACATGGAAAACCTGAAAGAGCCCACCAAAAAATTGCTAGAACTAATACACGAATTCAGCAAAGTTGCAGGATATAAAATCAACGTACAGAAATCTGTTGCATTTCTATACATCAATAATGAAGCAGCAGAAAAAGAAATCAAGGAATTGATCCCATTTACAATTGCACCAAAAACTGTAAAACGGCTAGGAATCAACCTAACCAAAGAGGTAAAAGATCTGTACTCTGAAAACTATAGAACACTTATGAAGGAAATTGAAGAGGACACAAAGAAAAGGGAAAACATTCCATGCTCATGGATTGGAAGAACAAACATTGTTAAAATGTCTATACTACCCAAGGCAATCTACACATTCAAGGCAATCCCTATCAAAATACTGCCAGCATTTTTCATAGAGCTAGGACAAACAATCCTAAAATTTGTATGGAACCACAAAAGACCCCAAATAGCAAAAGCAATCCTGAAAAAGAGAAGAAAAGCTGGAGGCATCACGATTCCAGACTTTAAGCTACATGACAGAGCTATAATCATCAAGACAGTATGGTATTGGCACAAAAACAGACACATAGATCAATGGAACAGAATAGAAAACCCCAAAATCGACCCACAACTATATAGTTAACTAATCTTCAACAAAGCAGGAAAGATAATCCAATGGAAAAAAGACAGTCTCTTCAACAAATGGTGCTGGGAAAAGTGGACAGCAACATGCAGAAGAATGAAACTGGGCCATTTTCTTACACCATGAACAAAAATAAATTCAAGGGGCGCCTGGGTAGCACAGTCGTTAAGCATCTGCCTTCAGCTCAGGGCATGATCCTGGAGTTCCGGGATTGAGTCCCACATCGGGCTCCTCCGCTGGGAGCCTGCTTCTTCCTCTCCCGTTCCCCTGCTGTGTTTGTTCCCCCTCTCGCTGGCTGTCTCTCTGTCAAATATTTAAATAAAATCTTTAAAAAAAAAAAATTCAAAATGGGTGAAAGACCTAAATATGAGATAGGAAACCATCCAAATCCTAGAGGAGAACACAGGCAGCAACCTCTCTGAACTCGGCTTTAGCAATTTCTTTCTAGACACATTGCCGGAGGCAAGGGAAATAATAGCAAAAATGAACTATTGGGACTTCATCAAGATAAAAAGCTTCTGTGCAGCGAAGGAAACAATCAACAAAAGTAAAAGGCGGCCTACGGAATAGGAAAAGATATTTGCAGATGACATATCTGATAAAGGGTTAGTATCCAAAATCTATAAAGAACTTATGAAACTCAATACCCAAAAAACAAATAATCCAGTATAGGTAATACATTTAAATTACTTCTGATTTATCACAGAAGGAGAGAAGGAAGTCTCATTGTGGAGACCAGAGAGAAGTGGAATCACATCTTTAAGGTGCTGGAGGAAGGAAAAAAAAAAACCCATAGACCCACAGTTCTATAGCCAATAAAAATATCCTCGAGGAGTGAAGGTGAAATAAAGACATTCTCAGATGAAGGAAGACAAAGAGAATTCCTTGACAGTTGACCTGCTCTAAAATAATTGGTAAAAGAAGTTCTTCAGACAGAAGGGACATGATACCAGAAGTTAACTTGAAATATCAGGAATGAAGGAAGATCAACAGAAATGGTAAAATCTGGGTTAATTTAACATTCTCTTATTTATTATTTGACATGCTCTTGGGTTCTTTATGTTTTATGGTTGAAAAAAATTATAACATTTTCTAATGGTATTTTCAACGTATGTGTATATAATAATGAAACTACAGCGTAAAGAAGGGAGAATAAAGGACCCTGTAGGGTGGTAAGGTTTTACATTCCACTTAAAATGATAACATGTTTATTCTAAGCAGACCTGAAAAGGTAAATAAGTATATTATAATCCGTAGAGCAATCACTTAAAAAAGAATAATTATAAACACAATAGATGCATTTAAATGGAATACTAAAAAAAATGTTCAAATAACCCAAACATGCAGGAAAGAGGAAACGGAGGGAGGGCAAACAGAGAAACAAATGATAAAATACTAGACATAAATTCAATCACAACAACAATTATGTAAAATGTAAATGGTCTAGGAGTACTGCCAGCAAAAACGGTGACATTTGGGATTCCAAAAGCCCATCCCTACCCAGAAGCAGGGAATACAGTGGCAAAAACTGTCAGAATCAGCTTTATTAGAGCTCTAGAAAGTGATTGAAAGTTTACAGCAACACCAGGGAAATGTTTAATCAAGGAAAAAGAAACCTAGCTGCATCTTGGTAGAACTCTGTGGTGTTTTAACTTACCCAAGCCTCATTCCCCTCTTTCCAGTTTGGCAAGAGCCTTGAAGACAACAGCGTGGTTTCCCAGTATAGGTTCTTAGTACAAGAGGGAGCAGAATGGGCCTTATTCTCAAGGAATTGTGGTTGTTTTGACCTGTCCTCTCAAGTACACGGAACATCCTCAAGGACAGATGATACGAAAGGACACAAGACAAGTCTTAACAAATTTAAGAAGATTGAAATCATACCAGGGATGTTTTCTGACCACAATGATATGACACTAGAAATCAACAATAGGAGGAAAGCTGGAAAATCTACACAATTATGTGAAAGCTAAATAACCCACTCTCGAATAACCAGTGGGTCGAAGAAGCAATCCAAAGGGAAGTCCAAGAATATCCCAAAGCAAATGAAAATAGAAACACAACTTACCAAAACCTATGGCATGCTTGAAAGCAGTTTTTTTTTTTTTTAAGATTTATTTATTTGTTTTAGAGAGGTGGGGAGAGGCAGAGGGAGAGGGAGAGAATCCCAGGCAGATTCCTGGCTGAGCGCAGATCCCCATGCAGGGCTGATCTCATGACCCTGAGACCATGATCCGAGCTGAAACCAAGAGTCGACGCTCAACCGACTGATCCACCCAGGTACCCCATTGTAAAAGCAGTTCTGAGAAGGAAGTGGAGAGCCATAAATGCACATAATAAGAAATTAGAAAGATCACAAAGATTAAAAAGATAGAAATTTAAAAACCACCTTCACACCTCAAGGAACTAGAAAAAGAAAAGCAAAATAAGCCCACAGTTAGTAGAAGAAAGGAAATAATAAAGGTCAGAGTGGAAATAAATGAAATAGAGACCAGAAGAACAACAACAATGATCAACAAAACACAGAGCTGGTTTTATGAAAAGATCAACACAAGTGACAAACCCCTAGAAGACTGAGAAAAAAATAGAGAAGACTTAAATATGTGAAATCAGAAAGGAAAGAGGAGAAATAGTAACTGACACCACAGAAATACAGGGCATCATAAGAGACTACTTTGAACAATTATACGCCAACAAATTAGATAACTGAGAAGAAATGGATAATTTCCTGGAATCATACAACCTATCAAGGCTGAATCAGGAAGAAATAGCACGTCTGAACAAACCGATAGTGAGTAAGGAGGTTGAATCAGTAATCAAAAACAAACCTTCCAACACAGAAAGCGCCAGGACCAGATGGCTTCATGGGCAAATTCTACCAAACACTTAAGGAAAAATTAATGCCAATCCTCAAACTTTTCCAGAAAATTAAAGAGGAGGGAACACTCCCAAACTCATCCTATGAGGCCAGCATTACCCTGATACCAAACCCAGATAAGGACACTGCAAGAAAGGACACTGTAGACCTAATGAAAATAGATGTAAAAATTCTCCACAAAATATTATCAAACTGAATTCAAGAATTCATTTAAAGGGGGGCGCATGGGTGGCACAGTGGTTGGGCGTCTGCCTTCGGCTCAGGGCGGGATCCCGGCGTTGTGGGATCGAGCCCCACATCAGGCTCCTCCGCTGTGAGCCTGCTTCTTCCTCTCCCACTCCCCCTGCTTGTGTTCCCTCTCTCGCTGGCTGTCTCTATCTCTGTCAAATAAATAAATAAATAATCTTAAAAAAAAAAAAAAGAATTCATTTAAAGGACTATATACCTTGACCAAGTGTGTTTTGTCCCTAAGATGCAAGGATGACCCAACATAGACACACTGATAAATGTGATACACCACATTTATAGAATGAAAGATCAAAGTCATGTCAGATCAATAGATGCAGAAAAGGTGTTTGACAAAATGCAACATACTTTCATGATGAACACTCTCAATAGATTGGGTACATAGAGGGAACACACCTAAACATAATAAGGCCATATATGACAAGAACATGATACTCAACAGGAAAAATGGAAAGCTTTTGCTCCAAGATCAAGAATAAGATCACTGTCACCACTCTTGTTAAAAATAGTACTGGAAGTCCTAGCTAGAATAATGAGGCAAGACAAAGAAATAAAAGGGACCTAAATAGGAAAGAAAGACATAAAATTGTTACTATTTGTTGATGATATGATTCTATATATTGAAAACTCCAACAAGACTTGACAGAAAAACTGTTGGATCTAATCCATGAATTCAGTAAAGTTGCAGGATATAATTCATAATCAATACACAGAAGTCAGTTGCTTTTCTATATACTGAAACGTTTGAAAAAGAAATAAATAGCAACAAAAACAATAGAATAGTTAGAAATAAGTTAACAAAGGAAGTGAAAGATCTGTATAATAGGGGTGCCTGGGTGGCTTAGTTGGTTAAGTGTCTGCCTTCGGCTCAGGTTGTGATCCCAGGGTCCTGGGATCGAGCCCCACATCACATCAGACTCCCTGCTCAGTGGGGAGCCTGCTTCTCCCTCTCCCGCTCCCCCTGCTTGTGTGTGCTCTCTCTCTTTCTCTGTCAAATAAATAAAATCTTTTAAAAAAAGATTTGTGTAATAAAAGCCACAAGACTTTGCTGAAGAAAACACAAAGGACATCCCGTGTTCATGGATTGGAATACTGAATGTTGTTAAAATGTCCATGCTACCCAAAGTCGTCTATAGATTCAGTACAATCCCCATCAAAATGCCAATAGCATTTCCATAAAAGTAGAAAAAAAAATCCTGAAATTTATAAGGACCCACAAAAGATCTCAAGTAGACAAAGCAATCATGAGAAAGAAGAACAAAATTCCCAAAAATGAGGCATCACATTTCCTGATTTCAAACTATACTGCAAGTCTACAGTAATGGAAACAGTATGGTACTGGCATAAAAATAGACCCATACGTCAACAGAACAGAACAGAAAGCCCAGAATTTAACATCTACATCTACAGTCAACTATTATTTGGTAAGGGAGCCAGGAACATCCAGTGGGGAAGGGATAATCTCTTCAACAAATGGTAATGAGACACTGGATAACCACATGCAGAAAAATGAAACTGGATTCCTATCTTAAACCAGTCACAAAAAATAACTCGACATGAATCAAAGACTCAAACGTAAGACATGAGGCCATAAAACTAGAAGAAAGCATAGGAAACAACCTCCTCAACATTGGTCTTGGCAGTGTTTCTTTGGCTACGACACCAAAAACAAACAAAAGGAAAAAACCAACAAATGGGACTCCAGCAAACTTAAATCTTCTGCACGGCAAGAGAAACAGTCAACAAAATGACAAGGCATCCTACAGAATGGGAGAAAATTTTTGCATACTACATATTGGATAAGGGGTTAATATCCAAAATTTATTAAAGAACTCATAGAATTCGATAATAAGTAAAAATCCAATTAAAAAACAGCAGAGGAACCAAATAGACATTTTTGCAAAGATGACATTTAAGTGGCCAACATGAAAAGGAGTTCAACGTCACTAATCGTCTGGGAAATGCAAATCGGGTTCATGATGCGGTATCACCGCACACCTGTCAAAATGGTGATCGTCAAGAAGACAAGAGAACACGTGCTGGGGAGGACATAGAGGAAAGGGAACCCTTGTGCATTGTTGGTGGGATTTTAAACGGGCTCGGCTACTGTTGAGAACAGTATGGAGGTTCCTCAAAAAATTAAAAATAGATCTACCATGTGATCCAGCAATCCCACTTCTGCATATATATCGAAAGGGAATAAACACAGGATATCAAAAAGATATCTGCAGCATGATTCACAGTAGCCAGGATACAGAAACAACCTAAGTGTCTGTTAACAGTTGAATGGATAAAGAAGATGTAGTGTATTTATACACTGGAGTCCTATTCAGCCATGAGGAAAAAGGAAATTCTCCCATTTGCAACCACATGGGTGAACCTTGAGGACATTATGCTAAGTAAGTCAGAGAAAGACAAAAACACTGTATGATATCTCTTACATGTGGAATCCAAAAATCTGAAATTGTCAAAGCGTTGAGTGACCAGGGGTTGGAGGGTAGGGAAATGGGAGAGGTGTTAAGTTATGAATTGGCAGCTAGTACATAAATAAGTCTGGAGACTTATTGGAGATCTGTTACACGGTACAGTGGTCGTGGATACCAAAATTGTATTACAAACATTCATAGATGGAAGTGCTAACTAATGCTGTTATGACAATCATATTGCAATATAAATGTATCAAACTTATATATACACCTTAAACTTACACAATGTTATATTTCAAATAGAACTCAATAAAAAATTTAAAGTAATAAAATAAAAATAGAAACTTACTCTACTCCTCCAGTAATCAAAACAGTGGGGTCCTGCCACACACACATACATATCAGAATTGAGAGTACCACAGTAAACCCTTATATGTATAGTCAATTCATTTCCTTTTTTTAAAAAAAGATTGATTTATTTATTTGAGAGAAAGAGAGGGAGTGGGGGTGGGGGTAGAGGAGCAGAGGGAGAGGGAGAGAGTCTCAAGCATGTCTGAGAGTCTCAGCATGGAGCCTGATGCGGGGACTGATCTCATGACCCTGAGATCAGGACCTGAGCCGAAACCAAGAGTTGGCTGCCTAACTGACTGCACCACGCATGTGCCCCCCCCCCAAGTCAATTCATTTTCAATCACGGTACCAAGGCAATTCAGTTGTATTTTCTACAAATGGTGCTGGGACAATTGAATATCCTTATGTAAAATGAAGAATTTATATGCTTGCCTCACATCACACACACAAATTAACTCAAAATGGATAAAAGACCTAAATAAGAGTTAAAGCTGTAAAATGTTTAAAAGCAAACATAGAAGAATATCTTTGGATATTCTTGGATTAAGCAAATATTTCTTAGTTAGGACCCCAAAAGCACAATCCATAAATGAAAAGTTAGCAAACTAGGCTTCAAAATGTAACACTGCTTTTCAGAAGACATCATCAAGTAAATGGGTAGTCAAGCAATAGACTTCAAAGTATTTGTAAATCCTGTATTGGATACGGACGCCTGGGTGGCTCCGTCGGTTAAGTTCTGCCTTCGGCTCAGGTCATGATCTCGGGGTCCTGGGATGGAGCGGGCTCCCCGCTCAGCCGTGGGAGTCTGCTTCTCCCTCTTCCTATGCCCCTCCCCCTGCTTGTGCTCTCTCTCAAATAAATAAATAAAATATTTTTTTAAAATCCTGTAGTGGATCAAGGACATATCTAAATATATAAAGAACTCAGAAGGCCGAAAATAGAAAACAAAGAAATGAGAAACAAGAGAATAAACAGAAAACAAAAAGTGAAATGGTAGACTTAAGCCATAATATATCAATGATTACACCAAATGCAAATATTTTGACAGCATTAGCCATTAGGTAAGTGCAAATGAAAACTATGATGAGATAACACTCCATGTCTAATAGGATGGTTAAAATAGAAAATATTGACAAAACCAAGTGGTGGTGGGGAGAAGAAGCAACTGCGATTCTCATACACAGCAGATAGACACACAAATGATATATCACTTCGGAAAACAATTTGGCAGTTTCTTATAGTCAAACATTCACTAACTGTAGGATACAGCAACCCTACTCCTAGGTATTTATCCTAGAGAAATGAAGATGTATGTAAACAAATATTTATAGCAGCTCTATTGATAATTGTCAAATACTGGAAGCAACTCAAATATTCAATGAGTGAATGAATAAATAGACTCATACGTCCCTGCAATGAAAACTACTCAGGAAAAAAAAAGGAAGGAACACAACACAATTTGAGTGAATTTCTAAGTCATTATGCTAAGTAAAAGCAGCCAGTCTCAAAAGGCTACCTACTGCCTGATTCCATTAATACGACACTCGCTAAAAGACAAAACTCTGTTGGTGGAGATTAGATCAGTAGCTCCCAGGGCCCGGGGTGGAGAGAGTTACAACTACCGAGGGATAGCCCCAGAGAGTTTTTATTCTGTATCCTGATTGTGGTGGTGGTTACACAAACCTATATGTGTATTAAAATCATAGAACTGTTCACCAAAGTTGTTATTTTCACTGTATATTAATTTAAAAATAAAATAGGTCACACAAGGAATGAATAAAGTATTGATACATGACAACGGATAAATCTCAAAATAATTCTACTGAGTCAAAGAAACCAGGCTGGGTATCATCCCATTTTTATACAATTCTAGAAAATGCAAACTAATCCATAGTGACAGAAAACCAATCCGTGATTGCCTAAGGGTGGGGAGGTGGGGAGGGCTGATCGATCTGTTCACTATTTTGATCATGGTGATGGTTTCATCGGTGCATACATATTCCAAACTTAATAAATTGTACACCTTGGGTCCAGTTTCTCCTATGTTAATTATATCTCAGCAAAGCTGTAAAATAAAATACATTGGCTGCCCTCGAGGAGCGTAGCATCCAGTGACAAAGAAATTGACAGTTTTGTAACCCAAAGTTACATGAATGGTAGCCATGGGATCGAAGGCCGGAACTCCCTTCACCCAACTGAGAAATCCTCCTATGGCTGGTTACAGTCACCACTGTTTAACTTTTGTAGGCACAGCCTGCATGACGGGAAGCACGCAGCCAACTCAGGGTAGGGCTGAGCGTTTGAAGAGACTTTCTGCTCTTTTCCCAGGGCTCTCCCAGCACTGAATCTTTTGTCCTCATGGTGTATCCCAGCCTACTGTTCACAAACCCTGTGACCTTGAGCAAGCTCCTTGGCCTCTCTAATCCTCCTGTTCTGAGCATCGATGAAACACAGATAATAAAAGTGCCCACCTGGCAAGGTTGGTATGAGGACTGAATGACATCAAGGCTATAAAATAACATCCTATCCCCAACTGATAGAGGATACTTCTGGGAGGATTTTGTCTTATACCATATATATAGATACGTATTACATCATGCATGTAACACTTTTCGTGCTGAAAAGAGAATGAGAGAGAACTGCATCTCTGGGTCGGGACACTGCAATCCTAAGTAAGGCGGGGTGCCCGCCCATCCCACTTACTTCCTACGGCCAAGAGAGAGCCCCATTTCAGTTCACAGATGGGGCCATGAGAGACTCAAAGAGCTCACTGACGGCCGAGCTGGGACTCCTGACTCCTAGACCAGTGCTTCGACAACAAGAGCAGATATTTGGGACCAAGGCCAGAGGGGAACGGGAAAATTGTCACCTGGGGGCTGGAAGTGGGAGAATAGAGGAGCTAGTTGATCGGGAAACTGTTTTCAGAGCCATAGCCTGCTGCGGTCTGGGGGCAGGGTGAAAAGGCAGGAAGGAGAGAACGAGCCACACTCATTACACTCATTTTTTCCTCCATCTGATATTTATGGATTGCCAGCGCCATGCTAGGATCTGAGGGATGAGTAAGAGGTCCCCTTTCCCCCAGAGCTAATGCTGATACAGGCCTGAGAGATGAGGAGATAAAAGATGACATTTTGGCACAATTCAAATTCTGTCATGCGTTCGGTCCCTAAACATTGACCAGAGTCACCCTCGTTCCCTGGGTTTCTTCTTGCTTCCCACTGGGAAAATGTTTAGCGTGGGGAGGAAGAAGCTGTGAGGCGGTGAGTGGTCAAGAGAAGGACTTGAGACCAAGGGTGGGTGCTGTCTAGATCCTTCACACCTTCCATGCTCAGGGTCCCACCTGAACTCTCTCCTTGACTGAACTCAGGCCACTAGCGAGAGTTAACTGGGTAGACACCCAAAAATCAACGGCTCATTTGCAGAAGACAGAACTCAGTCCAAAGACTTGGCTCTGTTTTCACCTGGCGGATGGGCTGCTGGGCGGATGAGTTTGGGAAGCCTGGTGATGGTGCCTTTGAGGTCTGGCAGTCAGTTTTTAACTTCTGTCACCACCAGAGGGCGGTGTTGGGGCATGTCAAAGCCCCAGGAAACCGTGTGCCTCAGCCAGGGGACAGTAAACAGAGCTTGACTTCCTGCAGCCAGGCTGCATCTGCTTTTCTGATATGTTTTAAGCACCTTAAACTCAAAGAGCCACTGTGTGTACAAAGGCTTCAGTGGCAGCCTTGCAGCCAGTTCCAGAATTCTGCGTTGGTACTAATCCTTGGGGAAATACCCGGAACAGCCAGTAGAGGGGGATGGAGAGCTGAGATCGTGGGTCCCTCAGTGAACAATGAACTGCGGTGGCAAAACGGCTCCAGAAATTGCACTATACGAACACAGAAATAAACTGGAATTGGGTGAGGAGGAAGGAGGAGCTGACAAGATGGTACAAGGTTGGAGATAAGGGGAATGCAAAGCGGAGTGAAGAGGAAAATCCCCCACAGTGGGGTGGCCACAGAACTTCAAAGGACGGGAGCACGAGTGCTTAATTTGAGATTGCTTCTGCCGCAGAGAGATCTGTGCAGCTGGTCAGCTTTGTTGTGTGGCCAGAACTCCACGGAAAGAGCCGCATTCTGTTGGCGTGTTGGCTGGTAGAATGTCAGGATGAATCACACAGCAGGAGCAGGGACCAGCAGTGGTCATGCAAACCCAAGCCTTTGGGGATGGGCAGCCACCTCGGCAAAGGCTTTGGACCTGCACGCGGGCAAAGATGAGTTTGAGCCTGCCCGTTCAGGTCTCAGGAGCCTGGGAGAGCCCAGCTTACATCTGCGTTACAAAAGAGGGCTTCTGCCATGATGCGGAAGGTGTGGGGAAAGGAATCGAGGAGCCCAGGTCCGGGGAGCCTCTACCACCTGCAGAGAGAACAGAATTCTAAGAGGGCTTTTCCTGCAGAAAGTGGAGCTTGGGTATGGATCCTAAGGGAATAGAGGGAGCTGCAGCGGTGAGAGAAGACAGATCAGGGGTCCACTACAACCCCTGCGTGACAGGGTCCTGCCTCCTCCCACTCATCCCACACCACCCCTTTTCTCACACAGACCCAAGTTCAAGCAACCAACCCCCAGACCAATAGCCTCCTAACTTATTTCCCTGATTAAACATGAACACCTCATCTCTTTCCACACAGAGGCAAGAGTTCTTTTAAGAACAGAAGTCATATAATGACCCTCCTCTGTTTTAAACTGTCAGCGACTTCCCATTACTAGGAGAAACACAGAGTCCTCTCTGTGGGCTGCATGGGCCATCCCTTCCCTCCCTAGCCTCATCTTCTGCCACGCAACCCATGTGTTCCAGCCGTCCGTCTTCCTACTGTTCCTCAATCGCACCAAGTTCATTCCCACTTCGGAAATTTGCCCTTCTGTTTAGCTGTCTCTTCCCCCCAGACTTTCACATATATGGCTTCTTTTTATCAGTTAGCTCTCAAATGTCACCTTCTCACGCCTTCCCTGACATGTAAGGTTGCTCCCCAGCCCCTGCCCAATCTCCCTCTATCACACCGGTCCCTAGCCCTCATCATGATCTGAAATGGTCTTTGCTTCCATGATTCCTTCTCCACTATGGTATAAACACCTTGAGGGCAAGAGCTTGCCTGTCAACTTCACTACTCATCCTTAGTGCCTGGCCCCTAGAGGTGGTCAGGAAATGATTTTTGAAAGAATAAATGTTCCATCAACTCTATTTGGTGGGTTTGGTGATCACTTCCAAAGTGAGTTTAATTCTCCCAAAGTGTAGGCAGTAGCAGAATTTGAACTCAGGCAGCCTGACTTTTGTGCTTACGCTTTGACCTTGGATTATTTTATCTCGACCTTTGTCTGTTCTTTCCCAGATAGCACTTACCGTAATCTATAGTTGTTTTGCTTGTTTGTTGTCTGACCCCTCTCCTGGTGTCATGCTGCTGGAATAGGACTGCGTCCTGCCCCGTGCAGTGTTGCCAATGCTTAGAACAGCGCCTGGCACATTGTAGGTACTCCGTGTTGGCCGGGTGAGTGGGTAAACACCAGGCGAACATACAAGTGGGGGATGGATGTGGAGGAACGTGACCATGCCAGCGGTGGGGGACTTTCCCAGGCACTAGCAGGAGGCCGGTGCCCAGAGCGCAGCAGTGCCTGGGCAAAGGGGCCCGCCAAGAAGCTGCCCCTTGCTGTGGCAGAAGGCATCTTTCGGGGCAGATGGTGGTGGCCTTGCTCACTCTTACAGCGAGGGAGGGTCACCTGTTCTGTGAATCTTCAAACTTGGGGTCATTCCCCCACGTGGGCCCTGGGTTTGGCCTTGCTCCTGACCATATCCGAGAGTCCCGTCCGTCCACTGGGGTGATACCAGGCTTCTGGGTGAATCTGTGCAAACGGCTTCTTTTCCACTCGTTACGTTATGTCAGCACCGTTTCAGCTTCTGAGAAACAGGAAGCACCATGATGTGTGGTGGGTTTGAAAGGGTGATAAGAGACATAATCACATTTCTTTGGTTTGCGCATGGAGGACTGGGGTTCCTGTTTGCTCTGATGCGAACACATCACCTTTTCCCTCTAGCCAGAATTCTGGAGGATGAGGACCGTGTGGGAAATATGTTTTATGGGGGCAAAAAGAACAGGGGGATAAGAGCTTTTAAAATTGTTGTTATGAAACATCATACATACAAAAAATGTACAGTTTAAAACTTAACAAAAATTTTAAAATCCATGTGTCCTCCACCCCATCCCTGAGAAGGTGACTCTCCCATAATATCCCACTCCCTCCTCACCAGAGGTAGCCACTGTCTTGATTTTTGTGCTTAATTATTTCTTGCTATTCTTCATGGTTTTATCACATATGTAAATATCCCTAAATTATATATGATTTTATTTTGCCCATTTTTTACCTTTTTTAAAAAAAAAAGATTTTTTTTTATTTATTTGAGGGAGAAAGAGTAGGGGGAGGGGCAAAGGGGGAGGAAGAGAGAGTCTCAAGCAGACTCTGCATTCAGCATGGAGCCGGACATGGGGTTCAGTCTCACAACCCTAAGATCAGGGCCCTGAGGTCAGGACTTGAGCCAAAACCAAGACTTGGACGCTTAACCCACCAAGCCACTCAGGCACCCCATTTTTGACCTTTTTATAAATGGAATCTTGTTGGATATATTTAAGACTTGCTTTTTCTGTTCAGTAAAATGTTTTCTTTTTTTTTTTAAAGATTTTTTTAAATTTATTAATTTGACATAGAGAGACAGCCAGCAAGAGAGGGAACACAAGCAGGGGGAGTGGGAGAGGAAGAAGCAGGCTCCCAGCAGAGGAGCCTAATGTGGGGCTCAATCCCAGAACGCTGGGATCACGGCCTGAGCCAAAGGCAGACGTTTAAGGACTGTGCCACTCAGGCGCCCCAAGTTCAGTAAAATGTTTTCAGACTCATCCATGTTGACCCAAATATCTGTACATTCATTTACTTTACTGCAACCCAGTGAATGACCAAACAAGAATTTATCTATTTTTTTAAAAGATTTTTTATTTTTATTTATGTGACAGAGAGACAGCCAGCAAGAGAGGGAACACAGCAGGGGAGTGGGAGAGGAAGAAGCAGGCTCCCAGCGGGGGAGCCCGATGTGGGCCTGGATCCCGCAACGCCAGGATCACGCCCTGAGCCGAAGGCAGACGCTTAACGACTGCGCCACCCAGGCACCCCAAGAATTTATCTATTTTATACTGGTGGGTATTTCATTTTTTTTTTTCAGTTTTAGCTATTAGAAACAGTGAAGTTAAAAGGATGTTAGGTAATTACTAAGGAAAACTGAATAAGGTATAGACTTTAATAATAGTGTATCAATATTGGTTTATTAATGTGACAAATGTACCATCCAATTGTGAGATGTTTATAGTAGGGGAAATTGGATGTGGAGTACATGGAACTCTGTACTCTCTTCACAATTTTTCTGTAATCTACAACTATTTTAAAATAAAAAACTTGGGGGCACCTGGGTGGCTCAGTCTGTTGGGCATCTGCCTTTGGCTCAGGTCATGATCCCAGGGTCCTGGGATCGAGCCCTGCATTGAGCTCCCTGCTTGGTGAGGAACCTGCTTCTCCTTCTCCCTCTGTTGCTCTCCCCCACCCCCCGGCTTGTGCTCTGTCACTCTCGCTCTCTAAATAAATAAATAAAATAAAATAAAATAAAATAAAATAAAATAAAATAAAATAATTGATGGGACACCTGGCTGGCTCAGTCAGTAGAGCATCTGACTTTTGATCTTGGGGTTATGAGTTCAAGTCCCATGTTAGATGTAGAGATTACTTAAAAATAAAATTTAATTTAATTTAATTAAAAATTTTGTTAAAGAAAACCCAATCATGGAGCACCTGGGTGGCTCAGTTGGTTAAGTATGTGCCTTCGGCTCAAGTCATGATCTCAGGGTCCTGTTTAGCGGTGAGTCAGCTTCTCCCTCTGCCCCTCCCCCCAACTCATGCACACTCTCTCCCTCTCTCTCTCAAATCAATAAATAAAATATTTTTTAGAAAAAGTAAAAAGAAAACCCAAAGGTGTTATGAACATACTTTCTTAAATCTCCTAATGTCCATGTGCAAGAATTTCTTTAGACCTTATACCAGACTGAAATTCTGGGTCATGGAGTACACGTGTCTCAATGTTCTTAGCTCTGCATTTCAAGAGTACCAGTTTTTACTGTCCCACACACAGTGTGTAAGAATTCCTTTTACTTCACATCCTGGACAATACTTGTAATATCTTGACTTTTTAAAATTTTTGCCAGTCTGGTGGGTGTGAGATGCTATCTCATTGCGGTTTAATTTTGTATTTCCCTGACTACTAACAAGGTTGACATCTCTTTATGTTTATTGGCCATCTGTGCTTCCTGTTCTGAGAATATGCTTACTCATGTCATTTACCTGTTTTTTTCTGGTGGGTTATTTATCTTTTTCTTATTGAGGACTTATCTTTTTCTTATCAAGAAGACTTTGTTACTCATTCTGAAAACGAATCCTTTGTCATTTATACGTAACACAAATATGTGTCCTTATATATAACAAGCTTATAACTTGTCTTTTCTTTTACTCAGTAAATTTGTTGAATGTTGAGTGTATATATCTTTTCCTTAATGATCTGTGCTTTGAGTGTTTTATTTATGAAATCCTTCCATTCATTCTGAAGAGCTCTTGTTTGCTCCTTTAGATCCACTTCTTTGGCCTTTTCTGTGTCCGGGGGACAGACTTGTCTGGATTACATTAATGACTTCTTTGCTCCTGGGCTCCCCGTTGGGTTTGACCATGAGGAGCCCCGACAGGCAAACTAAGGGTGGGAGCTAAGTGAAGTCAACGTGTTTGTCCTCCCAGCTCTCTCCTTGTAAGGCTGCTGCAGGTTAGCTGTGTCCTTGATTGAAGGTCCCAGCTCCTACAGGTGGCCCTTTCCCCACAGCCCTCTGTATCTTAGAGTTTTACCAACTGTCCCTCTCCTGTTAAAGCTCCTGTTATTAGCCCCAAAGGATTGCATTTTCCCTCCTGATTTCCCTATATCCTGTTCTCACCGTTACAATGGCCCCATTATTAAATACAATTTTCTCAAATTACCCAGTTTACTGGAAGTATTCCAGCTGTCTCCTGATAGATATGCTCACCCCAAGGTCATATTTTTATTTTATTTTATTTATTTATTCACTTATTTATATATTTATTTTTAACGTAGGCTTCACGGCCAATGTGGGGTTTTGAGCTCACGACCCCAAGACCAAGAGTCACACGCTCTACCAAGTGAGCCAGCCAGGCGCCCTTGTTTTTTTTGTTTTTCTTGTTTTTTAAGATTTATTTATTTATTTATTTGAGAGAGAGAGAGCACACACGAGCAGGGGGAGGGGCAGAGGGAGCAGAAGAGAGAGAGAGGAGCAGACTCCCCGCTAAAGGTGGGTCCTGATGAGGGGCTCCATCTCATGACCCCGAGATCATGACCTGAGCTGAAATCAAGGGCTGGACACCCAAGCAACTGAGCCACGCAGGCACCCCACCCCATCTTGTAGAAAATTATTAGTTATTGGTCTCTGTCTCTCTACTCTGTGATTTCTCACCCTTGGCACTACTGACATTTTTTACGGCATAATTCTTTGCTGTGGGGGCTGTCCTGGGCAAAGTAGGATGTGTAGTATCGTCCCTGGCCTCTGCCCATGAGATCCTGGCAGTAGCCTCTTTTTTCTCTCCAGCTGTGACAACCAAAAATTGCCAAATGTTCTCCCAGGGGGGAAAATCGCTCTTGGTTAAAAACCACTACCCTACCGTATGTCAAGATCTTGCTGACCTAATTATTAGTTTGATATCTCATGGGGCAAGAGCTCCCCCTTTGATCTCCTTCTTCAGGATTGTGTTAGTTATTCTTGGATGCTCATTCTTCCGTGTACATTTTAGAATCAGCTTTGTAAGTACCATGAAAAAAATTGTTGGGGTTTTGATAGGATTTATATTGAATTTATAGATCAGGTTCCAAATTATGGTATTGACTTTTTGTGTCCATGGTCATGGTGGGTCTCTGTGTTTGTTAAGGTCCTTTTAAAACTATTTCAGTAAAGCTTTGAATCAACTTTCGGTAAAGTTTTTCACACTTTGTTAGACTTATTCTTTGGCACCTTATATTTTTCTAAGTGTTATAAATGATATCTTCTTCAAGATTATATTTCTATTTGTTAGTGATGTGTAACAATGTGATTGATTTTCTATATTGATTAAGCAGTTTGATAAACTCTCATTACTTATAGTCATTTACTACCCCTACATCCTTTTGGGTTTTATTTTTGTCATTTTGTATCATCTGCATATGTATATATATATATGCAGATATTTGTGTCTGTACGTGAATTTTGTTTCTTCTGTTACTATCCTCATATTTATTAGTACTATTTATAATCTTGTTGCAAAGGCCAGTACCTGCAGTCACAGTTTTTAAACAAAACGGAGTTAACCTTATCCAGCACCACCAGTAGCCCATATAAAGCTTCTATGTAAATTGGAAGAAGAGGCTTCTTCCTCAATACCGTTTACTTCTACCTGGTAGGAAATTATCCTGATACATATTCCAGTCCACAATGTCTATGATGTCAAATGTGCTCCCTGGGATTGTGCAGTGCACATACAGTGGTCCGGCACATTCTTGCATTGGTTCCTGCTTTTTAAAATTAATTAATTAATTTATTTATTTATTTATGTATGTATGGGAGAGAAGGGCAGAGGGAGAGGGAGAGAGAGAATCTTAAGCAGGCTCCACGCCCAGTGTGGAGCCTGACACAGGGCTTGATACCACAACCTCGAGTCAACACTCAGCCAACTGAGCCACCCAGGCACCCCCACATTGTTCCTACTTTTAAAGGGATGTTTTTAACATATCACCATTGAGTGCAGTATTTGCTGTAAACTTTTCAGATTAAAGAAGTTCCATTTTTTTTTAACTTTACTAAAGGTAGTACTAATAAGTGGATGTTAAATTTCAGCAATGCTTTTTGTGCATTGATATGTAATTTATCTCTTTAATTGTTTAATGTGGTAAATGATAAATTACATTAATAGATTTGAATCTTGAATTCCTAGAATAAGTTCAACTTAGTTGTTACATAGTATCTTTTTATACATTCTGGATTTGGATCGATAATATTTTCTTTACAATTTTTATGTGCATGTTCATGAGTGACTATGGCTTCATAACTTTCTTTTTTTATGATGTCCCCCTCTAATTTTACTAATATATTTTAGCTTCTCAAAATGAGCTGGGAACTATTGTGTTTTGTTTATTTTCTGTATGAGTTTATATATGTTTCAAATTACATATGACTTGAAAGTTTGGAAGGACTCACCCATAAAGCTGTCTAGCCTTTGTGTATTCTTTTTAATGATTTAATGATTAATTCAGTTACTGTAATGGTTATAGAACCCTTTGTATTCTTGCATCAGTTTTTGGCATTTATATTTGCATGGGCACATGTTTGTGTGCCTTCTCAGAGTTCCCCCACCTCCTTTCTCTCTCGATCAGCACCCCACTCACACCAAGTCACCCCTAGGCTTCCAGGCACAGTTGAAATGCCACACTGCGTGGAATGTAGGCTGGCTTCTACTTGGCTGCCACTGACCCAATAATACAACAGAGGAGAATTTGACCAATGGGATGTGGCAGATAGAAGGGAGCCTGGCATATGAATTCCCTTCTCCTTTGGCCTTTCTCTCTGCTGTTCTGCCTTCTTCTTCTTCCAGCACTTCTGCAGAAATTCCCTGGGACAAGCACAAGTACCTGCAGAGAGATGTGCTATGCATGCTCACACCTTGGTGTGAAGTTGTGGCCAGTACGCTGAAGTATCACACCACACTGTTGCACGTCTTTCTTGCCTCACCTTCCTTTTTCCCTCAACCTAACCAATACAGGCTTATAACTCCCAAATTAAGTGTCAGCGCTTCAATGCTTGCCTCAGGCTCTGCTTTCTGAGGATACCCTGGCTACGGACAGTTGGTATCAGATGTAACAAACACTTGGAATGAAATTTTGAAGTCAAATTGCTCACCTCTCCAAAATAATAGGAACTTATTGCTGGTGCTAAGCAGATTGAGAGTAACTTCTGGCATGCAGTGGCTTTGGAGTTTTTTAAAGCTTTTATCTGGTTAATTTGGATGAAAACAGATGGAGAGCAAGGCAATGGAAGATGAAGTGGGTGAGATATATGGGAGCTATGTTAATTGCAAGGATTGTAATTAACTGCAATTGCAGAGCATGATGACTCTTCTGATAGCCCTCAAGACCTTACCAAAAAAGAGGGATAGGCTCAGAGCAATCTAATTCCAATTTAAGGTCTGCTCTGAACGCTAGCAGACTTCCATGGCAACTTTAAAAGAGACTCCTGGTGCGTCTGGCTGGCTCAGTTACAAGGGCGTGCAACTCTCGATCTTGGGGTCATGAGTTCGAGCCCCACATTGGGTGTAGAGATTACTTAAATAAATAAAACTTTAAAAAAAATGGAGACCCTTATCTCCTGTGGCCACAGGGCAGACTGAGCTGAGAATTAGGCTCAGGGTCTGATTATTTGCAGGTCTTTGTAGAGCTTCAAAGGAGAATAGTTGTGCACCTTTGGCATTCTTCTATGGCAAAGTTGTGGCCCTTATAGCAAGAGTGTGGGACCATCAGACCTGGGATAGGAACACGTGGGTGAGAAAACCTGAGGCTCTTTGAACCCCAAATTCTTCTGAGTTCTCCTTAACTGGCAGGAGCAGCCCTTTCCCCCTTGACAAAGTGTACTAGCTCCTCCTTGCTTGGAGACAGGAAAATTATTTCTCTTGACGCAGGTGCTTCCCAAGATGACATTTATTCTCCTCTGCACACTCCCCACTGTCTGCAGGCCGGTAATCAGAATTAAAGCTCAGAATAGTTTGTATCAGTTAGGGCCCCATCAGAAGACAGAAGCTATACCAGCTACTTTAATAGAGTGAATTGAATATAAATAATCGTTAAGCAGGTATTGGATAACTGGAGACACAGAAAGGGAACAATAAGGTATTATGAAGGTCGCGATTTGTGGGAAGCAGCCAACGCCCCTGTGGCTGGAGGTCAAAGGGAGGAGGTTAGAATTATTAAAATGTACAGCCTTAAGTGAAGGAACTCCCGGACCTGAAGGTCAAAGCTCTGCGGAAGGGGCACGACTCTACGGCTGGTGGTGTTCTGAGCTCAGAAAATGGGCTGATGGGAATGGGATCCAGATCTCTGGGGCGAAGGTGCTGGTTGAGTGGTGCTGGGGTCTTGGGAGTGGGGATGAAACGCACTAAGGTTGTTTGAGAGAATGTTGGCAAAACTGCAAAAGGTAACCAATTGCTGCTGCTGGAATGAACGCCTGCTGCCAAGGTAACACTAAGATCAGGATTAGGAATATAAAAGACAGGAATAGGAGGCAAAAACAGGGAAAGTAAGCAAACAAGAAGGAGCAAGTCCCTTCTTCCTCCAGCCTTCAGTCTAGCGCCCCCTATTGACAGACCCTAACAGAGAATCAGCTGGCAAAGGAGAAATTGGCTTCCAGGGTCCCAGTTCCAGCGGAGCGTAGAAGTGTGCTTGAAGCTGGGAGGCATTAGCGTCCCAGCTGACATTCAGGTGCGCGGGAGCTTACAGATAGGCACTGTCAGAATCCACAGCCAAGTGGATCCTGTTAGTCCAGAAGAATATAGAGTTGAGTAGATAGAGTTGAATTCATTGATGGGGAGGGGGTTTCTCACTATGATGCAGGATTTCATGTTTTGGCAAGAACACCCAGAGCTGATCCTAACAGTTTGCTGGAATGGCTCTTTGAAGTCTGACTTGGTGATGGCCTACAGAATATGAAATGGAGATGCCAGAACTTCCTTTCCATGGTGTTGAAGAAGAGGGCAGATAGCTCAGGAGTAGAAATACTAGATAGATGTACTGTATATGGTCTGAGTACCCACTATCTGACTATGTTCTCTGGAGGGCACAGAGAACACACCTTTCACTAACATAGCACATGCACTAGTGAGGGGAACCAGGCATCATTGCAAAGCTTGGTAGTAGAAGTTCTCCATAAGCTGTGTTGAAGGTGGGGGATGATGCCATTGACATGGGCTCCCTAATATCAGTGGGCAAGATGGAATCCCTAGAATGGCAGAGGCCAGGTTGGAAGCACTTAACCATTGGAAACGAAGTGGTCATAATTACTGCAATGAGCAGTCAGGCTATATAAAGTCCCTTTGACCCTTGGATTTATAGTAGTGGCTAATACAGTAAAGCATTTCAAGAGGCAAGAGAGGTAGATAATCAATCAGCATGCTAATCAATGTATAGGTCGTTAGAGTCAATCAAGAGCTTATGGGTTGAGGTGTGCAAGAACCACCACAATGGAAAATCCCATCCTTCATCCATTTCCCAGATCCCAGTATCCATTTATTAAATGGGAGGGGCCCTAAAATCCTACTTCATGCAGTAAGCTTTCTTTCTTCAATCCTTTACCAAAGAGACCAAGAACCATTCAACAGAATAACCATGCACTGGTAAAGGACATGCTCAGATTTTCTCTTTTTTAAATATTTTATTTGTTTACTTATTTATTTGAGAGAGAGAGAGAGTGCATGCACATGCATGTGTGAGGGGTGGGAGGGACAAAGGGGGAGGGAAAGAATCTCCAGCAGATTTCACACTGAGCACAGAGCCGACGCAGATCCAGGGTGGGTCTCAGAAATCTATATTCTTGGGTTTTTTTGTGTTTTTTTATTTAAAATTTTTAATTTAATTAATTTATTTATTTGGCAGAAAGAGAGAGAGACAGCACAAGCAGGGGGAGCAGCAGAGGGAGAGGGAGAAGCAGACTGTCCTCTGAGCAGAAAGCCCAACACGGGGCTCAATCCCAGGACCCTGGGATCATGACATGAGCTGAAGGCAGACACTTAACCAACTGAGCCACCCAGGTGCCCCTGTTTTTGGTTTTTGTGGTTTTTTTAGAGAGAGGAAGAGTGCAAGCACAAGCGGGTGAGAGAGTGGGGGAAGGCACAGAGGGAGAGGGAGAGAGAGAATCTCAAGCAGGCTCTACACCCAGCACAGAGCCCAACACGGGGCTCATCTCACGACCCTGACATCATGACCTGAGCGGAAACAAGGAGTCACATGCTTAACCTACTGAGCCGCCCAGGTGCTCCAGGGAAGACTCAGACTTTTCAAAGGTTGATTCATATGAGGTGTGAGCTGACACTGATGCCTGGAAAACCTAAATGCCTCCATGATATTCATATTCTGGCTAGAATGGAAATCGCTTAGGACAAGTGATAAATGGAGCTTTGGCATGAGTCTTTTTTATACCCTTAGATTATTTTTTTAGTTCTTTACCATATACTTGAGATAAACATTCTTAGCACCTGGGAGAGCCTTCATATTGGTTCTCTGACCCATGAAGTAAGGGACAAGTGGAAGGCCTTGAAACTATCTGGACCCTGTTAAGTTAAGACAGAAAATCAAAGAGAAATACTGTATTCCTGATTGACTGCCACCATGAAAGACTTGAAACATGCAAGAGGTCTATTTTCTCATTCAATTTATCCTCTGTCCTCTGCAAAGACCAGAAAAACACTTTGAATCCAGGCCGTGGCAGACTAGCTTGTACAGACTAGCCCTGTAGCTAAGCAATTAGGAAAGATGGTTAAATAGTTTTAAAAATCTGTTTAAAACAATTAGAGAGCTGACATAGCAATGAAAACTTAAGAGACTATAAAGAAGGTAAGCTTAGAAGTGGGCCTGACATTTGGCATAGCTTCTTGCTTTGAGGCATTTACCGATTAGTAAGCAGTGGTATAGAGGTTCAGAGAAGCCAAGAGAAAAGCTGTGGCTGAGGGACCGTGGGTAAAGCAGAGTTTTAGACAGTTTCATGGATATGGAGGAACAAAAATTGGAGTTCAGTGCCCAGGAAGTAGGAGGGGTTTCTATAAATACTTCCAGGCTTTCCCCTGGGACCCCTGAAGAGTTATAGTTTAAGAACTAACCGAAATAGACCGGTCTTTTAAAACCAAAACGCAGCTTTCAATCAGCTGTATCTCAGACTAAATTGAGATGAGCTGTTCTTACCCTAATTGCTTGCTAGAAATGCATCATTTCTGGAGGAAGATACTATCATCTTGTGTAAGACAATGACTGTACAATTCCTTCTTGCATTTCAGACCTTCCTTCTGAGATGGTTTTTCTCCCACTAAGAGTTATTTTAGTGAGAATTTATTGTAATACATTCTTCAGTTTTTATTCCTCCTGAAGTGTTTTTAGCTGATTTAAAAATGGGCAAAAGGGAGCAAAAGATGTGAACAGACACTCTGGCAAAGAAGATATATAATAAGCATATGAAAAGATGCTCAATATCACGTTTCATTGTGGAATTGTAAATACAAACGAGATATCACTATGCACCTGTTAGAATGGCCAAAGTCCAAAACACTGACAACGCCAAATGCTGGCAAGAATGTGGCGAAATAGGAACTCTCATTCACTGCTGGTGGGAATGCAAAGTGGTACAGCCGCTTTGGAAGACACTTTGGCAGTTTCTAATACAAACTAAACATATTCTTACCAGACAATTCAACAATCACTCTCTTCGGTATTTACACAAGAGAGTTGAAAATATATCCACACAAAAATCTGCACATAGATGTTTATAGCAGCTTTATTTATAACTGCCGAAACCTGGAAACAACCAAGATATCCTTCAGTAAGTGAATCGATAAATAAATTGTGGTACGTACAGATGATGGAATATTTTTCAGCATTAAAAAGAAATGAGCAGGGGCGCCTGAGTGGCTCAATCGTTGAGCTTCTGCCTTCGGCTCAGGTCATGATCCCTGGGTCCTGGATCAAGCTCCGCATCGGGGCGCCCTGCTCAGTGGGAGCCTGCTTCTCCCTCTGCCGTTCCCCCTGCTTGTGTGCCCTCTCTCGCTGTCTCTCCCTCTGTCAAATAAATAAATAAAATCTTTTTTTTTTAAAAAAAAAGAGCAATCGAACAATGAAAAGACCTAGAAGAAACTTAAATGGATATTAGCAAGTGTAAGAAGCCAATCTGAAAGGGCTGTACATTGTTTGATTCCAATGCTATGATATTTGGAAAAGGCAAAACTATAAAAACGTAAAAATATGAGTGGTTGCCAGGGGTTAAAGAGGAGGGAGGGATGAGAAAAGTGCAGTGCAGAGGGTTTTTAGGACAATTAAACTCTTCTGTATGATACCATAACGGCAGATACATGTCATTATACATTTGTCAAAACCCATAGAAGGTACAACACCAAGAATGAACCCTAATGGACTGTGGGTGATAATGACGTCTCAGTGTGGGTTTGAATCTCAGCTGTATCACCTAGTAGCTGTGTGACATTGACCAGTAACTTAAACTCTCTGAACCTTTGATTTCATATCATAAAGAAGGAATGCTACTGTCTTTCATTGGTTTGTATGAGAATTAATTGAGATAGTGACGTAAAATGTTTAGGAAAGTCCTAACCCATTTGAGGAGATCAGTAAATGGTGGTTTGCTCCCCTCCCTTGGCGTAACACTGGAACATTGTGAACATTTATTGAGGGTCCACTGTGTTAAATACTAGTGCTACTCTCCAGTATTTCTTTCTTTCAAAAAAGATTATTTATTTATTTATTTATTTGAAAGAGAGATCATGTGCGTGAGTAGGAGGACGGACAAAGGGAGAGAATCTTCAAGCAGACTCCCCGCTGAGTGCAGAGCCAGTCCTGGGGCTCGATCTTACAACCCTGAGATGGTAACCTGAGCTGAAACCAAGTGTCGGACCCTTAACCGACTGAGCCACTCAATTACCCCTCTCCACTATTTCTGACCTTTCTCTTTTTCTGGACACGTGGCAGAATTGTATTTTCCTTGCCTCTTGCAGTTACTCGTGGCAGTGTGACTTGCGCTAACCAATGTGATATGAAGTACTTAAGAACTGATGTGTGGTTCTCCTTGTTCTCTGCCAAGGGAATTGCAAAAGCAGTTGTTGATATGGAGTCACCATAAGATGGAAGGATTCTGGAACGCTGAGCCAACCCACAGAGGACAATTGCCCTGAAGCGTTGCCCAGAGCCACACCCACAGGAGACCTAGTGTAATTTAGAAGCAAACTTGTTGTGTCCTGCCCCTGGGATTCAGGGATGATTTATTACTGCAGCATCACCTAGACTATTCTGACTGATACATACACAGAGATGTAGCCAATGGACCCGACAATGTGGCAAAGTAAAAACAAGAGCTCTGACAGAGGAATGTTCAAAGTCATGCAGGGCACTGAGAAGGGGCAACTAATCCTGCTGGGCTAGGCAGGGAAAGAGAGAGGAGGCAGCGTTTGAGCTGGACTGTGAGAGCCCAGAGAGAGGGGTGAATGAAGACAGGAAAGTTACACATTCCCTGCTTGGGAAAAGACGGATGTATGAGGCAGTGTGGGCAGAGGCACAGAGGTGTGAACATTCGTGGGGGTATTCTGGGAAGAATAAGACTAGCACTCCCTACGAATGTTTTCCACATGTCCTTCAACACAGTGCTTTTCTACCATAATTTATGTAGGAAAAATATACTTATGTCCCCCAAAGTCAATGCATTGTTTAGCAAAGTGGTGATGGGGAGCTCAACAGAGAAAGTCTTTACTTTCTTTCCACATATAATCGGCAGCATATCAAGGTTCACAGGAGATCATTGGAAAGGCTCTGAAGGTCAACCAGGGAGACATGTAGTGTGTTATATAGACAAAGCAGCCATATTAGTGGTTTCATCGTCAGCAAGTAGTGTTTCAAATATTTTACCACCATTTATTAAATAACTAAATACAAAAACATAAATTTAAAAATATTTTGCCATCTCATATGTTAGTTTGTTGCTTACATTCAGGCATCTGTGGTTTGTGTTCTGGAAAATTGGTTGATTTTGGATTGAGATGTAATGCACTAAAATTTTTCCACTAAAAATAGTGGGATTGAGGCTCCTGGTTAGTGTTTTCTTGCATTGTTAAGTGAGAGATGCCTGTATTTCTATATGACGGGGCTTGGAGGGGGCAGGGCTATGCCCTGTGAAGGAACCTAGCCCTGAGACAGTGAGCCCGACGGCTACATATACAGAGATGTATCAAGTCTGTCAGAGGTTTTTATGCCTTGTGACATGTGGACATGAGTGTCCTTAATCAACAGCCCTGACTCCACAGGCATGGGGAGAACCTGAAGTAGGGAGCGGTGCTGGCTCAGTCTAGCTGAGAGCCAAGGGCCTCCACTGAGGAGTGGGGACAGAGAGGTGAAACAGGAGAGACATTTCAGAGGCTGAATGGTGGATGGAGGGCACAACGGGTTAAATTAAGTCAGGGAGTCATCCAGAAAGGTGATGGGGAAGTAGTTGTGGTTATATTAGCCAAAATAGAGAACCTCAGAGGAAGAGGAGAAAGAAAGACAAAGAGGAGAGGCAGTGGCAGGTTTAAGGGGGTGAGGATGGCTGACAAGGGTGACTTCATTTGGACACATTACGTCAAGATGTTCTCTGGGAAGGGTCCTCTGTGTCCCTCCGAAACTCAGCCTATTAGCTCACACTGGCTTCTCTCACTGGGCAGTCACAGTGACATCACTAAGATAGAGTGAGTGGATACTCTGTTGTTGGGGTAAGCTTTGAGAGGAAAAGCAAGGCTTAGGAAGGTAGTCCTGTAACCTGGAGGCTGCCGCGTCCCTCTCCCCTGACGCCCTAGGCTCTGGAGCCACATGGTCAGCAGGCCTGGGTGAGGGGCCCGTGGATGTGACCTGCCAGGGGCCATCTGGATGGCTTTGCTTCTATAGGGAAAGTAGAATCAGCTTGAGGATCATAGTTTCTGCCTTTAAAACCCTTGGTACATCTAAGGAGTCCCATCTGGGTTGATTGCATACAGAGCGGATTGCTTTTAGCTTCTCTGAGCCCTGGCAGATTGTAAGAGTTCATGAGTGGGGTTTCAGATAGGCTATTCCAGTCTTAAATCCACCTGCACTGTCCTGGACCTTCATAGAGAAGTGGGAAAATAACCTTTTTTTGAGAGAGAATATAAGTCTACAAGGGCAGGGAATGTTGTCTGCTTTATTCACTAATGGATCCTAGTCCCTAAAACAGTCCTGGACCAGATGGGAGCTCAATAAATATTTGCTGAATTGAATTAAGTTGACATTCAGTTTCTTCACAAATCGAGTTTCCTGTTTCCTGTCAGTTTCTAGAGCAGTCAGCATGGTGCTGTGCTGACCCATCTTCCTCTTCATTGGCTCGGCTCCAACTCTCAGGGCTTGGTGGACACACAGTTGGGGGTCTGGGCCATGGCAGAGCATTAATCACCATGCCTGGGTTTGTGCTGGAAGGAAACCTTGTCTTCTTACATGGAAGGACTTGCGTTCTCCGACCTGAGGCTCTAAGTCTGACTGCTCTGGCCCCTCTCCTGTGCTCAGACACAGTAAGAGGGGGTTGCTTCACACACACAGCTGAGTTTGACCCGCACAATCCATGCAGATAATGCCTGGGGTGGTGGCACCCATCAGTAAGGCGCTCTAGCCCACGCCTGTAACTGTATCCCAGCAGGCAGTGTAGACCCTGTGATCAGTAAACGAATGAAGGAATCAGTGGCATAGTTGAGTATTCTTATTGGATCTCTCTCCAGTTCCATCTCAGTTTTAAAATATATTTTAAAGAACATACTTTCTGGATCGTTGAGAAGTTTCCTCCAGCAGAAGAACCTTCAGTTATGGTACTGATTGTCATAAGCAGGCAGACTGGACTGCTGTTTCTCTATCCCTGGGAATACAGGATGATGGGACCCTCTAGAACCCAATCATCTGAATAGAACTGCCTACCAACTTTCCGCGCCCTTTTGTTGTGAGATGAGGAAGAACTCTCTCACAGTGCTCTGGGTTCCACCAAGAGGGTTTCTGCCTCCCTGCCTGAACTGGCAATGGGATTGGTCTGCCAAATTCTTCTCACTGGCCACGAAGAGACCTAGTTACAGATTTTTACACTCTCCTCCTCCCAGGAAAATCCTTGAAAGTCATGTTAATTCTCTGGCCAGTCCTGGAAGTAGGTTCATTCACTCATTCATTCATTCATTCTTTCATCACCTACCATTTAACCTGCACCCTCCCTGTGTCTGGTACACTGT
Organism: Ursus arctos; assembly: GCF_023065955.2. NCBI lineage: Eukaryota > Metazoa > Chordata > Mammalia > Carnivora > Ursidae > Ursus > Ursus arctos. The sequence goes on from NW_026623067.1 coordinate 31,020,230, forward strand.
GGTGAGGAAACCATGCTCAGCCCCCGCCCGTGTTCCTGCTGCCCACATCCCCGCTAAGGCCTGCTGGATCACTTCCGCCTGTGGTTCTCCTAGCAACCCTGCGACGTCTGTCACCAGGGAGATGGGAATGCTCAGCTAGCACAGATGCAGACTCTCCCTCCGATCTCAGCGTGTTTTCACACAGACTGTGCTCGCTTCAAGAGGAGGACAGAGGCGCCTGGGTGGCTCTGTCAGTTAAGTATTGGACTCTTGTTTTCGGCTCAGGTCCTGATCTCATGGATCGTGAGATTGAGCCCTGTGTCAGGCTCCGTGCTCTGCTGGAGTCTGCTTGGATAGTCTCTCCCCCTGCCCCTCGCCAGCTCATGCTCTCTCTCAAATAAGTAAATAAATCTTAAAAAAAAAAAAAAAGTAGGACAGAGGCCAGCAACGAACTGAATCAGAGTTGTTTATTTTTGTTTTATTGGAACATAGACCAATCTGATATAAATATTAATTTATCAAATTCTTAATCATTTCATAAATAAATATTAAGTTAACAGACATTTTACAGAATGTTGTGTTAAATAAGGTTAAAGTACATATTTATTTTGCCTGGAGCAAACTGGAGGAAAATACTTCAACGATCGGATATCTGAAATATGTCTCAAACATTTTATTTTTATGCCTTCTGCTTGTGTGAGGTGGTAAAGTAGGAGAATGCCTGAAATATCTACTTTGCCTCTGAAGTTCAAGTCTATGGATCATTAAGGCCCCACCGTTGGTTGGCCCTCATTTTCATTGCAAAAGAAAACATTCTTCTTCTCCTCCAAAATCTTTCACTACAATAAATCAGTTTTGTCTCAACTTTCTGTTGTCCACTCGGTGTTTATGACACCAAGAAACACTTGCAGGTAGTCTAGGAACTTTTTTACTCTCCATCTCTCTCCTGCACACTTTTTCTGTGAAAAGAACAGACAAGAGGTATTGGAGGAAAACCGTCAGTTCTTGCCAAAACAGGCACAGCCAGACACGTAGACTTAAGTTCCCAACAAATGTCTTTAGCTTACTTTTTGGTGCTCTATGTGTTGTTTTATTAAAGACAAGTTCCGGAATAGTTTATCCACAGCCTCCCCTTGTGCAGTTCGGTTCTTCAATATGTCTATGCCCTGAAAGACTTCTTCAATGCACAGTTGGTGCTACATGAGGAAAAAGTTTTTAAATATAAATAACCAAAACAAGCTATAAAAATTTGGTCCAAAAAGTTAGACTTTGTTTTGTGGAGTTTACACAAGTTCCCTTCTCCCAAGTGTTTTTCACTTGTTTCTTTTCCGGGTAGGAAACCACCTCATACTGACCTATAATTTCTTCCTTTTTTTTTTTTTTAAGATTCTATTTATTTATTTGAGAGAGAGAGAGCATGAGTGGGGTGAGGGGCAAGGGAAAGGGACAAGCAGACTCCCTGCTGAGCAGGGAGCCCTATGTGGGGCTTGCTCCCAGGATCCTGAGATCATGTCCTGAGCCAAAGGCAGCTGCTTAACTGACTGAGCCACCCAGGTGCCCTGAGCTATAGTTTCTATAAGTAAATGACACTTATACAATTACTGAGGAGTTTGACAAATGATATAAATTAAATGCTTAACAAAAAGTAAATTGTTTAAGAAGTATAATGCAACTACATTACTGATTTACCTCAAACCAGAGTTTCCTCTGACAGTTCTAGCTGGTAATTTTATTCTATTTAGACTAATGATATCATATCTTTAACATTTTAATATAACCATGACATACTCCAAAGGTATACAATTCCATTAGACTTAAAATCATTTAAATATGTGGAAATGACTACTAATATAAGACTTCACTGTATATTTTAATGTCTACTGACCATAATTCTAAAAATATAACCCTAAGTTGCTAGTACTTTCAGAAAGACTTTAAAGTAAGGAAAGCCAAAGATAGAGGTGAATGGAGACAAGGAGGCACCTCTCACCCAATGTGGAATTTTTCTGGAAAGAATGCCTGACACGAGGCTCTTTGAGATGGAGAACTGACAACATCAAAAAAGGGCCTGATCCAGTTGCTTAATGGATTCTACTTAATATTGTAGAGTCGTTCCTAACACCATTCCTAATATTCATAAGCGCATACATTCACATCCACACACACAAAACAAAATAGATAAAACTAAATCTTTCCAATGTTAACTAACGCTTTGTAGCTTAGAATACGAAACTGATTCATGCAATCATTTTGTCAAATCATAACTTAACTTACATTTTTATGTTCAGGAGTAGGAATCATCAGGTTCTGAAAAGGAAAGGAAATACATTCATTTTAACATATTGTAAGATTCATAACTTTTAATATAATGCTTCCTAGTAACATGGTTATGCATTATATATTACTAACACTCATAATTTCATTATTAATAACAGATCTTTAAAAATTAGCCAGTGATTACCCATGCTTTTTAAAGACTGTAGGAATCAAAAAGAAAATTACCCCATCTCCTATCAGCAGAGTTCGATGAGCAGAGAGCAGTGTCAAGGTCTCTGCCACCAGTCCATTCATGGTACTTTCTGCAGCAGTGACAGAAACATAGGCAGCCCCAAGAGCTAGCAAACTCAAATGCAGAAGCATTCTCATAGCTCTCAAATGCTCAGTGTTTGCCTTGGGCAAAGAAAGTGCATAGTACAAGATTGCATCCCCAACCAATTTATTCTCTATCTTTGAGGAAATGAATAATTTCTAACAATCAGATAGAGGATGCCTAATAATGGCATATCGTAATACGAAATGTTTCCAATGCCTTGTATCTTAAAAAATAATTTTACCTTTATCTTTTAATAATTATAAAAATCCCTATTTTCCCCCCTTTGAAAACATTTTCTATTACAAAGAAAATCTTTGGGTTGATACATCATTGCCTCACATTTGCATTTCTTAAAATCAGAAAATTGAATTTCCTCTTAAAGGATGTGTGTAAAAAGGAGAAGTATAATGCACACCACTAAATTTTATACCAGAATGTATGAATATTAGGAAAGTCTTTTTCAGGTTGACTAAATTCTGTCACTGTTGTTACCAGACTGATCTGTCTTAAAAGGAATTTAAAACACTTGTGTGAAGATGGTGATTAGAGCAGAGACCATCAAAACGTAGCAGGGTCAAGTTCACCGGCAACTAGGTTAGGCTCCTTCCTGTTGCAAATGACCAAAAACCAACCCCAACGCCTTGAAGCCCAACAGGGAATTATTAGGTCATACAACCCAATGGTCCAGGGTAGAGGCTCCTTTATATCTTGCTTGCCTTGGTGATTCTTCCTTGGCTCCCTTGTCAGGCAGCTTTCCCACTGTGGTCCCGAGATGCTGTCACATCTCCTGGATCTGTATGTATCCTGTTCCTGAGAAGCAGGAGATAGCAAATTGTGCTTTTCTGATTGCTCAGTCAAAAGTCCTAGAATTCAGCTTCCTTGTAACAAAGGACTCGTGTTCACCCTTGAACTGTGGTCAGAGGTATGGGTTATACTGATTGGCTCTCCCTGTAGCTGGAAGCAGGCTTCCTCCCACCCAAGTTGCTAGCTGGCCATGCAAATCAATGGAATGTACAAGGTGTAACACAACAAAGGTGGTGGGCCTGAGGAAACCGCAGCATGGAATGACCTGTCTAAAGGTGGCAGGCACTACTCAGCTTCAGCTGATTGTTGTCATGTGACACCCTTGGACTTCTGTAGCGAGATCATCCCGTTTTTTAAAGAAGTCAGAAAGCCTGATTATTAGGCATAACCTCCTGATTTTTAAATACTGGCGATTCATATTTAAAAAAACGATATAGGGTACCATCGTGCAGCTTCTGATTTACAGTATAACTGTGGGTCAAGTTGGAAGGCTAGTTATTTAAAAAAAAAACTTCTATTCAAAATAATATTTCTCCTAAAAGTATTTTATTATGGTAAAATACACATAATGTAAAATTTGGCATCTTAACCATTTTTGAGTGTACAGTTCAGTAGTGTTAAGTACACTCACAGTGCTGTACAATCCATCTTGCAAAACTGAAACTCTATGTCCATTAAACAACAGCTCTTTCCCCTCTCCCCAGCCCCTGGCAATCACACTTCTACTTAATGTCTCTGTGAACGTCAGTAGTCTAAGTAACTCATATAAGTGGAATAATATGACATTTGTCTTTTTCTGACTGACTTATTTCACTTAAGATATCTTCAAGATTCATCCACATTGTAGCATTTGACAGAATTTCCTTTTTAAGGCAGAGCAATGTTCCATTGCATCCATACGCCACATTTTGTTTATTCAATCACCTGTCAATGGACATTTGGGTTGCTTCCACCTTTTGGCTCTTGTGAATAATGCTACTATGAGTGTGGGTGTACAAAATTATGTTTCTTAAAATGTTCTCATAATTCATTAACTTTTCCTCTGTGAGACTGATCTCCCAAAACTGACTTCAAACTCTGTCATAGCGAAGACTATAAAATAGTGTATTTGAAAGACCTTTATTAATGTAAAATTCCATACGAAAGTTAATTATTTTCATCTCCTGTGCAGGAGGAGAACGCCAAGTAGTTTTTGTTGATATTCCACCCTCACGGAAGTGAAGCATCATCCCCCTGAAGTGTGGGATACACAGTGACTTCATTTTAAAGAATACAGTATTGGGGGGGGGTGCCTGGGTGACTCAGTCATTCAAGCATCTGCCTTGGGCTCAGGTCACCATCGATCCTGGGATCGAGCCCCACATTGGGCTCCCTGCTCAGCGGGGAATCTACTTGTCCCTCTCTCTCTGCCCCGCCCCGTGCCGCTCATGCTCTGTCTCTCTCTCAAACAAATTCATAAAATCTTTTTTAAAAAATAAAGAATATAGTATGGGAAGGCGATTATAAGAAGAGGAACTTTGCAATGGAGAAACCTGGCAAACGTCAACCAGGTGACCAAGGTCAACATCAACAGTGATAAGTTACATTAACAGCAACAACTCTTAACATAATGTAATGAGAATGGCATTTTATCTCTGTGGTCTTCCTCCCCAAAACCGATAACCTCTATCTAACCATGAGAAAAACATCACACATATCCAAATTGAGGGAGAAAATACCCGGCCAACACTCCTTAAAACTGTCAAGGTCATCAAAAAGAAGCAGTCTGAGAAACTATCACAGCCCAGAGGAGTCCAAGCATGGTGACTAAATGTAATGTGGTATCGTGGGTGAAATCCAGGAACGGAAATAGGACAGTAGATAAAACTAAGGAAATTAAAAAAAAAAAAAAAACCAAGAAACCAAAAAAAAAAAAAATGGTGGAGTCTAGTAATGTGCCAGTGTTGGTTCCTTGGTTGAGACAAATGTACTATAGGAAACTGGGTGCAGGGTACACAGGAACTCTCTATAACATTGTTACAACTTCTGCAACTCTAAAACTATTTAAAATAAAAGTTTATTAAAAATAATGTTGCAAGGGTGCTGGGTGACTCCGTTGGTTAAGTGTCTGCCTTCAGCTCGGGTCATGATCTCAGGGTCCTCAGAGTCCCGCATTAGGCTCCACGCTCCGTGGGGAGTCTGCTTCTCCCTCTCCCTCTCTCTTGAGTCCCCCACCCCTGATCGTGCTCCTCTCTCTCACTCTCTCTCTCAAATAAATAAATAAATAAAATCTTTAAAAAAAAATCACAAGTCGAGAAAAAATTAATGATTGTTTTTACTTTCATTATTAAAAAGACATTGCATCCTATAAATGTCATGCACTCAGGACCTTTTCACTAGACTGTGAACTTCTTGAGTAGACAGATTTTATTTAATTAACCTTTTTGTCCTCAAGGACTAGGCTATTATTGTAGGCACTCAATGTTTGTTTAAAAAAAATTGAATGAATAAGCAGGTACGTGGTTGTATTAGTTGAACAAATTAATGTGAATACTGTGGAGACTCAAGGAGTCTATTCCCTGAGGCTGGGACCCTGAAGTAATAGAAAAAACTTTGGTAGACCCCTAGAAAAAAAGGTAAAGCAAAACTTTAAGGCTCAGCAAGTCAATGTGAACTACTACGGCATTTTTAGAAACCCACGTTATTTTAGGAGAACAGAAAATTAGCAATCAGTACTTGGAATTGTTAAGAATTACTAGTAATCATGTAAAAGGATTTTGAATACTATTGAAAAGTTGTGTTCATGGGTAACATCCAAACTTTTGCCAAAAACCTTTATCTCTATTAGTGGCTTCCAAATTGGCAACATGTTTTCAAAAAACTGATAACTGTGGTTTTTACTAAGTGTGTAGTCATTTAGGGTCAAATGACTTTTCTATGAACTGATTCTAATCAATCAACTGGGCATGATGCCACAAATTTTTTTGTGGTGACTAAATGTAAAATGATAACATCTCTTTTCTTTCTTTCTTTCTTTCTTTCTTTCTTTCTTTCTTTCTTTCTTTCTTTCTTTCTTTCTTTCTTTCTTCCCTATTCTAACCATGATGCTTTCAATCCCCAAGCATTTCTTTAAAATAATTCTTTTTATCGATTAAATAACATTATAGGAAGAGAAACACAGAACTTACTCCCCTCGGCATAGCAACTCAGTTTTTTGATGACCTCTTCCAATCCTTACTAACGCATAGATAGCTTCACAGAGTTGTAATCAATGAATATGTGCCACTCGTGTTTATCTTTTTTGCTTATAAATACCTCTTTTCATGTATCTACTTATTATTTGAAAGGTTACCTACCATTAGATGAAATTGGTATCTGCAGTTCACTTCTCCATTTGGATTGTTTCTAGTCTTCCACAACTATAAACAATGCTACTAGAAAGCTCTTTGTATAATTTTTAAAAATATTTCCTTACGCTAAGGAAGTTGTGTGACTGTTTTTACAGCTGTTGTTACATTTTCCCAGATCACCCCTCTGAAAGTATTAAATGGACAAAAAATAAATCCCTTGTATTTTCAGTGTTTTACAACTTACAAAGCACTTTCACAAACATAGCTTTGTTTAATCCTGCTGTCAGCACTGTGGGATAGATTTCTTTCCTTGAAAGTTCTTTAGCGCTAGGGTTTAATAGTTTTGCTGATGTAATGAGCAAGATGAGCCCCCATGAAAAGTGTGATGCAAGAAGCCGCAGTAATTAAAGAAGTAGATAAATATGTTGGTAAACCTAAATAAATACTACTGGTTAAAAATAACTTATGGTAGGGGATTTCAAGACAATGAGGAACAAAAATACTGAACAATGATAATGCGGGAGATACAGTGATCAGCGTTGGTGCATTTTATTGTTCTTGTACTGTTTAGAAATTTCCTAAAGATATTAACCTTATGGCAACCCTCTCAGGTCCCCTCCCTCTTCGGGAACTTTGTACTGTCCCTCAATAAACTTTACTATCACTCAAAAAAAAAAGATATTAACTATAGATTTCAAATAGGCACGTGAACCACTAAGAGAACAGGAAAAGAATGTACAACTTCCAAGCCAGTAGAATAAAACAAGGGCATTAAAAAAGCTCAATCAATCTGGAAACCGGGAAAGGAGAAAATGCAAAGAAAAAACACAGAAAGAGTTATGAGAAATACATCCAAATTTATCATGAATCAGAGTAATAAAAACAGATTAAACTCATCTATTAAAAGGCAGATACTGTAAAATTCTACCAAAAATCATCTCTCAGCTATTTTCAAGAGACATACTTCATGCAAAATGACACTAAAAGGTTGAGAATCAAGGGATATAAAGATATACTGGACAAACAGTAATCCAAAGAATGGTAATGTATCAGTATCGATACCAGAAAAGAATTTGTGTCCGAAAGTAATATAAGGAAAAAGAGATTCACTAATAAGTATAAAATAGTATCTCATAGTTGTTTTATTTTTCATTTCATTAATCTTGATATAAGCAAAATAAAACATTTTCCAGTAATAGTTAACTGAGAAATAGAGACTTGACTGATTTGCTTTTTCCGTTCTTTTTATTTTAGGGATTAATCATTTTTATTGCAATTCATTTCTACCCCTTTCCTAGGGTTGTTCTCTTAGTCTTATAGTTTCCTATAAAACTGTTACAAAGTTGAATTTTTTTGTCATGGAATCTGGCTACTTTGTTATGTCAACTTTTTTCTTCAGTTTGCTGTTTTTCCTGAAGTATTTCAAAGTAAATTACAGAAAAGCATGATGCTCCATCATTAGCACTTCATATGCGTCTCAAAAAAGAATCATTTTCGGGGCGCTTGGGTGGCACAGTGGTTAAGTGTCTGCTTTCGGCTCAGGGCGTGATCCCGGCGTTATGGGATTGAGCCCCACATCAGGCTCCTCCGCTATGAGCCTGCTTCTTCCTCTCCCACTCCCCCTGCTTGTGTTCCCTCTCTCGCTGGCTGTCTCTCTCTCTGTCAAATAAATAAATAAAATCTTTTTTAAAAAAAGAATCATTTTCTTACATAGCAATATACTGGCACATCAAATATAATGAAATTAACAATAACAATTTTTTAGCATGTAATTTCTGGACTACGTTCAAATTTCCCTATGTATCCCCCCAATTCCCTTCACATCTTTATGTGTAGACAAGGATCCAACCCAGGACCATGCGTTGCATCTTTTTAAAAAATAATGTCTTTTAGGGGCGGCTCAGTCATGATCTCAGGGTCGTGAGATCAAGCCCCACATGGGGGGGGGGGGCTTGATAATACTTTATCTCCCTCTCCCTCTGCCCCACCCGTGCTCTCGCCCTCTCTCTCTAAAATGAATAAATAAATATTTTTTAAAAAGTCTTTTAGAATCTACAGCTGTCCTTGTTTTAATGACACTGATCTGAGAGCCTGGGCCAGTGTCTTATAACACATCACACCTTCCAGATTTAACTTTTCCATCCTTGTGTTATTAACCTAATCCTAATTCCTGTGAACTGGAGGCTAAGTGTAAAAGTGTGATTAGATTCAAGTTAATTTTTAAAAACCAAATGCATAGGAAATAATGCTGGGTACTTCATGGTAAGATTACGGTAGAAGAATACAGTCAATTGTATTGTAATATGCTTACTTGCGGTAAGCATAGCATATAGTATAAATTTGTTGAATCACTGTGTTACACACCTGAAACTAATGTAACATCGTGTGTCAGCTATACTTGAAAAAAAAATCACAGGAGGAGACATATAAAGTCTGCTTGTCTCAATCATTGTTAATTTCTTATGTTACTTTGAGTCGTAAAATTCTCCTTTAAAAGTGGGGGTAATTACATTTTGGGGCTCTACTTTTATTGCTGCCAGAAAAATATAGGTCTTCATCCACCTGAAACTTATCTAGTGGTAAGTTAAATAAGCTACAGATTTGCTTTTTTCTTCCTATTGATATCCAAGTATCCAAGCAATGCAAATGGTGGTGGTAGGGGAAAAAAATGGCCTTGGTGGTTACACAACTCTTTACATTTGTCAAAAGTCATGGAACTGTACCCTAGAAAAGGGAGACTTTTACTGTATGTAAATAATGCTTAAATAAACTTACTTTAAAAATGGGCTCTAGAGGCACCTGGGTGGCTCAGTCAGTTAAGCATCTGCCTTTGGCTCAGGTCATGATCCCAGGGTGCTGGGATTGAGTCCTGCATCGAGCTCCTTGCTCATCGGGGAGTCTGCTTCTCCCTCCTCCTCTCCCCACCTCCCTGCTCGTGCTCTCCTTTTCTCATTCTCTCTCTCTCTCTCGTGCTCTCTCAAATAAATAAAAAGAATATTTTTTAAAAATGTAAAAAATGAGTTCTAATCTTTTTTCATTTTAAAATTACATTTAGTTTGTCATGTAAATCATTTCTGTATAATTTCAGTCTGTTGTGTTCCATTAGTAACTTAAAATATGTATTATGATAACTGATGCTTTCATGTTTCTTCCTTGGTACAGCAAGAGAGTACTCACTGGGTTTCCCCACTTGCATCCTTTGACGTGAATTTTTTAGTTTATGTATTAAGTTCTATAAATGATTGGGGATTATGTGATTGGAGGGCATTTCCTACATTTTTCTAGATCAATAATCCAAAGTTTTTGTTTTGATCTTAATGTCTTCCACTCTTGTTTTGTAATTTCTGTCATTTTTCCTATAGGTCTTGCATGTGATAGCCCTCCATAAGTCGGGTTCCAAAAAGCAATATTCAGTCATTTTTGAGTATTTGTTTCTCTTATTTTACTTAACCTTTAAAAAATTTGTTTTAAGATTTTATTTATTTATTTGACAGAGAGAGACAGCGAGCAAGGGAACACAAGTAGGGGGAGTGGGGGAGGGAGAAGCAGGCTTTCCGCAGACCTGAAGGCTGACACTTAACGACTGAGTCAACCAGGTGCCCCTTACTTCACATTTTTATCATACAAACATTAAATTTTTTTAACATACAAAGAGTGGCACATACTTAATATATACAACTTGATGACTTTGGAGCTAAGTATACACCACCAGTGAAACCATCCCTACAGTTGATGCCATTTGTATAACCATTACTTCCAAAAGTTTGCACCCACCCTCCTTATTTTTGTGTGTGATAAGAACAATTATCACAAGATCTACCCTCTCAGCAGATTTTTAAGTACACATACAGTATTGTTAACTATAGGCACTATGGTACAGCATGTCTCTCATTATTCTTCTTGTATAACTGAATCTCTTATTTTTGAATCTCTTACTTTAAAGGTGTCTATTCTTGTGGTGGTATTCAGAGGAATGGATTTCTTTCACATCATATTTGCGTAACATTTTATAGTTTTGTAAACAGCGTTTGGCTTTTGGTCTACAACAGCAGTTCCAACTTTTGATCTTAAACACCCACACTCTTAAAAATTAATGTGGACCCCAAAGAGCTTTGATGTAAGTTGTAACTATCAATATTTACTCAATTGGAAATTAAAATTGAGATTTTTTTTTAAGCACAAGAAATATACAAGCACATTCTATTAGCCATCATTGCGATGGCGTCACCATACGTCATGTGCGTAAATAGAGAGCTAAAGAGAATGAAAAATGGAGTGACGTCTTTATATTGTTAGAAAATAGTTTTGACATCAGCCGACACCGCACTCCCTTCCATTCCAGGCATCCCAGGATCACACTTTGACAACCACTATTTGCCACAGGTGTTTGCCATCCTCTGAGTTAGGGCTCTTAAGAATGCCCCGCACCCAGCAGGGAGGCTCGTTGCGCGGCCACCTGCAAAAGACTCGCCTGGTCTCACCTGGTCCCGGAAGCCAGAGCTGCGCACGCACCGCGAGCCTCCGACTTCCCGGCATGCCCCTGGCCTGCGGCGTAAATGCACGCTGGCCGTAGCGACCCACGTGACCCGCGGGGCGGCCGCGGCGGGAATCTGTGAGTGTACGGTGTTGCGGGGTCCTTGGGTGTGCGTTTCGTGTCTGCCGCCGGCAGCCCGGGCCTGGCCCCCACCTCCGCTCTCGCTCGTACGGCGGGCAGGAAGCCGGTGTGGGAGGAAGAGTTCCAGCCAAGAGCCTTCGCTCCTACCTGGAGCCTCCCAACTCGGAGCCTCCCGCGCTCGCCCTGCTCCGGCGTCACCGCTAAGTCTTGGTGGGCCGGGGCTCTAGGCCCCTGGTGTTGAGAAAAGAAACATTTGCAAACATGTCCCGGATCGAAAAGATGAGCATTTTGGGCGTGCGGAGCTTTGGAATAGAGGACAAAGATAAGCAAATTATCACTTTTTTCAGCCCCCTTACAATTTTGGTTGGACCTAATGGGGCGGGGAAGACGGTAAGTTCTCAGTAGCCCCCTTCAGTTTACGGGCCGCCACGTCTTGCGAATCTGGAGGATGAAATATCTGGGGAGCTCGGAATAAGGACGAGAGGCGAGGCGTTCCTATGGCTCAGCTTTTGGGGCGCCAGGAAGTGCGTGGGCTCCGGGTGGGGCCCCGGCCCATGGGCGTGGCGCGGTGTGGCCTGCAGGCCCCAGCCACTTTAGGAGGGGACCAGTCCCAGCCTCGTCAGGGTATCCAGGGTTGTTGCGTGGACGAGGTTTACTTGAGAATTCCGTGCACGCATTCAGCAAGTTTACATTCTTGTACGAAGCCTTTTAATCTGCACTCTTGTTTTTTTTAAACACTCTCCTTGCTCCCAAAACGTAGCATTCACTTCCTGGCAGTTGTCCCATTATAGGAATTACTTAAAAAGTTATAAAATGTGATAAACACAGGGCCTTCTGGGAAGAGTTTAGGACTGTTACCTAGTCAAAATAGAAAATTGGAGCACAGCTTACTTTGACTTTTTAAGGCCCAGGGAATATTTAGAAATTTGAGTTGGATCCAGAAGTGGTATGCAGTTACGGGAAGAGAACAGCCAAGAGACTGTCTGCTCTTTAAGGGTGACTTGAGAAAAAGCAGGGCGTTGTATAACGGAGAAGACCAAACAAAGCAAAAGGATACAGAAAGTTTTCGAGTTGAGCATTGAATGCCACACGCTTGTCTACTTTTGCTTATGTGAAAAAAATTATTTATTGAATGCCTGTTGTGTACCGAGAATTGTATTAAGCGTTCTACTAGAAGGGAGACTGCCATAGTGTTTATGAACACTAGCTGTCCAAATACATATAATTTGCTTCACCTTTTATTACTTGTGTGACTGGGCAAGATGAGCCAAATGCATTGTGCTTTAGTTTTCTCATAAAATGGAGATAGAAGAGTTTTTTACAACCTAATATTAATGTGAAAGTTAAGTGGTTAATGTACCTAAAGGTGGAAGGTTAGTAAAATACGTGGCACATAGAAGTCCTATGTAATTATTAGCCATTTTTTAATATTTTACTTTAAAAAATTTTGGCTTTATCGGGGTGTGATTCATATATAAAATCGTACGATATTTAAAGGATATATCGGGGTAATTTGGTGACTACATTGTGAAAGGATCCCTCCTTTCAAGTTAATTAACACATCTATCACCTCTTTTTTTTTTTTTCGGTAAGAATATTTTAAGTTTTACCTTCAGCAGATCTCATTTATACAAAACAGTGTTCTCAACTATGGTAACCGTATTTTACATTAGCCATTGTTATTAAATTAGTTTGAAAGCTTTTAATTGGAAATAGAGGATTTTTTTAAAATAATAATTTTTTGTTTTAGTATACCTTTTTAATTACTAGTTTTTCCATGCAGTTATCCTTTAACACCTAATTATATCTATAGTACAGGTTTTATAGTATCAGATTTTATTTTATATCTTTTATAGTTTCTGTGGTAATATTTTTATAACAAATTAACATCTTACAATAAAACTTCTCTGGTTCCCTTATTACTAAATAATATAATTTTCTATTTTTTTAGACCATCATTGAATGTCTGAAATATATTTGTACTGGAGATTTTCCTCCTGGAACCAAAGGAAATACATTTGTTCATGATCCCAAGGTAATGGTGCTAGTGAACTTAAATTTTGTTTTGTTTAATATTTTATTTATTTAATTGAGAGAGAGAGAGAGAGAATGAGCAGTGGGGAGGGCCAGAGGGAGAGAGCAGAGAAGCAGACTCCCTTGCTAAGCAGGAATCCCAATGCAGGGCTCAAGATCCAGGCTCCAGGGCCTGGAGATCATTACCTGAGCCAGAGGCAGATGCTTAACCAACTGAGCCACCCAGGCATCCTGAACTTAAGTATTTTCAAAGTAAAATTTTTATAATTATAAAAGTAATAAGGCTTATTGTAGAAAACTTGGCAATCTAAAAGTATAAAGAGATAGGAAAGTCCACACAGTCTTATCACCCTGTGACAACCACTGTTGACATTTTCATGTATTTTATTCTCCTGTATATACAGTCTTACATAGCTGAAGTCATACCCTAATTTTGTATTCTGATGATTTTTCCCACTTAACATTATCATAAGGTCCCGTGTCATTAAAGAATAAATTAAATTCTTAATCTAGGCGTTTGGCCTATGGATGCTGCTTTTATTCTTTATACTTTTTGTATGTCTGAAATATTTCCTACTTAAAACGTGTAACCTATTATGAACATTTTTAATAGTTGCATAATTTTCTTGTATTTAGATTGCTTTTAATTTTCATTAAAATGTGCCATAATTTAAGTCTTTGTGTATGAATCTTTGAATTACAGTGTTTATACCATTACCGAGTATAAAGGACATAGAAGTTTCTTTTCTATGTGTTTTGACTTACAGCTTTTTCTGGTTTTATATATAGAGTGGGTTCATGTGCCTCTCTCAGTTACTTGCCAGTCCTTCTTAGTATTTCGTTATATATTTCTCCTGGGCTTTTTTCTGTGTTTATAAAAACATATTTGTGTGTGGATATAAATACACTAAAACGTAAATATTTCAAAACACCCATAGCATTTTATACTATTGCGTGAATCAAATTTTTTAGTGACATGCTACACATACATTAATAGATACATGCACAGTTTTATTTTATCGGTATTAATTACTCAAATTACTAATCCACCACGTTTATATTCTATAGTTTATTCAGTTGACCCCTGCTGATGGTCATTTAAAGTGTTGCCACTTGGAACCATCAATAGGGGGTCAACTGAAGAAACTGTAGAATATAAACTTAGTAATTGTGAAAGTATTTATAAACTTTTCTCTTAGAGATGGTAAAATCATCTAGTACATTGACTGAGCCCTCTCTGCAATGACTATTTCACGCCTTCTCTTTCCTTAAACCAGCAATCTACTCTCCTCAGTTGATGATCTTGCCTTGTAATTTATTGAAAAATTAGGAATCAGGTAAAAAGTACCTCATTTTCCAGTCTTCAAATCTTCCCAACTACCCTTCATTTGTACCGGTACTCTTTTCTCTTGTAGTAAGGGTAAATTGTTTACTGTTTTATCCAAAGGCAACCAGCTCTTCTTGGAGGCTGGAACCAGTCAATCCCTTTTGTCAGTGCAAGCGTTTTGCTTTTCAGTTACCTTCTTGCTTCAGTATAGCACTTTCTCCCTCTTTATAGGATCATTCATATCAGCATGTTCAGATAGCTGTAGTCTACAGACAAAAAACTCTCCCTTTACTCCAGATCACCCTCTGGCTACTACCTCTGTTCAGGCTTATAGCTCAGTTCACAAGAGTTGTATGTACTCATCGTCTTCACTTCATTGCTTCCCATTTTGTCCCCAACCTGCTCTGTTTGGATTTTTCCCCCCTACTAAAATAGCTGTTATAAGACTGTCAGTAGTCTTCATGGTGTCAGATAAAGTGGTCATTTTCTAATTCTCAGTAATTTCTCAGAAGATTTGATATAGCTCCTTATTCTCTTTTTAAAAAGACATTGCTCTTGGCTTCCATAGCACCATTATCTCATACCTCCTTTTTCATTGGCCATATTTTAGTCTCCTTAGTCTGTTTTTGCCTTACTCTTCTTGGGTGATCTCATTCATTCTCATGGCTTTAAGTGCTGCTTATATGCATATTATTCTTGATTTATATATTTAACCCAACCTTTTTCCTCAACTCTAGCTGTATCTGTCTAGCTGTTTTGTTTGGATATTTAATGCGCATCTCATTCACATGTTCAAAATGGAACTCGTGGTTCCCTGTTCCCCTGTTCCTCTTACATTCTCAATCTGGTACTACCTCCATACTCTCTGGTTTAATAAATGATATCACCATCCACAGTTTTGTTACCTGTTAGAATGCTTAGTTGAACTTGAATCTAAGTTCAGTAAAATAAATCGTCTGAGTCTGGGGGGGGGTGGACATCCAAAATGTCCAGTAGGCAAATAGGGGAGAGTTTCATGAAGGTGGTTCTCCCAGGGTAAGGCTCATCCATTGCATTAAAATATGTCTAGAATTTGTCCCTTTATTCCATCTTTGCTGCTCCTCTCCCAGTCTAAGCCACCTTCCTCTTCCCTTTAAGTTATTCTGATAGTCTCCAAACTGGTTTTCCTGCCCTCATTCTTGAAGTTCTGTCTTCCACACGGCAACCGGAGTTACCTTTTAAACATTCATTCTAGAGAGAAGAGTTGTTCACAGTCTGTGGGAGTAACATTCCAGTTAGTGTTAGTACTAAGTACAAAGTCCCTGAAGTAGGTGCATGTTTGATGTGTTGAAGAAATCACAAGGAGCAGCAAAGTGGCAAGGAGATGACTGGTAGAAAATTAAATCAGAGAGATAGGACCAGGTTCTGCAAGCCCTTGGGTTCTGTTCTCATTTATTTTTTTTATTTTTTTTTTTTATTTTTTTTTTTTAAAGATTTTATTTATTTATTCGACAGAGATAGAGACAGCCAGTGAGAGAGGGAACACAAGCAGGCGGAGTGGGAGAGGAAGAAGCAGGCTTCTAGCGGAGAAGCCTGATGTGGGGCTCGATCCCAGAACGCCGGGATCACGCCCTGAGCCGAAGGCAGACGCTTAACCGCTGTGCCACCCAGGCGCCCCTCTGTTCTCATTTAAATAGGAATCTTTTGAAAGAAAGAATGCAGAAGGGCATGGTATTTTAAAGCAATCAGTCTGGCAGCTGAGAGAAGACTATAGGTGGTAAGGGTAGAAGGGTGGAGGCTAATAAAGGTGATTTCATGATAACCCGGGTGAGATATATTGGTGTTTTGATTAAGGTGGTAATGGTAGAAATGCTGAGAACCGCTTGGATTTGGGATGCATTTTAAAGGTAGTACCAACAGATGAGTTGATGATTTGGATAATGGTGTATGAGAGAAGTAGAAGCATCAAACAGAACTCTCAAGTTTTTTGACTTGAAAAACCAGATAAGGTAGTATCACCGTTTATCATAATGAGGAAACTCTGGAAAAGGAAATTTGGGTGGCTCTGGTTTAAACATGTAAATTTGGGGTGTGAGATAACCAAAATGTCCAGTAGGCAAATACTATGTCCAGGGGAGAGTTTCGAGCTAGAGAAAGAAAATTAGGAATCATTGATGTATACAGTTAGTTATCTGTAATTTGTTTTAAAGCCTGATGGGATCACATGAGGTGCGAATATAGAGAAGAGATGTAAGATTTTTTTTTTTTTAAGATTTTATTTATTTATTTGAGAGAGCGAGAGAGCACAAGCATGGGGAGTGGCAGGCAGAGGGAGAAGCAGGCTCCCCACTGAGCAGGGAGCCTGATGCGGAACTC
This sequence comes from Ursus arctos, assembly GCF_023065955.2. Taxonomy (NCBI): domain Eukaryota; kingdom Metazoa; phylum Chordata; class Mammalia; order Carnivora; family Ursidae; genus Ursus; species Ursus arctos. The sequence goes on from NW_026623067.1 coordinate 31,037,266, forward strand.
GATCCCAGGACCCCAGGATCATGACCTGAGCCGAAGGCAGACGCTTAACTGACTGAGCCACCCAGGTGTCCCGAGATTGAAAATCTTAACCTAGAGCCACATTAGCAGGTAGAAATAGGGACAAGGAGGAGGCACCTGCAAAAGATGCTAAAAGAATAAGGGGTAAAGTAGGGAAAACTGAGAGAGTGGGGTCTTGGAAGAAAAGAAGAGGAAGTGTTAACACGAAGGAGGTGTTGGCTGGGTCAAATATGTTGATAGCTCAAGTAAGGAATGTCGGGCTATGTGGAGGCCGTTGGCCATCTTGACAACCAGTTTCAGTAATGTGGGAAAACGGGAGTTAAGAAAGGGAAACAGTTTTTTGTGAGTTTGCTTTGAGTGGAAAGAAGAAGGTAGCTGAAAAGTTTGTGGGATCAAGGAGAGTTTTGTTGACTATTATTCTGATTTTGTTGTGTCTTATTTTTGTTCTTCTGGATGTTTCTATGTTGATTGATGCTCTAGCATCTCTGACAGTCTCAGTCACCCATTCCCCTTTCCAAATGCTTCTTTCTAGAGATGTTTTTCTCAGCTATGTGCTCATGTCCTCTGGTTCTTCTGGCCTTGGTCGTTAAGTTTTCCTCACTTAACTACCCGCTTTCACGTGTTCTCATTTCCCAGTTCTGAACTCCCACCCACAGTTTTGTTCATCAGCTCTTCTCTCTTGAGTTATTCTCCTCACCTGAGTTGCCCACATGCCCTCGATTTTCCCATCCCTGCTCTGTTCTTCTCATCATTTCAGTTCATCTTACATATTCAGCTTCTCTTGTCTTTGCTTTATTTTGTCCCTGCACCTAATACTGTTTACCTTGTCTTAACACCTGTTTTTTGGCTGCTCCTCCTCACCAGTCTTTCTTACCTGTGTTCAGTTATTTCTCTCTTCTTAGGAACTTTGATTTCCATATTGTTCCATTTGCCTACCTTCCCCCTTTCTCAGTCCTTCCCATTAATTCTCTGACCTCGTTCACATCTCTTCAGTTGACCTGAGCCCTCAAAATCTCAACGCTGCTGTCTGCATCTCATCAGTTTTGATTGGCTTCTGGTTGATACTGTAAATTAACCATTGCTTATTTCTGCAGCTGTTTATCACATATTGCTCCCGTATTTGTGTTTTTAAGCACTATAGGATTTAACTCATGTGGGATAAATATGGGATAAAGCATCTATATGGAATAGAGCATTTGTAGACTAATAGAAATGACACTGGACAGAGGAAAAAATTGATGCAGGAGAAGGGATAATTGCCGAGTTAAATCCTGGAGTAGGCAAGAAGAGATAGGATCCATTGCTTGACTGAAGGAGTTAATAGGAGTATACCCTGTTTTTTGTAAGAGGATGGCAGGCACAGCTTATAATTATTAAATTTAGAGGTGAGAGAATAAATCAGTTGTCTTTAGATTGTTGCTATATTCTCCGTGGAAAAAAGTGAAATCGTTGGCTGAGTGTGGGAGAAGTTTATAGAGGCTTGAAAATGTGTGAAGTAGTTTTTAGCTCAGAGGTAAGTTGATTAGAAGTATTAGAGGGTTACATTATGGTGTCATTGGGTCACTTGAGGTTTGTGGGTGAAAGTTTGTAAGAAGACCAGTCATCATGGTTGTGATTCTTCTGTCTAGTTCAGCGGCTCAATGGTGAGCACTGAGCAAGTTGGAAAGTTGGATTTCATCAAGGGCTGAGTAAATTGGAAGGTAGAATTTAATCCATTGCCTGGTAAATAGAGTGAAGACAGTGAGAAGCAAGGAATTGATTATATTCTTAATGCATTTACTTATTTGATCAATCCCTGTGTTTGTAATGAATCTCCCATCACTATATTAGGGCTCCCAACACCCCATGCTTGACTGATCCTTCCCCATGTGAAAGCCCTCTTCACCCTGCTTGGGCTCTGACTCCTCATGCTGGTCCCCTCCCATGGATGGTTTCCCATCCTGCTTTGACTTCCCATGGTAGACCACCTCCCCACTACCCTCAGTGGGTATCTTACTCACCCTTCTCAGTCTCTGATAATGTTTACTAGGTGGACTCTTGTAGGGATGGCCTCTTTCATCTGGAATCTCAGTTACCCCAGCCTACTTTACTTCTTGTGGATCCCCTCCTTAACATTGTCAGCCTCTGAAATTCCCGCATTATGTTTTCCCCCAGTGTGGACACCCTCTTCCCCTTGAGCTGGCTCTTCCCTACTTACAGATGCCCTTTTCATCCTGTTTGAACTTGGACACCCTTGGACTATTGAAACCCTGTGGCAAGCTGTCTGCTCACGTGGACACCTTTCTCAGCCTACGCAGTTATCCTGCTCTAGGCTGAGTTGCCTTGCCCCCCCACCTTCAGCCGGCATGAATACATACCTTCCTCTACCCTATCTGATGGTTTTCCAACTAGATTGTGTGGAAAGGGAAGGGCTTAAATTATTTTATTGTTTTATTCTTTGGCTAGAAATTATTTTATTGTTTTATTCTTTATTCTTTTATTCTTTTGTTCTAAAGTGTAGTATTTATTTTGTTGTCTTAAAAAAATTTAAATTAGTCCTTTTTTTTCCCCCAAGATTTTATTTGTCAGAGAGGGGGAGAGTGGGAGAGAGGGAGAGAGAGACAGAGAGAGCATGAGCACAAGCCAGGGGAGAAGCAGGCTCCCCACTGAGCAGGGAGCCCGAAGCAGGACTCGATCCCAGGACCCTGGGATCCTGACCTGAGCTGAAGGCATATGTTTTAATGGATTGAGCCACCCAGGTGTCCCCTAAATTACTCCTTTTGAAGAGACTCTTCCTCAGTATGCTCACCAACAATATCGTGATTGCAATGCTACAAGATACCCTTTGGTTAAATTCTACTTAGTAATTTGATACCTGCCTGGTAGGTAAGTCCTAGAAAGGTAGATGCCATGGAGAATGAATGTTTATTTGACTTGCTGGTAGGGAATGTTTAAACAAATTAACTCATTTTCTAGGACATAGATGCATAATTCCTTTAACTACAGTGGATTAAAACCTCAGCAACTATTTTCCTTTCATAGGTGAATATCAATATCTTGCCATTTCCTCAGTGAGACATCTATATCCTAAGAGGCAGCTCCTTTTTTTGTTTTTTTGTTTCAGTTCTACAGTTTTAGTTGTTTAGTGTTACATTAGTTTCAGATGCACAACATAGTAATTCAGTAGTTCTGTACATTGCACAGTGCTTACCACTATAACTTTAGTTAACATGTGTCGTCATGCTAAAATGTTATTGCAGAATTATTTTTTTTTAAGATTTTATTTATTTGTCAGAGAGCACGCACAAACGGGGAGCGTCAGGCAGAGGGAGAAGCAGGCTTCCGGCTGAGCAGGGAGCCCGATGAGGGACTTGATCCCAGGACCCTGGGATCATGACCTGAGCCGAAGGCAGACGCTTAACTGGCTGAGCCTCCCAGGTGTCCCTGTTATTGCAGTATTTTTGAGCTATTCTCTATGCTGTACTTTTCATCTCTGTGACTTACTTATTTTGGAAGCTCGTACCTCTTAATCCTCTTGATCTATGTCACCCCTTCCCCTACTCCCCTGCCCTCCGGCAACCACCAGTTCTCTATACTTGTGAGTCTTCTTCTGTTTGTTCTTTTTTTTAACTGGCTTTTTAGATTCCATGTATACGTGAAATTGTACAGTATTTGTCTTTCTCTGACTTATTTCATGTGTAATATTTCTGTTTTTAGTATTTAAGGAACCTCCATACTGTTTTCCACAATGGTTGCGCCAAGTTACATTTCTACCAGCAGTGCATGAGGGTTCGCTTTTCTCCATATCCTCACCAACACTTAACTATTTCTTGCATTTTTGATATTAGCCATTCGGACTGGAGTGAAGTAATGTCTCTTTGTGGTTTTAATTTGCATTTCCCAGATGATGTAATGTCGAGCATTTTTTCATGTGTCTTTTGGCCATCTGTGTGTCTTTGGGAAAATATCTGTCTATTCCGCTCCTCTGGTATTTTTAATCCAATTATTTGGTTTTTTGGTGTTGAGTTGAATGAGGTGTTCTTTGGTTTTTTTTGTTTGTTTGTTTTGTTTTTGTTTTTGGTTTTTGGGGTTTTTTTTGGATACTAACTTCTTATCAGATATATCATTTGTAAATACTGTCTTCCATTCATTAGGTTGCCTTTTTGTTTTTTTTGATAGTTTACTTGCCTGTACAAAAGCTTTTTATTTTGGTATAATCCCATTAGTTTATTTTTGCTTTTCTTTCTTTTACCTGAGGAGAGACATATTCATAAATATATTGCTGGGGTGATGTCCTCCAGATTACTGTGTTTTCTTTTAGGGAGTTTTATGGTTTCACGTCTCACATTTAGGACTTTAATCCATTTTGAGTTCATTTTTGTGTATGGTTAAAGTAAGTGCTCCAGTTTCATTGCTTCATATGTAACTGTCCAGTTTTCCTAGCACCATTTATTGATGAAACTGTTTTTTCTCTATTGTATATTCTTGTCTCCTTTGTTGTGGATTAATTGACCATATAAGCATTGGTTTATTTCTGGGCTTTCTATTCTGTTCTTTTGATCTGTGTGTCTATCTTTGTATCGGTACCATCCTGTTTGATTACTACAGCTTTGTAGTATTTCTTGAAATTTGGGGTTGTGATACCTCCAGCTTTGTTGTTCTTTCTGAGATTGCTTTGGCTTTTCAGGGTCTTCTGTGTGTGATTACATACAGATTTTAGGACTACGTGTTCTAGTTCTGTGAAAAATGCTGTTGGTATTTTAATAGGGATTGCGTTGAATCTTTGCATTGCTTTGGGTAGTATGGACATTTTAACAGTATTCTTCCAATCCATGAGCATGGCATATCTTTCTGTTAGTATCATCTTCAATTTCTTTCATCATCGTCTTCCAGTTTTTAGAGTATAGGTCTTTCTCCTCCTTGGTTAAGTTTATTCTTGGGCATTTTATTCCTTTTGGTGCAATTGTAAATGGGATTGTTTTCTCAATTTTTCTTTTTTCTACTTTGTTAATGTATAGAAATGCAGCGGATTTCTATATATTAATTTTAAATCCTGCATCTTGTGAGCAGCCAGTCCAGCGACAACTCCCTCCTCAGTTCTGAAGCTGTTATGCAGGCTGTCTTCCTGTTTCTCCTGGATTACTCCCTACCTCCTGTCTTGCCTCAGTGCAGTTTGTTTATCGTGAAGGCAAAGTGATTCATCTAAAATGCATATCTACTACATGCATTTACCCTGGATTAATCCCCTCAGTGACTTTCCATTGCCTTAGCTCCAAAGCCCTTTCAGAAGGCTCTTAATTTTGGAGCCGTGTCCTGTCTTTACTCCCCTTTCCCTTACTTTCTGCACCATACTTTCTGAAATTACTTTTATTCAGTGACTCAGATCTTTTCATCTGGCTAACTCCTGCCCATCTGGCAGTTCTCAGTTTAAACATTCACTTCCTCTAGAAAACCTTCCCAGAACTCTCCTAGGTAGAGTAGATGCCCCTACTTTGTGTTCCCAGAGCATCTTGTATATCTCTTAAGATGATGTTTAACACACCTTTTCTGCTCTTCTATTTAACCTGTCTTCCATACTTCAAAGGAAAAACTTTCCTTTGTTTCCAAACCAAAACAACACATGGAAGTTCTAAGTGCTTAATAAATTTCTGCTTCATCATTTTTGAATGATTTGATGAATTAATATCAAAGTTAGATCTATCCCAAAAAGTTATTAAAAGGCCAACAAAAGACAGTCTGTGACTAAAAAAAAAATGCAGGTTTCAGGACTTGTGTTTTGGTGATAGAGTAGTAAGTAGTAAACTTTGGTTTCCAAGATAAACAACTACAAAACTGAAACAAATAATTGAAGCAGCTGTTTTTAGGTATTGGACAACAGATGATGCAGGGCTGTGATCTTGAGAACAGAGAAATATGTGATGTGACTACACATTCATTCTAGCTTTCTGCACATGGAATTAGAACCCAACAGAGAATAGTGGTATTGCTAGGTAGATGAAACAGAGGTAGAAGTGTGGGTTTACTGAGGTGGCTGAAAATTGTGGGAAAGATACAGGAGTGGGTTGCTTTGCAGAGATGGGCACCAGAAATCAATGTAAGGGACTGTTGAATCTTTGGCTAGATACTAAGCTACGTGTGTCCAGGACAAGATTCAGTGAGGACTAGCAGAGAACAGCTAGTGGGGTAGCGGAGTGGGACTGTGAGCTGAATGGACATTCTAGAGGTTACACACTGCTAGGTGACATTTGAGTTTTGATATGCCAGAGTAGGGAGGCCTTCTGGAACCCTAGCATTGTTTTGAGACCTCAGAAGGGCCATCCTAACAAATCTAAAATAAGCTTTGACAGAATCAGGGTGTGTTTCCAATAAATTAACTGCTTGCTAAAACAAAACTCAGCACTTTTTAAAGGAAGTTGACACAGTCCAGACTCTCAGTGTAGCATCTACAGTGTCCAAGAGTCTAAGATATAAATTTTTAAAAAATAGTGGCTATATGAAGAAGCAAATGTGATCCATAACTGGAAGAAAAAAAGTGCATAGAAACAGATCTAGAGGTAACAGATATTGGAATTAGCAGACAAGGATACACAAGTTCGACAATTGAAAGGAAAAGATGGCCATATGTGTAGAGAACAATCTTAACAGAGAAAACAAAAAGAGACCCAAGAAACTCAACACATCACAAATAGCATAAACACATTTATGTTGTGGATTATATTTGAACTGCTGAAAACCAAAGATAAAAAGAAAATTTTAGCAGACTGAGCAAAAAGTAAAACATTATGCAGAGGAGAAAAACAGTGATGACTGACTTGTCATCAAAAGTCATCCAAGCCAGGAGATAGGTGCTGGAGAATAAAATTCAGTTTAAAATTCTATATCCATCAGAAATAGCCTTCAAAAAATAAAGATGTGATGGAGTACATTTTCAGATTTTTTTTTTTTTTTTTTTTTTTTTTTTTTTAGGAATGACAGTTATTTGTTCATCAGCATGCTTGTACCATGTTAAAGAAATGTTAAAAGGAGTTTCTCGAGGTTAGGGGAAATGATACTAAATTAGTCTTAGAGTAAAAGTTGCTCTAGATCCCCCTTTACAATCTTTAAAAACAAAGTCTCATAAGGATCAAACTTTGAAAACTCAACTGCATGCTTGCACAAAGTTCAATACTCATTAAAGGAGTAAAACAAAATTCTTTATTCAACAATGTAAAATTCACAGTAAAAAATGTCCAGCCATGCAAAGAAGCAGGGAACCCATAACCAGGAGAAAATTCAGTCATAGAATCAGATCCAAAATGAAAGAGATAATAGAATTAGCAGACAGCCTTAAAACATTACAAATCTTATAAATGTGTAGAAAGATGTAAAGGAAAACATAAGCATCATGAGAAAAATGAAAGATTAAAACAAAAAAGACCCAAATAAAGTAAAAGGAATAATAGTGTTTTTAAATACAGTACAGATAGGTTAAAAGTAAACAGATGGAAAAAACTAAAATATGCCAACTAATAAGAAAACTGAAGTGGCAAGAGGCACCTGGGTGGCTTAGTTGGTTAAGCATCTGCCTTCGGCTCAGGTCATGATCGAGCCCTGCATCAGGCTCCCTGCTCAGCAGGAAGTCTGCCTCTCCCTCTGCCTCTGCTCTTCCCCCTGCTTGTGCATTCTCTCCCTCTTTCTCTCTCTCTCAAATAAATAAATAAATAATCTAAAGAACCAAAACAACAAAACTGAAGTGGCTGTATTTATATTAGACCATATAGTTCAGAATCAGTAATTTTAGTGGGGTAAAAAGACAAATTTTATGATCGTAAAGTTATGGGTTCAGTTCACCAAGAGGATACAACAATTCTAAATGTATGAAGCTTCAATATAGAAGATACAAGAATCTATGGAAACAAAAGGAGAAATAAACAAATATACAGCTATAGTAGATCTCAACACCCTTCCTGGTAGAAAAACCAGAAAAGGAGGCAAAATATCAGTAAGGATATGGAAAATTTTAATACTGTTAACCAAATTAACCTAACTGACATTTATAGGATCCACCAATGAACAACTGACTATACTTTATTTTCAACACACATGGAACATTCACAGATATTCTGGACCATAAATAAGTGTAAGTAAGTTAAAGGATTGAAGTCATACAGTGTGTTCTCTGACTACACTAGAAGTGAACTAGAAATCGCAACAAAACTAACTGGAAAATCTCTAATATTTGAAAATTAAGTAGCACACTTCTAAATAACCCATGGATTAAGAGAGCACAAGGGAAATTAGAAAATACGTCAAATAAAAATAGAAGAATTTATGGGATGTAGCTAAATAATGCTTAGAAATTTATAGAATCAAGCATTAGAAAAAATATCTAAAAGTAATTACCTGAGAGCTTCTATCTTAAGCTTGAAAAAGACGAGCTATTTAAACTCAAAATAGGCAAAGGGGAGAAATTAAATAACGATAAGAGCAAAAATAAGTGAAATAGAATATAAGGACAACAGAGAAAACCAGTGAAACCAGAAGCTAGTTCTTTAAAAAAAAAAAAAAGTCAATAAAGTTAATAAACCTCTAAGCAACATGATCAAGAAAAAGAAGACAAATTATCAATATTCGGAGTAAAAGAGGCAACATCACTGCATATCCTACAGGCATTGTATAGGTAACAAGACAATATTCTTAGCAACTTTATGCCAATAAATTCAACTTAGATGAAACTGACAAATTCTGTTGAGGACACCAGCCATTAAAGGTCACCCAAGAAAAAATATACCTGTTGAAGAAATTGACAGTTAAAAACCTCATGATGAGAACTTTAGGTCCTGATGATATCCCTGAATTCTACCAGACATTTTAGGAAGAAATAATGTCAGTTCTACACAAACTCTTGCAGAAAAGAGAGGCAGAGGAGGTATGTCCCAACTCATTTTATGAGGCTAACATTACCCTGATACCAAAACTAGAGAAAGACGTTACAGGAGAACTACAGGTTGATACGTCTGATGAACAAAAATGCAAAAATCCGTAGGAAAATGGTAACCAACCAAATTCATTAATATGCCGATAGAGATAATACACCATGAGTAAAATAAGTTGGGTTTATCTCAGGAATGCAAGGATTGTTTAACATTTGAAAACCAATCAGTATAATTTGCCACATTAACAGAATAAAGGAGAAAAATCATATGAGCATCAGTAAATGCAAAAACATTTAAATTCATGAGGTGCCTGGGTGGCTCAGTCCATTGAGCATTTGACTCGGTTTCTGCTCAGGTCATGATGTCACGAGTCATGAGATCTAGCCGCACGGTGGGCTCCCCATTCAGTGGGGAGTCTGCTTGAAGATTCTCTCCCTCTGCTCCTCTGCCCACTTGTGCCTGTGCTTGCTCTCTAAAACATATCTTTAAAAACAAAATAAATTCAATATTCATGGTAAAAACTCAGCACCTTCCTTCATCCCTAGTTAATTCAGTACAAAAGCCAGTTGGTGAAGCTGAGGGAGGAAGGCATCCACAGAAGCTAACTGTAGCCTCCTGGTTGGGAATTGGAGTTCAAGTGAGGAATGTAGGAGTCTATAATGATATTTTTTAAATGAAAATAAATAATGGGGGAAAAACAAAGCCCTTCCTTATAGTAGAATCTTAACAAATAAATGAAGGAAAAACAATGGAACTAGAAAATTACTATTTGTTAGCTATCATAGAGATGGTTCATTCAGGTAAGAAACATTAATAGATACTAAAACTAGTGGAAGAAGGTTTGATGAAGTATGAGATATTAACATGGTCTCGATGTATCTCTCCCCCAAATATATATTAATAGCAAAGTATAAGAAATAACTTTATGGTAGAGAAGTGTGGCAGATACCACCATTATCCCAGAAGGAGGATAAATTGAAATCATGTCCCATTTGACAAGATGCAAAGAAAGGAATACACATCACTTCTGTAATATTCCTGCCAAAGGTGCATAATCTGATTCTGATTCATGAGGAAATACTAGACAAACCCAAATTTTGGGAGATAGTCTGTAAAATAATGTTTTCTAATTTTCAGAGTTATCCATCATTAAAGTCAAGGAAAATCTGAGGAACAGTCCCAGACTGAAAGAAACTAGAGGCATGACAACAATATACAGTGTGTAATGCAATATATAATTCTGACCTAGATCCGTTTGTTGTAAAGGACATATTGGAACAATTGGCAAAACTTGAATCTGGGGACCATGATTCTAAATTTCCTGATTTTTGCGTTTGGCAGTGTCCCTGTTTTGTA